>NW_026652280.1:7370840-7970840 GCF_009828535.3 Hylobates moloch | reverse complement strand
TCCCACTCATACAAAAATTACGTAAAAAGAAGTTGGGCAATATGCATATTAGTGATCTTTCTTAAGCCATTAGAAAATTGAGAATGCATGCCAACCAAGTAAGCTGAAATCTGGGGAGACACAGGCACTTATGTGGACCCCCCCCCAAAATCCCAACTATTTGATGCTAGACAGATTGAGCTAATTAAATTGTGCAATGCAGAATGAAAATGCAGGGCCCTTGTTTACAAATCATTAAGAATTTCAAGACAGAAACTGCAGATGATTTGATTAAGTGTGGGCCATTTTAAACATGAGGCTCTGGTGACTGCACGTATCACACACCCATGAAGCCAGCTCAGCTGCCACATGCCATGTAAGTCAGTGGAAAGATGGAGCTAAGAATTCTGAATGAACTGCTAAAGGCTAGATGTGAGGTGTTTAAATATATGATGGTTCTAGGGGTCGAAAATACAAGGAATCCACGTATTTCTGGGGAGTTTTCTTTCACACAAATCAAGTCAGGAGCTCACAGGAAAGATGGGGAAGAATCCTGTTTTTTTTTTTTCTCTCTCATGGCGCTGTACAGGGAGAGGAAAATAGCAGGCATTGCTAACACCTCATTTAGCACAGCTACTCCATGCTCCTCTAGAACAAAATATTTAATCTACAGGGGAAAGACCAGCAAAAACTCTCATGTAAGGACACCAGCAGAAAACCATAACAATGGGGATAAAAAAAACAAAAACAAATTTGCTAATGTAGAATTATTTATGCAGTATAATTACCATTTACATTGAAGGAGAAATAGTGTCTTTTTCAGACAAACACAAAAAGGAGAGAATTCGTTCCTAAAATATCGACTTTATAAGGAATTTCTCCAGACAGAAGAGACATTGTACCAGTCAGAAACGTGGGTCAGCACAAACCAATGAGTATTGAAAAATAGAAAAAAATAGTAATTTTTTTTCTATTTTAATTGCTTTAAAATGTTTCTTAAAGAAAACAACAAAAACAATGTAACAGTAAAAAGTATGAAAATAACATCACAAAGAATGGCAAGGGGGATGGGAAACATATTCTTATAAAGCCCTTATTCTATATATAAAGTAGTATTATAATATTTTAATGTGGAGTCAAATTAATGAACAATGTACAGTAAAGCAGAGGGAAATATCTAAAATGTCTTAAAATAAAAAAATAGACAAAGGTGGAATTAAATAAGTGAGACTCTATTTGTAAGATTAAAATAATATAAAATAAAATAAATACTTGAAAAATGCCAATTCTTCCAAGACTGATTTTTCTATTCAACATTATCCTATTAAAAATGCTAAGCATTTTTTCATTTATTCATTTTTTAGAAATAAGAAAGCTGATTACAAACTTTGTATGCAAAAGCAAAGGAATCAGAATATCCAAAACATTTCTAAAAAAACAAGTGGATGCTTCACATTCCCTTATATTAGGAATTTATAATAGATCAATATCACAGGAGAGAAAAACAAGTAGGAGATCTCTATCAGTATAGACACTGAATATATGCACGGTTATGGGCAGAAAAGATAGCCTTTTCAGCAAATAGTTCTGTAACATTTGGAAGTACATATGCAAGAAATACAATAATGATGATAAATTAAAATAGCTTAGAGGCATATTTCTGACCTTATAGGAAATTTAACTGAAAACTTGATTGATTGATTGATTGATTGATTGATTGATAGAGTATAAGTGTAAACCTTCCAGAACACAAACACAGAAAAACATCTTTGTGCTCCTGATTTGGGTGATATTTCAGGTATAATATCAAACGTACATATATATGTATATACACACACACATATATACACACACATATATATACACACATATATGTGTGTATATTTTTTTAACTTTATTAAAAGTAATTCTGCTTTGTGAAAAACCCTACTCACAGAAACTTCATTTGCAGATATTTACCCATTTACCTAAATTCACTGAAAACATTTTCCCACAAAATATTTATTACAATTTTTTTTTTTTTTAGACGGAGTCTTACTTTATTGCCCAGGCTGGAGTGCAGTGGCACGTGGCTCACTGCAACCTTTGCCTCCTGGGTCAAGTGATTTTCCTGCCTCAGCCTCCCAAGTAACTGAGATTACAGGTGCCCACCACCACGCCCAGCTAACTTTGTATTTTTAGTAGAGAAAGGGTTTCCCCATGTTGCCCAGGCTAGTTTGGCACTCCTGATCTCAAGTGATCCGCCCACCTCGGCCTACAAATCTATTTATAATCAGTAAACATTGACATAATCCATACATCCCTTAAGAAGTAAATGGATTAGAAAACTGCAGTGCAGCCATACAATGAAAGACTAACTAATAATGAAAAATGTGAGCTACTGACTCAGATACGGGGGGAAAATCTTATATGCATATTGCTAAATGGAAGAAGCCACACCCAAAATGTGACAGTGTCATAGTTTCATTTACACAACCTTCTAGAAAAGGCAAAACTCTAGTACATATAACAGATCACAATAGTGCCAGTTGTTGGGATAAAGTAAGGAGTTGACTATCAAAGGAACATTTTCAGAGTGTTGGAAGTGCTCAGTATGGTGCTGGGGTGGGAGACACATCACTCCGTTTTTTCGTTAACAGCCAGAGAACTCAGAAATGTTAACAGTGAATTTTACTGGGTGCAAATTTTTTAAATATCAAGCAGAAAAAAATACTTAATTTTTAAAGAAGCTTTTTTATATTCAGTGTGATGATTCTGTATTTAGGTATTCCTTTTGAAAAATTAAAAAGGTCATATACAATTTTTCTATGTCAGAAAATGAAGTATCCTCAAAACTTAATTTCTTTTTGAACTAAGGAAAGAAGTTTGAAATGCTAAATTCAAGACTTAAAATTAATCAATTTTTTCGTTGTTCAGTTCCCACCTATGAGTGAGAACATGCAGTGGGAGGATGGGGGAGGGATAGCATTAGGAGAAATACTTAATGTAAATGACGAGTTAATGGGTGCAGCAAACCAACAGGGCACATGTATACATATGTAACAAACCTGCACGTTGTGCACATGTACCCTAGAACTTAAAAGTATAATAAAAAAAAGTAAACAATATTTTGAATTTTAAAAAATCATGATAGGCAACGTCATAGATATATCACTTGGGGAATAATCACCTTGTTTCTTTTTTATTTTTTTTTGAGACGGAGTCTCGCTCTGTCACCCAGGCTGGAGTGCAGTGGCGGGATCTCGGCTCACTGCAGGCTCCGCCTCCCGGGTTCACGTCATTTTCCTGCCTCAGCCTCCCGAGTAGCTGGGACTACAGGCGCCCGCCACCACGCCCGGCTAATTTTTTGTATTTTTAGTAGGCACAGGGTTTCACTGTGTTAGCCAGAATGGTCTCGACCTCCTGACCTCGTGATCTTCCCACCTCGACCTCCCAAAGTGCTGGAATTACAGGCGTGAGCCACCGCGCCCGGCCCATCTGGCTTATTTCTAAGCTGAATGATGGTTAAACATTTCCAAACATATGAATTTATTTATTTATTTATATTTTTAACTGCCTTTTGCTAATCAGTGATCCTGATTTTCCTTAAGTTGTTTAAATATAGTATAGAATTGTTCAACAAAATGAGTAAGAATTAGAACTGAAACATTTTCCAATTCCTTCTTCAATGTGATCTCTCAGGCACTCAGCACTGTTGATTTCCACTAGTTCTAGACTACCTTGGCTTCCACAGTCTAATTTTACATACTCTTGCTCTCCTAATGACCACCTGTATGTATTTCATCTTACATGTCTCATGGATACTGTAACACAATGTCTCCAAGATCACACTTATTTGACCTTCTCTCTAAAGCATGCTCTTACTTTTATATACTAGTGTACCATCATCCATGATCTATTCCATAAATTCTGTTTTCCCCTCTTGTTGTACCCATATCTCATCTATGAAAAAGTCAATATTCCTTTTCATGTGAATGTAACTCTTTCCATCTTTGCTAATTCAATGGAATCAGGTTTATGTCTTGCCTTATTTGAATTGCTACAATGTTCTCTAAAGTGTTATCTTTCCACAGTCACTAGAATGTAATAGAAACAGCTAATTTCCCTACTTTAAAAATATACCATATCTCCACAGCTTGACTCTCTAAGGTTGTTACATAAGCCTCCCCACTCCCAAAATGTGATCTCTGTCTCAGTACTTCCATCTCTTACCACCCCACATTTACCTCCCTTAAATCTTCGTATTTTAAATTTATTTAATATTAAACTACTTGCTCAATATCTATCATGATTCATTTGTTCACCTTATCGTTAGATAACAGCAGTAAATCTTCATTATTTGCCCCTTTTGCATTTGCATCTTGCTTTATCTGAAATACCAACTCCCTGCTCTCTGCTTAAATGACCCACTCTAAGAAATGCCTTTCCTGATGATGCCATCTCAAAGAAATTCCTATTATCTACCTCTTTCAATTTTTTTACATCATCCTATTTGTATCTTCACTGCAATTATTACAAACGTAAATGTATCTCTGTTGTTCATTTGTTTAATTATTATCTTTCTGCTTTCATTAGAATGCATATTACCTGAAGTTAAGAGTCTTGTATGTCTTCATAGACAACCTATTTACCAAGACCCAGAATAGTACATGACATAAGGTAGGCATAAACAAATATTTGGGCAAAAAAAAAAAAAGAAAAAGAACAGAAGGATGGAAGAGAAGGTAGGGGGAAAGGAGGAAGTGCTGGTTTGTTAGTATGCCTTTAACATCTTAGTTTGATTTTCGGCTATCATGCTGGATATATTAGTCAGTTCTTGCACTGTAAAGAAGTACCTTAGACAGGGTAATTTATAAAGAAACAAGGTTTAATTAGCTTAAGATTCTGCAGGCTGTTCGGGAAGCATTATCTTGGCAATTTGTTCAGCTTCTGAAGAGACCTCAGGAAACTTAAAATCATGGCAGAAGGCAAATGGTAAGCAGATTCTTCTTTCTTGGCCAGAACAGAAGGAAGAGAGAGATGGGGGAGGTGCCACACACTTATAAACAACCAGATCTCCTGAGAACACTATCACAGGAACAGCACCAAAGGGATGGTGCTAACCCATTCATGAAGGAGCCACCCCCATGATCCAGTCACCTCCTATCAGGCCACACCTTCAACACTGGGGATTACAATTCAACATGAGATTTGGGTGGGGACACAGATCCAAATCATATCACTGAATTGCTAATAATAAGCTCTGAAGAATTGTTTTCTAAGTATACTTGAAAATACATAAACATTTTATAGGCATAGTTTTCTGCTTCTGTAAAGATAATCTCACCAAATAGTTCCTTTATTAGCTTATTTTCCCCTTAACTATAGAGTCATAGTTAGAATAAGGGAATAACTAGAAAATGTATCATTTTGGCCCTCTGAAATTTTGTCCACCTGGTTGCAACTAAGCTTGTATGTATTTGTGATGCTCCAGGGGTCATATGGACGTACATTAAACATTGGAAATTGTAGAGATGTATGTTTGTTTTCATTTACCCCCTGATACTTATGTTTATGTCTATTTCTGCCCCTAATGAATTAAGAGTGTGTTTCCTTTATTAAGAAAATAATGGAAAAGCTTAGGCTCATATAGAATTACTAATGGATGATATTGAATCTCCAGCTTAACTTGATAAATCTATGTTTTAAACCCCACTCTTATCTTGGACTTTATAATCATTTAACTGCACTCACTTTTCTCAGCCTTTTTCTAATCCACCTTGGGTTATCATTTACTCATTATCATTATGTTAGTGAACAGAATTGAAGAAATGTCACGAAAGCTGTAATATTTTCCAATAAATAAAGTGTAAGTAGACCTTTCGGGATGAGTCATTTTGGTCCTCATAAATTAGGCCTCTTGAAAGATAATATTTCAACCAAAAATGGATATTTTTCTGTCAGTGAAATAAAAAAAGAAAAGATGAGTACACCTAATGGCAGGTTTATTATGAATGCTCTAATATCTGTCAGCTCTGAGGAATGAGGTAGCAGGAGTCTGTTTTAAACCCACAACTCTCTTGTATTTGAAAGTATTCAATAGCTTACTCAGCCTGAACAATTTATTATTTTGAAGCCTACTCCATAAAATGACAAGATTAAATTATTCAGTCAATATTGCAGTGTTGGCTTCTGTCATGGATGTATTTAATTTAATAAAAAAACATTGAACGACCCATTTATCATATGGTTACCATTTTATACATTGCATTTGTTGACACCATCTCTTTTTTTTTCTTGGCACTGAGAACACTAATTAATTCATGACTATGATATATCATCCACAGTAAGTGTCCCTGGAGCTCTGGCAGGTTAAAAAACTGGTCAAATATATATCTACTAATAACATTTATCATCGTACTTAACAGCATTATATGTGATAATATAGGGATTCTTTAGTAAGCAGAGTCTACAGAACAATTCTGTTATTATCTATTCTTTAGTATAGTCTCTGAATTGCTATGCATTTGTAACACACTTCAAGGTTTCTTATATATACAACACTGTGCCCCTGCAGAAAGTTTCTTTCAGATATTAGATTACAATATATAACACTGAGATACGTAAGTTTAGGAGAAAAATGTTCTTTTTGTTTGCAGTTCTTTTGTCTGTGCCTTTTGAAAAAAAAATAAAATTGACTTTTATTATTTAAATCGGTGAATAATTCTTTCTAGCTTTTTTCTCCCCCCTGCACTCAGGTACTGTTTAATTCCAGTGTTCTTAAAACAGATCCCACTGTCATTTTCCAAATGCTTGAAACTTATATGTAGAAATAACCATTTCATTTTCAGGTAGAAGATGAACAGCCCAGAATTTAGTAAGGAAACAAAAATAGTTGTACGAATCTATTTTTCCTAATATTTTGAGCATATACAAATATTTTAACTATTCTACTAAAAACAACTTCCCACTGCACAATAATCTTTACAGAAATGGGATTTTCATTTGAGTGCTGATAGCCAGTATCCAAATTAAATTTCGGTAAAAATATAAAATAATTGAAGTTACTGGCCATTCTAATTGCATAGGGGATAAACTCCTTTTATATATTGTGAATGTGGTCAAATGTTTGAATATCTAAGTAAATATTTTTAATATTCTTTCAGTGTAGTTTTTAATTCATGTGTTCATGAATGGTGAATAGGACCTTTGTTGTTACTGTTCTTTTTCTTTTTTTCTTTTATTTCTTTTTTTGAGACAGTTTCACTCTTGTTGCCCAGACTGGAGTGCAGTGGTGCGATCTTGGCTCACTGCAACCTCTGCCTCCAGGGTTCAAGTGATTCTCCTTCTTCAGCCTCTCCAGTAGCTGGGATTAGAGGTGCCCGCCACCACACCCAGCTAATTTTTGTATTCTGTTCTTGTTTTTTAAAAATCTTTCTCAAGCCTGCTTGTTTAGCATAAAGCTTCAGAACCTAGGTCCCAAGATATATTAATATAGCTGTTCAGTGGGCATCCAAGATGATTCTCCTGCAAGTGGTTTGCAGACACTATGAGAAACAAGTCTCTAAACCACAGTATAATCACTGGAATATTTATATTTTTATTACATTTTTAACTAGTCATCCAAAAATCTAGAAATTCTATTTTCCAAAAGTAAACTTTTTACAAATTATATGTCTAAGTCTGTTATATCCTACACAAGCCAACTTCACCTCCTTATATCACACCCTAATCCCTTAGAAATATATTCCCAAGTGAATCTGCTTCCATGGTAAGAAAAGTGACATATTTTCCTACCTACTTTCCTCGTATTCGTTTTTTCAGTGTTCATGCAGCCTCTTACATTTTGATATAAAAATGTCATTAAAATGTAATTAAAGAAACTATGAACAGGTGAAAACAATGAGACACAAAACTATAAATAAAAATAAGGGGAAATATTTGCTTTCATTAGACAATGAAATAAATAGAAAAGCATAGCTAAGGGGATGGTCTTAGTGCAGACATGGGGAAGGCCTAACACTATGGTGATGGCAAATTCTTAGAGAATGATGGTTTACTGTTCCTGGGTTTCCAGTTATATAAGACACCAGATGATAACAAATAATGCCAACTGAAATTCTGAAAAAAGCTGAATGACAAGCCCTGAGGAACAACTATATTGAAGAATAGAAAAAGTCATTTTTGAGTAAAGTTGATCATATTTTATTTTGCTTTCACATTTGTTCATGTTAACTATAATCTTCTGAGTTCAGCAATTGACTGCTTAGCGTAATAAAATGGAGTGATTTGGGGACTATAAATATTTGAGATTTTTTAAGTGGATTTTTAGTTTAGAGGGACATTTTCATCATTTCTTATTGAATATACAGAAGCAAGAATAGTTTTATGTTATCAAATGCTTATGAACCTTATAGCCTCATTCTTTTTGGATATCATAGAAGAAAATCAATAAAAATATAGATACAAAGTCAAACTATCCTGCCATCAAGATGAAGCATTGCCCTCTTTAAGTGCATATTTAAGTTGTGGCATAAAATGGATCATAAAAGTTTTGGTGTATTATTTATATGGAGACAGCTTTCCTGTCTCATAAACTCTTACTTTGCTTTGAGTGCACTGGGAAACAAGGAAGCCTAGAAGAGGCACTAAGAGGTATTGTGTAAGAGTGTTTATTGATTCAGACAAACTTTCTAAAGTCCATTCTCAGTCATGGTGCAGGGTTGCATGTTTTTTATTGGATTGGTCAGAGGGTGGCTCTCAAGGCTATGATCCGGCCTCCTCATCGTCAGCTTGTCAGTGAGGTTCGGCATTACCTGAAAAAGCTACAGTGCATTGATCGTGCCACATGGAAACATTGCTCCAGCAATATATTGTTAAATAGCACTGAGGTTTAGCTATCCTGTGCCTGCTCAATGCATTAACCATTCAGCTCAATGTTTTTATACCAAATACTAAATCATTTCAAAAGCCATCTTTGTCATTACAAATTAGCACGTCAGAAACTAGTAACACTATCAATTAGTGAAGTGGGAAGTAATGATAATGTCTGCGAATGTCCAAGTTTTATTTGTCATCTTATATTCTTCAGCATCTCGTGTCATAACTGGTAAAACTACATCCACCCTTTTTCCACAATTCCTTCACACCAAGAATTGGAAGATTTCAAAAAATTGCTGCTTCACTGGAAAGGTTGAGCAAAAACAGCATAACATGTTTCTATAGGAAGTCCATTCCACTTTCTGCCTTGAATCATGTGCTCTGGATTAAACAACACTATTTTAGAAATGAAAGGTTAGTTTTGACCAAAACCAAGTTTAGCTTTTCAATACTACACATGAAAGCTACTGAAATGACAGATATTTAAAAGGGGTTTATTTTAATTAATGATGCTTCTTAATGGGACATTAACAAGAATTCTACTGTTTTTCCTGTAAAACCAATATTAAACTTCCCTTAGCATAGGTAGATATTAAGAGAGATGGATAGGTTGATAGAGTGAGATGTCAGAAGATTCCCTAGAATTATGAAAATTACTACTTACAGTTATGTAATTTATTTAAAATGCATTTCACAATTTAACTATATCCTCTTTCAAAAAGTGAAGAAAACAAAGCATGAAAAATAAAACAAATGGTTTTTATTCTCATTGATTTGAAACAAAGGCAGATGTGTTCGTACCTTTAAATGTATTTGTATATTCAGTCATATAAGTTCAAAGCTTTTCCACAATGTTGAAACTAAACAATAGAGCTGCTGCTAACTGTTAAGTCCATAGTAGTTTATTACCTTCACCAAATTACATTCATGACTACTTAATGAAAGTCAATCAGTGTGCCTTGCAGGGGATGGAGTCAGAGGTCATGGGATATTCATAGCACTAATGACTTCCTGTCTGCCATGTTGAGGAACAGAGCTAAGGTGAGGTGAAATAGGAAGAGAAAGCTGTTATACTTTAATCGTTCTTCATTATCCATTTCATACACTATGAATGAATATATTGGAAAATTCAGAAAGTTGCATGCTATTTCAAGTAAGAATGTCTAAATACTGATACAAAGTTATACAAAAGACTTGGAAAGAAAAACCCATTTTGCCATCTCATGGCTTTGTCAAACTAAATTCATGGGTACAAAATCTATAAAAGGCAATTTAGTTCACAATTTAATAACTCGTCGTGAGGGAAATGAAAAGTTGATCAGTGTTTATAGCAGTTTCAAAAGCATATGGTAAATTTCCTGTTAAGCAAAAATTGACTCAGTTAATGATGCTTCCATGCTTTTTGCTTGTTCTTCCCTTTTCTAACCACTTCCCGCCTTAGAAAAAAAAAAAAACAACTCAAATTTGGTTATTGTCTTGTGTGAGAGAATAGTAGACATATTTAAAAGATCAAACTAAAGGAATCAATTTTATTGCTGGAAAGAATCAATGACAAGGAAGTTTTAAGAATTATATGTGTGTATATATATACATACATATACATATTTGTGTATATATATACATACATATACATATTTGTGTATATATATACATACATATACATATTTATGTATATACAGTTTTGGGGAAGTGTGTCAAAAGTCAAAAATAAATACTGCAGTCCTCAAAATATTATTTTCTTTTTTCTCAGTTATATGTTGATTCAGTCATTCAGGTAACACCCATACACCCATTGGCCACTGACCTATGGCCAACTTTGAACTGCTCCTGAGCAGGTAGAGATGAAAAAGCCACTGCGTTATCCACTGAAGTTAAAAAATATACATATAGTTCATTGTTACCTAAGATTAGTGATTAGACATTTATCCAGCAGCTAATGGAAACACAAAGGAAAAATCAGTTTTAGACGGTGATTGTTGTCAACATCTTAATATAGAAAATATTTCACCAAAATATTTTTCTGGAAATTTCCTTTTCTCCCAAATACACTGTATCTAAACTACAACATAACTTTTAAAAAATATCCTTTCTGATCCTTCTTAATTTAGTTTTTAGAACTATGTTTGAATATATTAAGGAAGTAAGAAATTGGGCTAGTTTTTATTTTCAAAAGTTTTTTTGTATTCTCTGTCTTTAATCGATGATTCTTAATCTGAGCTGTAATCTTGCAACATAGTCATTAGTGGTTAGCATTTGTGTATTTTGAAAATGACAGTGTTATATGTGTTTAAGGCACAGTTCCTTAAAATGATAAGGCCATGTATTAGGAAAGCGTAGGAAAATGGGTATTAATTTATGTGCAGTTTATGAGAGAGTATATGGGCAAACTTTACATAGCAAAAGTTATAGATAGTCCAAGTAGGAAAACAGTTCTATACATTACAGTATGTTCATCCAAGGAATCTCATGCAGATTTTAGGGAAGAGAGCTTATAATAGCATAGGGGATTATTAAAGAAAATCTTTTGTATAAGGTGTAAGGAAGGGGTCTAGTTTCAGTTTTCTGCATATGGCTAGCAAGTTTTCCACATATGGCTAGCCAGTTTTCCCAGCACCATTTATTAAATAGGGAATCCTTTCCCCATTTTTTTTTTTGTCAGATTTGTCAAAGATCAGATGGTTGTAGATGTTTGGTCTTATTTCAGACATCTCCATTCTGTTCCATCGGTTTATGTGTCTGTTTTGGTACCAGTACCATGCTGTTTTGTTTACCACAGCCGTGCAGTATAGTTTTAAGTTGGGTAGCATGATGCCTCCAGCTGTGCCCTTTTTGCTTAGGATTGTCCTGGGTAATTGAACACATGGACACAGGGAGAGAACAACACACACCCGGGCTTACTGGGTGAAGTGGGGGAGGGAGAGTTTCAAGATAAATAGCTAATGCATGCAGAGTTTAATACCTAGGTGACGGGTTGATAGGTGCAGCAAACCACCCTGGCACACATCTACCTATGTAACAAACCTGCACATCCTGCACCTGTATCCCAGAACTTAAAATAAAATAGAAAATTGTATGCTGTTGGGGAAAATGTTTGTAACATTGTATACAAATTTTTCTGTATTTTTGGTAAAGTACATTATGAATATAGTATATAGTCATATATAAACTGAAAAACTTTATTCAAATGGACAACCCCAGATCATATATGAAATAGATTTCTGACATGCAACTTCTATAGCAGTCAGCTTACAAAGGTCAGGATTTGGTAAATGGATGGCAGTTTTTCTAATTTTTGTCCATTTCCACGTTAGTACCAACTGGAGAAACTCAACTATGCTCCAGAAACCAACCACATAAGGTTTTTCTCATTAGCCACCTCCTGCTTTCCTAAGCCAGCAAGCCTGTCAGAGAACACCTGATGGCTTCTCTTTTGTTTTCCATTATGAAGCTTTTCACACCATGCTTGCCTTTGAGCTTTTGTCAAAGGCAGGTGACTTGGTGGGTCCCTTTATACATAATTTCAATGGAATATTTAGTCATTTATTTTTTAGTTGTTTGGAAGATTTATTCAGGAATCCATAAGGATGTTTGCTATTTCCTGTATGAAACACTTAAAATCGAATATCCCACAGTTTATACATGCTTAACGTTATAATGTTTACTGATCTTTAGACACTTTACCACTGTAATATGAACACAAGCCTTAATAGAGGGATAGTCTGTCATTCCACATGTTAAATTTTCTGAATTTCTAAGAAAAAAACAGAAATCATTTTTGAGGGAGAAATTACATAATTTATACAGATAATCATAAAATGTTGTGATTTTTATCATTGTTGTAATAAAAGCCTATCTTCCTTTGTTAAATTATTTTAGATGGTCTTTAATAGAAAAGATTAGGAATGGTTATTGAATCAATAACATTGTTTAAGTTAGTTTTAATATAATCCTTATCATTTTGATTGTGGCCCTTACTACAGACTTTATATGTTAAAAAGACTTACATTTTTATAATTCCCTAAAAATCATCTATTATTCTTTAATAATATTTAAAGTGGCCAGGCACAGTGGCTTATGGCTGCAGTCCCAGCACTTTGGGAGGCTGAGGTGAGTGGATGGCCTGAGCTCAGGAGTTTGAGAGCAGTCTGAGCAACATCATGAAACCCTGTCTCTATTAAAAATAGAAAAATTAGCCAGGTGTGGTGCCTGGCACCTGTAGTCCCAGCTATTCTAGAGGCTGAGGTGGGAGGAGCGCTTGAGCCCAAGAGGCCAAGGCCACAGCGTGCTGTGATTGTGTCATTGCACTCTAGCCTGAGTGAACAAGTAAAACCCTGTCTCAAACAAAATAAAAATAAAAATAAAATTAAAGGTATTTTTAAAACTTTTCTGTCTACACATCTAACCCATCTATCCAAGCTTCTGTCTTGGCAGTCATCTTACTTTAACATGTGAACTAAGATGTGAGGAATTTGTGGCCATATTTGTGTCCATATTTTTACTTCACTCTAGCCTCTTTATTGGCATCTTATGAGCTAGAGAGTAACATTTGTAGTTTTTGTTGATCAAAGGTGTATCTACACTATGCAAATTGTTAAATTGCTTTGGTTTTTACTATCCTAACAAGAATATTGATCCAGTGTTAAAGTCAGTATTATAACCCAAATAAATAATTTTACGTTTTTAAATGATGAACCCTGTCTTTAATTTCATAATGTTGGTCAGGTGGTCAGCAAAGATTTGTGTTCCTTTTTATAAAGTAGACTTGTTCTGAAATGTGGCTGTCCAGCCAGTAACTACACTTTCTACTCCCACTTGCATCTAGGTAAACTTAAGAATTTTATTCTGGCCAAAAATAAAATTCAACTGTAAAGGAAAGTTTGTTAATTCTAGGCTTCACTTATAGAAAAATCTTCTAGGAATCTCCCATGCTGTTTCTCCCACATCTGTGGGCAAAGTGAGGACATTCACAGTGATCTTGGAGGCCATTTTGCAAAAATGAAAGAGCTTCCATTATCCTGTATGCATAAATAACTGGAAAGAGCAGAATCTCTTCTCAATCCACCATCTCCACCACTAACTGAACTTTATGTAAGCACGGAAAAAGAAACCTATGTGTAAGTGACTGAGATTCCAGAAGTAACCTTTTATTTCATCTTGTATTTAACTTAATAAAGTGATTATTGTTCTCTTTAAAAGGCATATAGTATAATACCGGTTAAATGGAAATGTAGATGAATCTGAACAGCTAATCTAAGCTGATGTATTTTATTCATCATAGTAAATACAGTATAGGTAAATATAAACAGGGAGCTTGTTATTCTCCTTCCAATAAACTGAAAGATTAATTTTTTGCTTTTTCTTCTTTGAGACAGGGTCTCACTCTCTTGTCCAGGCTTCAGTGTAGTGGTGCAATCACAGCTCACTGCAGCCTCCACTTCCCAGGCCCAGTGCATTCTTCCACCTCAGCCTCCCAAATAGTTGGGACTACAGGTGCATGCCCCTAGGCCTGACTGATTTATTAATTTTGAGTAGATATGGAGTTCTGCCATTTGCCCAGGTAGTTCTCGAACTCCTGGACTCAAGTAATTGTCCTGCCTTGCTCTCCCAAAGCGCTGATGTTACAGATATGAGCCACCACATCCAGCCTATTTTTTTTGTTTTAATGCCTGCACAAAAGGTAAGAAAGGAAGGTGATTCTTTCTGTTGATTTCTTAATCTATAACGGAGGCGGTCATCATCACATGTGAGAGACACAAAGCAGAAGCAGGCAGGGGAGTAGGAAAGCTTAGCAGTGAAATGAGGTAGGGTTTCAGGTGTGCTCTGATTGGAGTTTGGCATGGGAAGTTGGATGCAGGCTAACTAGAAGCAGAGGATCTCATGTGATTGTCTTGAGGAACATATTTGGACTTCTCTGGTCGGTCCTGAGTTGGATGGAGTCAGGGACAATAAATAGGGAATCTGCCAGTTCTTGACCCACTCCTGACCATTCTAGGCAGATAGAAGTTTAGATAAATTTGAGAACTTTTGAAGTATTTCACATTTTAAATCATCTATTATATAATAATGATCCAATAAAATGTATTTTCTTACTATAATGTCAAAGCATCTATAAATAGAATTACAATATTAAATGCACACCAGAGGGATGACTTCTTGAGGACTCTGCTATTCATGGATTGTTTCTGCTCTGGATATACTTTGGCTTCTCCATTATATGTGATGCACATCCCTGATAAGGAACTTAACACCCTACTTGACACTCTATGACTAAACCTTTCACTACACAGAAAATATATGTGAAGCACACCCGTTAAAAATTTAGACAGATTCTACCAACTTATTGCCCAAACTTACCCATTATCCTTTATAGCCAAAGTAAGGAAGAGCTCAGTTGAAGAACTTATATGTAAATTTCTCATACTTTTCCAGTAAAGAAGCCAAAAGGATGAAGACATCGTATGTTTTTCGAGACCTTAGGATCATCAGAAAATTGTTATCCCTAACTTCTAGTAGTACATAACTGGAATATCATCTTGGTAGCAACTCCAGCTGAAAGCATCTTGTTGCTCTGTAGTCAACCTTCCCTGTGTTTTTTCCACGTACCTCTAGATCAGAAAAGTCATTATCCCTTTGGCTTCCTCCTGGGCCATGGGATGCCCAAATATTTGATCAAACATTATTATGGATGTGTGGATGAGGGTGCTTTGGTTGAAACTAATGTTTAAATTTGTAGACTTGGAAAGGAGCGGTGGCTCACGCCTGTAATCCCAGCACTTTGGGAGGCTGAGGTGGGCGAATCACAAGGCCAGGAGTTTGAGAACAGCCTGGTCAACATGGCAAAACTCCGTCTCTACTAAAAATCCAAAAATTAGCTGGGAGTGGTGGTGTGCACCTGTAGCCCCAACTACTCAGGAGGTTGAAGCACAAGAATCACTTGAACCCGGGTGGCAGAGACTGCTGTGAGCCAAGATCGCAGCACTGCACTCCAGCCTGGGTGACAGAGCAGAACTCTGCCTCAGTGAATAAATAAATAAATAAATACATAGTAAATGTGTAGACTGAATAAAGCACATTATTCTCTCTTATGTGGGTGAACCTCATTCAACCAGTTGAAAGAAGTAATAGAAAAAAAATGCTGATCTTCTGCTGAAAATGAGAATTCTTCCTGGCTGATTGCCTTCAAATTGGGATATCAGCTTTCTTCTGACTTTAGACTTAATCTGAAATATCGGCTTCTTCTGAGTCTCAAGCCTACTGGCCTTTGGACTGGAACACCACCATCAACTCTCTTGGACCTCAGACATTTGGACTTAGACTGAAACTAAACCATTTGCTCTCTTGGGCCTCCAGCTTGCTGTCTCACCCTCCAGATCTTGGAATTTGCCAACCTTTATAATTATTTCATGAGACTATTCCTTATTGTGTGTGTGTGTGTGTGTGTGTGTGTGTATAATGTAATAAAATATATTGTGAAATATATTATATTAACTTATATATAATTATATAATAAATATTTTTATAATAGTATAATATGCCATATATTATATAATCACATACTATATCTCAATATCATATATATACACATGCATATATACAAAAGCAGATGTATGTATATATAATATGTAATACACATATGAAAAAGTATTACAAGGTACTTATGTACTATGACAAACAGGGTAAGGCTACCTTTGCACAACATTTTCCAAACTTATTTATGATTATTAAGCAGGAAACTTTATCTATTGATGGATGCACCAGAGAAAAACGTCCCTTGAACATTGTTGAAGTGGATCTTACCAGGCACTGTTAGTAACAAATACAATAGTGGAACTCTAAGGAATCAAATCCTAATTCATGTTTCATAACTAAAGAAGAAATTTAGAGCACCACACAACTGGAAGATGATTCCAATTGAGGACTTCAAACTGTCGCTTCACGGAGATCCTCTAGAAGCAGTAGGTCTTTGGAAGCAGAGAGTGATGCAAAACCTTTGGAAGAAGCAGATGGCCTCAGATAGATTCCCAAGACATTGGAACAAGGCCACTGTCTAATTATTGTTTTATTTTTTATCCACTTGCTTATAAACATTTTTCTCAAATAGACCTCTGATTGTTTTCCATACACAAAAACCCTTTGTTTTTTTCATCTTCATGATTGTAGTTATTAGGTCAGAAGATACTCACTCTAATGTCATTTTCAGATTATCCCAATCATTAGTCCTGCCCTCGGTCTTAGCCCATTACCAAACTCCCATGAGAAACCATCCAGTCTCATACAATGGAACCACAGCAAACTATAGCAGATGGCATTTCCACTTTCGTGAAATGGACAAATTACCTTTAACAAATCAACTTGTGACTTTCTAGTATCCCTTTGCCCTCTAAAAAAAAAAGAACCAATAATCACAATCTAAAGTCTATACACTGAGTAATTCTAAATTTGAATTCAACATCCATTTTAGGGTACCACACTAAACATTTGCCACCTGGGATAGACTAACACAGACGCAAATATATAACTTAGCTAATGTAAGGCCTCAGTTTGATCTCCCACATGCCCCTACTGGATACTCTTTTGTTTGTGGCAAAACATCTGGTTCTGTTTGCCTCATGCTAACATGGGTGCTTTAGGAACAATATTGTGAGATGTGTTTATACAAAGAGACCACACTTCTCTGAATACCAAAACTATAAATTCTGACACAAATGTGAGTTCTAAAATGAGGTCACCTTGATTATTCAGGCACTCTACCTGGGGAAATTACTGATTCATTTTTTTATGTGAACTGATTCATTTTTTTATGTGAACAAGTAGCGTTTCCAATGGTGGAACTCATAAGAGTAGAAAAGACTGCAGAGAAATTATTACATAATTAATGGAAACACCTCTGCCCTAGATGGAATATAGCTCAATCTCAACAGCATGAAGAGTGATGCATAACGCATTGCTCTAAGTTTCTTGTTGGCTAGTCTTGATGACATGTGTGCCACGGCTAATATTTCCTACTGTACTTGGATCACTGAAGCAGGTAAGCAGACGAGGCTATGCATTCCCTTAAGGAAAAAGCTACTTGGCTTTCTCAGGTTCACCCTAACGGTCTTTGGAATTCTTCTGTTGGACAATTGGGGTTCCTGGTTCTAAAGGATCTTACTTGGATTTTTAATGATTCTTGTTTTTGTCATAGTGGTCCTAATAATGGCCCACTGAATTGTATTTTGATTACTAAATGCTTCTTTATCACCCTTTGGTACATGATGATGCAACAATAAAAGGTAAGTAGAAATCATCATAAAACTAATTATAGAAATAACTGAACAATCTCTGAGAAGATCTGGCTCTCTAGCCTTCTTTGAATTGATAAATCTCTTCCGAGTGAGAAACTGACCAACGAGAGGATTGATAAACAATATACAAATGGATTTGATCAATGATCATCAGCTTCCTTGTATTTTCCCCCAAATTTCCAACTCAGGATCAAACAGAAAATGTCGGACTCTTCTCAAATTACATAAGCCCCTCTTCTAGTTAACTTTGTCATGTCAAAGCCTTCCAGTCAAAACATACCTAGATTTTTTTGTTTTGTCATTATGAACCTTTCGAATTTTTCTGCATGCCTTTGAGTCTCTGCCAAATGCAAGTCAGGGTGGCTACAGCAAACTCTGTCTGTTCTCATTTGAGTGCTCTGTTTTCACAAGACAAAACATGCAATGTTACATACTAAAATAGAAAGGAGAATGATCGCATTTTGTTTTTCTGTGTTTTCAAATTTTGTGTATAAAATATATGTATATATTCGTGAGATTATAAAAATATTTTAAATTATAAATATACATATGCAATATAAAATTTCTTAAGTTTTCATTTCAATGAGAACAAACTGAGATCAAGTTTGCCATGTCCTTGCAGATTTTAAGTGAGAAAAGCTTTTCTATGAGCCAGTTTCAATATTAATTTCTGAAATACATTTTAAGTAGAACTAAGATACTGAACTACATGGGAATCAAGAGGAGATTAAAGAAAGAAGATCCAGTCAAAAACAAAATGAGAGAACACAGGAGCACAGCTTTAGTTCAGAAAGCAAATGATGTGAAGTTTTTATAGAAAAGCACCTCAAATGCATATCCCTGTCTCCTTTCGGCTATCCAACATTATTCTTGATAAGTTCTCTTATCTAATCTGCTTTTCTGAGTAGATTGTTGAAACATGGTTTTAATGGCTACAGTATAAATAAATAAATCAGCCACATTCCAGTAAAAACCCATGACCCAGTACAACTTCTAGACATCTAATCCTGGGGAATCTTTCTTTGAAAGCAAGTAATATATACATATCATTTAGACATATGACATATATTCTGGAATTTCTTAATATGCATTTTGTTTATACATGTTTACATATGCTCATATACATACAATCATATATATGACGTTTACTTCTATTGGTACTTTCTAAATGTCTAAATTTACAAGTCCTGAATATTGTTTATTTCCTGTCAGAGGGCTTTAAAAAAAAATTTTGGCCGGGCGCAATGGCTCAGGCCTGTAATCCCAGCACTTTGGGAGGCCGAGGCGGGCAGATCACCTGAGGTCAGGAGTTCAAGACCAGCCTGACCAACAGGGCAAAACCTTGTCTCTACTAAACAATACAAAAACTAGCCAGGCATGGTGGTGGGTGCCTGTAGTCTCAGCTACTTGAGAGGCTGAGGCAGGGAGAATCGCTTGAACCCGGGAGGCAGAGGTTGCAGTGAGCCGAAATTGCACCACTGCACTCCAGCCTGGGCGACAGAGCAAGACTCCCTCTCAAAAAAAAAAAAAAAAAATCTGTCCCCAAAATTATATAACTTTGAGACAGAGTGAATGATTCATGAAACAATTTTATTTATCTTTGACTCTGATTAATAAAGTTATGGAAATTATGTAAAAGTACAGTAGCATCTAGAAACAAGTAGCAATAGAAATAGAGATGAATTATTTTTAGGTAAAACCTGCATATAACATAAGGCAGAGTAATTTTTAAAAATCATGCTTATTAAAAGCTACTACTCTCTAAACCACAAAATAAATGAAAAGAATTAGGAAAATAGATTAGTAATAGCGTAAAAACCTTGTCAGCTGACAATCTGCCATGTCTAATTTCATTTCATATTACATGACATTAAATGTTCAGTCCCTAGTCCGCAGGTGAGAATTGTTCTTTGAGAATAAAATTTCCCTTTTCCACCAACATAGCAATTCTCACTTCCCTGATTGCTAAGTGATAATTAATAATTTTGGATCCAGATGGACATCTAAAAATATGATTTTCATTACCTTTTTTCAGGTCACAGAAGTATAAATGCTTTAAAAAAACCCACTGGTATTTATTATTAACTATTGTGTAGTATTTTTAAAAAGTAGAAATATCCTTCATGATCCTTCACATATAACTGTCTTACCTAATTTTCTAGTTAAAAAAGTGCATAAATAAATTAGAAACTGTCATTAATTGGAATTAAAATAAGTGTCCACATAGGAAAATGAAGGAGAATAATCAAATAATTCAATTATTCTGATTTTCATATAGATAACCACCATGAATTCCAGAACTACTTTTTTTATTATTATTTCTTATTTTTTTTTTTTTTTTTTTGAGACGGAGTCTCGCTCTGTCACCCAGGCTGGAGTGCAGTGGCGCAATCTCGGCTCACTGCAAGCTCCGCCTCCCGGGTTTACGCCATTCTCCTGCCTCAGCCTCTCCGAGTAGCTGGGACTACAGGCGCCCGCCACCACACCCGTCTAATTTTTTGTATTTTTAGTAGAGACAGGGTTTCACCGTGGTCTCGATCTCCTGACCTCGTGATCCGCCCGCCTCGGCCTCCCAAAGTGCTGGGATTACAAGCGTGAGCCACCGCGCCCGGCCTTTTTATTATTATTTCAATTGCTTAGTGAGGTGCAGATGGGAACCTATTCATTTTATTTAATAATGTAGGTATAAAGTGACCATTCTGTTATTTGATAATAGGTCTTAGCTTCTGATATATAAATTTAATCATAATAATAAGATATTCTAAATAGCCTCTTTCACATGTAAGGTCATTATACAAATGGGAACAAGGTAAACAAAGTAACGTGTTTCTCCTCTCACAAGATCAATGGGATATACTATTGTTTAAGTTTCAGACTGATGTTCTAACATCAGTTTAATTTAACTCTCTTGGAAAATATTCTCTTGGTAAATGAAGGGTATTCCTATTAAAAATGCAACTTGCTAATAAAACCCAGATTCAGATTACGTGTGTGTGTGTGTGTGTATACATATATATATATATACACACACACATATATACACACACACACACATATATATATATGCAATGGAATATATGCGTAATGGAAATCAGTACTGTTGATGGTAGATTCTCACTACCACTTCCAAAACAAGCATTAATAATTTTCCCAGGCAATGTAACCCCATGAGTGTATACAGTAAGACTGGCCCTCATTTTTTAGGGCATTCTCAAAAATTACCACCTTCCCAAGAATGTCATTTGACTTAGATATTAGGCTGCTTTTACAGCCCCCCAGTGGCTGGTTCTTCATTTATTTGAATGTAAAGCAATGCTAATGTTGCCCCAGGGATGCATAGAGTATGGTGCAATATTTCTCAAACTTCAATGTGCATACAAATCACCTGGGGATTTTATTAAAACGCAGATGTGGATTCAGTGGGTCCAGCATGGGGCATTCAATTACCTATTCTTAAATAAACTCTTAGGAGATCTCCATGCTGCTGGTCAGTTCTTGAATCACAGTAGCAAAATAGGCAAACGCATACCGAAGCAATGCTTCATTTTCACCACCAGTTTATTGCCTATTAATGTGACTCTATATCAGTGTTTTCTTACCATTATCGAAAAACAGTCATAGGGATGCTGGTGCTGAGATGTTGCAGTTGCCTTTTCATGCCACAGTGAGTCAGTTCTTCCTGCTTTCCTTCCTCCTCCATGGACATCGAGAAATTTGTCAAGAATGCAACCTTTTGCTCTCCTCTCTTGCTCTCCTTCACACCCTCTACACTGTTTCTTTTGCCAAGTGCCTTCTCTTGTTTCTTCTCCTATTCCTTCTATTTCCTCTATTTTCTTTCTCTCATTCATCCCCTGCCTTTCAATTTTTGCATCCCTGTGGTCATTTGTTTTATTGTTTTTCTTTCTTGCTTTTCTCTTTTCTCTTTTTTTCTTCCTTCCCACTTATAAACAACGATCTCTCCCAGGACGTGACTGGACTCAAAATATGGTGCAGTGGTAGTTTGTATACGGATACATGGAGTTTTTGAAACACACACCTTTGCACTCACACACTCTCACGTACTCACGTGCACATACACGCACACACACACACACACAGAGTTCATGTCTCAATTCTGATTGTAACCCTACTTGAGAAGATTTTATAACATACAAAAAGGATAACTATAATTTAATCCAGCCAACTGAGAGAAATGCTGAGGGAGTGATTTTATTCTGGATTCGCTTTCAATTCTTTTTTATATTAAGATGTACGTGTTGTCCTTCACTTCTAGGTACTGCAGGATTATTTTAATCTAGCCTATTCCCTTTTTGTTCTTCTTTTTCAGAATAAAAAGGGTCAACTGCCAGGGGTCTTAAAAATTATTCCCTGTGTATTAGTTCCTTCTCACACTGCTATGAGAACCGCCCGTGACTGGGCAATTTTTAAAAGAAAGAGGTTTAACTGACTCACAGTTATGCATGGCTGGGGAAGCCGCAAAAAACAATCATGCCAGAAGGCGAAGGGGAAGCAAAGCACCTTCTTCACAAGATGGCAGGAACAAGTGCTGAGTGAAGCGGAAAGGGCTCCTTATGCAACCATTAGATCTCGTGAGAACTCACTCACTATCACGAGAACGGCATGGGGGAACCACCCCCATGATTCAATTACCTCCACCTGATTTCTCCCTTGACACATGGGCATTATAGAGATTACAATTCAAGATGAGATTTGGGTGGGGACACAAAGCCTAACCATAACACTGTGTTTAAACAACATGAAGTTATACAAAACATCTGTCCACTTTGCTTAAGTCCTGGGTCTAAGAGTACTGCCAATATGTTCACTATGCTCCTTCTCATAACTTCTCTGGGGTCCCATTTCCACTTACTTTTTTGTGAGTTTACATTTTTCCTTCTTTGTGCCTTCTCTTCCATCTACAGGTTTCATTTGAAGGAAAGACTAGAATGTATTCATACAAAAGCAAATTTAAATCGCGATCTGAAAGATGTTTTTGCAATGTTAGCATGTGCTGCATACTTCTGGTGCCAACGGATTGCAATGAAGGCAACAGCATGACTGATCATATGCAATCTGCACCCTATTCATGTTCATAGACAGTACTGTTCTTGTTCTGTTTCCAATTGTCTCTTTACCAAGGGCAGCATTCCTGGAAGCTCTGTGTCTTAATTATTGAAGGTGGTTCAAGTGACCAGTTCTTACATTAATTCTTATATGTAAATACTGAACTCTGTTTTAAGTGTACAATTTGTGCTTTCATATTCTTTTCATATTCTTTTTGTTTTTAGGTTTAAATTTATTATTATTTCTTTTTTACTTTTAGGTTCAGGGGTACATGGGCAGTTTGTTATACAGGTAAATTTGTGTCACAGGGGTTTGATGTACACATTATTTCATCACACAGGTACTAAGCCTAGTATCTAATAGTTATATTTTTTCTGCTTTTCTCCCTCCTCCCACCCTCTACACTTCGGCAGGCCCCAGAATCTGTTGTTCTCCTCTTTGTGTTCATGTGTTTTCATCATTTAGCTCCCACTTTTAAGTCAGAACATGTGTTTTTTGGTTTTCTGTTCCTGCATTAGTGTCCTAAGGATAATGGCCCCTTAGTATCCTGAGGATAATGGCCAGCTGCATCCATGTTCTTGGAAAGGACATGATCTCATTCGTTTTTGTGGCTGTGTAGTATTCTGTGGTGTATAAATATCACTTATTTTTTTTTTGAGACGGAGTCTCACTCTGTTGTACAGGCTGGAGGGCAGTGGCGCAATCTTGGCTCACTGCAACCTCCTCCTCCCAGGCTCAAGGGATTCTTTTGCCTCAGCCACCCAAGTAGCTGAGATTACAGGTGTGCACCACCATGCCCAGCTAATTTTTGTAGTTTTAGTAGAGATGGGATTTCACCACATTGGCCAGGCTGGTATCAAACTCCTGATCTCATGATCCTCTCGCCTCGGCCTCCCAAAGTGCTAGGATTACAGGTGTGAGCCACCGTACATGGCCATTTTCTTTATCCAGTCCACCACTGGGCATTAAAGTTGATTCCACGTTTTTGCTATTGTAAATTGTGCTGCAGTGAATATACATGTGCATGTATCTTTATAATAGAATGATTTATATTCCTTTGGGTAGAGACCCAATAATGAGATTGCTGGGTTGAATGGTATTTCTGTCTTTAGGTCTTTGAGGAAACACTACACTGGCTAAACTAATTTACACTCCCACCAACAGTGTATAAGCATTTGTTTCTTTTTCTCTGAAACCTTGTCAGCATCTGTTTTTTTTTTTCGTTTGTTTGTTTGTTTTTAATGTTTTAAATAGCGGTTATTCTGACTGGTATGAGATGGTATCTCATAGTAGTTTTTACTTACATTTCTCTAATGATCAGTTATATTTTAAATTTGGTTTACATTCATTTGCTTTAAAATCAGAAAGTTAATCAGAATAAATCATTCTGAGTATAACATCATAACAAGAATACAATAACTGATCATTCTCAACTGGTAAATAGGTACTTACATAAAAATAATTTTATTGAATAAAGTAATCTAATAAACATTCATCTAAATCACTTATAGTTAATAGAAAGTAGAGTATTGGATAACTCAATAACATAAATTTTTGAACTGATCATTCGTGTGACATTAAGTAAATAATTAAACTTTTCAAGGCTACCGAAGGAAAGTAGCAGCTGTTGTATTTTGCTTCTTAGCCATTGAACCCAATGAAGCACTTTTGCTTTTTAAAGTATATCGGACCTTGGTACAAATTAAGCCTCTAAAAATACAATTTTAAGGAACAAGTCTGTTCTTTTTAGTTTTCATCAATGGAAGTGCATTTCCTCACATCCCAGGTTAGTGAAGGTCATGAAATAAAATCTAGACTTTACATTTTTAATTTGTTAAATGATGTTGAAGGGGGCTTTTTTTTTTTACTAGCTGGAGAGTCGGTACTAAGACTACAGATAAAAACAAAAGCTTTCTTTAGATTTCTTTTTTCATTTTTAAACTTGTTGGATTTCTGGAAAGTTCATTTATATAACAACTGAGAAATAATCGTGTTTAGCCATAAAATGAAGTTAGGTTATCAGCCCATATACTTATTAATACGATTTTAACTAAATGGAACGCCTGCAGGTCTGTTGACTCATATGTGTAACACACTACAGTGCATTATTTGCTCTGCGGAACAGACCTGGTATCGTTGTCTATTAATTTGCTATCGTCAGGAGTATTTCCCAAATATTACAAAAATAAAAAATACACCCACAAAATCTAAAATTCCTCGGGATTCAGTTCATATCACACAAAAAATGGCTGAAGTAAATGATTACTTCCTTCTCAAAACATTTTCATTTCTTGGCATCGTAAACACCAAAGTTTTGCAATTCTCATCCTGCCTCACTGGATGCCATTTCTAGGCTTCTCTGCTGGTTCTCGTTCCAAACCTTTCAATGTTGAAATGCACCAGGCTCAGTCGTAGCACGTTCCTCTTTATTTAAAGTTATTCATATACTGCCGTTTTCCTAATGTGTTTCCCCAACTTCTCTTCCTCCTCTGGGCTCTGGATTCATTGCATGATCCATTGCATATTTAACATCTCAGTTTAATGTGTATAGGCATCTTCAGCTAACATATGCTCTCAGATTTCTAAACAAATTTTATTCCCCAACCTGCACATCCCACGGTCTTCCTCATACTCTCAAATATTATTATTCATCTAGTTTCTTAGTCCAAAAATTCTAGAAGACATTTCTCTTTAGCTGTCACACTCAGCATTCAACATACGAGCAATTCCTGCCAAATTTATCTTCAAAGTGTATTGAAATTTCACTCTATTTTCCTTTGAGTGGAAACATCTCTGTTTTAAAGTACAACGGGTGATTTTCTTGTTTACTGAAATAGCTTCCTATGTGAGTTATATGTTACCAATTTGCTTCTGAAGATTAAAGTGGTCATACAAAAACACAAATAACATTTTAATCACACAAAGCATGCCCATTTACTTCTTTACTCAGAAATTTCCAAAGGCTTCTATTCACTTTCAAAATATTTAAATTACCTAATCATAGCCAATAAATCTCACATTATTTAGCTGGTACCTATCACTCGGGCATCATTGCTACTTCACTTATTTAACTCTGTCCATGAAAACCAGGTTGGTACTTCTTGAAATACGGTAAAATATCTTCTGCCTCAGGATATTTGCAATTGATATGTTCTGATTCAAGGACACTGTTTCAATAGGTTGTAGTTCAGGTAGATAACTCTTGTCTTCATTTCCATATTATCTGTTTGAGGAGCTTTTTCCTTACCACCTTCTGTAAAATACTTTGTCCTTTCAATCTGTAGTGCTTTATCTTGCTTCATATTGATAGACAAACTTATCACTACCTAATAGTAGAGCATACCTTTATTTGAATGTGTCTAGTATCCATATTCTTCATCAATATGTAAACTAAGTGATAAGGCTCTATATATCCTATTCACCATTTTCCTTCACGTTTCCAGATTATTTTCTTATACTTAATGGTTCACGAACAATAATACAGTTTCTGTACAAATAAATGCACATATGCAAAATGGCAGTTTGTAAAACTACAATTTGTAAATAATAAATAAATGTAGAAAGGAGACAGAAAACATCAGGAGAAATGTTGCTAAAATGATTATTTCAAATCTAAAATTGAGAATAAAATTTAATTGTCCAGCAAAATATTTTGACACTCCTACCCCAGTTATTCTTCACCATTCTTCTCTGTTTCAGTAAAAGTGAAGAAGCAAAATGTGAATAATTTTTTTTAATTTCAGCACATGCATATCAATCCAATTATAGTGTACACACATTACAGTAGCCCCCCATAAGTCACTCCTTTGTATCTCCAACCACTAGAATATGGTAAAGATGATGTGATAGTAATTGTCATAATTAGATTGACTTTTGTCACAAAAGTGATAGGTGATCACTTGCTTGATTAGATGGTTATACCACAAAGCTAATGATATGTCACTACCATGATTATCATACTTGAGAGGGCTATATGGCAAGGAACTGCAGGTATCCTGTAGGACCTGTAAACAGTACCCGGTCTGGATTAAAGCAAGAAAGAGGTTCTCAATTCTATAACTGCAAGGAACTGAATTTTTCCCTCAACCCTCTGAGCTTGGAAGAGAGCCTGCCTCTGCAGAAAGCACTCCGGCTGGCCTGCAGCTGGATTCCAGCCAGGTAAGACTTTGAACACAGCACTCAGCTAAGAAGTCAGGCCCTGACTTCTGACCCACAGAACCTCTGAAGTAGTAATGTGTCATGTCAAGTCAATAAATGAGTGATAAATTATTATAGGGCAATATAAAGCTTATGTACTTATTTTGAAATCGGTCTTGTAAATCTTTTAAAAGCTAGAAAATGGCCAGGCGCGGTGGCTCATGCCTCTAATCCCAGCACTTTGGGAGGCCGAGGTGGGTGGATCACAAGGTCAGGAGTTCAAGACCAGCCTGGTCAACATGGTGAAACCCCGTATCTGCTAAAAAAAAAAAAAAAAAAAAAAAAAAAAATCCAAAATCTTAGCTGGGCATGGTGGCAGGCACCTGTAATCCTAAATCCCAACTACCTCAGGAGGCTGAGGCAGAGAATTGATGAATCCGAGAGGCGGAGGTTGCAGTGAGCCAAGATCACGCCACTGCACTTCAGCCTAGGCAACAGAGCAAAACATGATCTAAAAAAACAAAAAAAAAGGTAGAAAACACAGAACAAGATTTCGTGTTCAAATAATGAAATCTTGACTATAAAATTATTGATCAGAAACGTCAAGGCCTCTTACAGACTCACTTGAGAAGCAGCACAAGCAGAAGAAATAGGATTGCTCTCGTCTCTGTTAGATTAAAAAGTTAGATCATAGTGTAGCTAGATGCATTTGTGCAAAGTCATAGTAACTTTATATTTGAATTAGTTTGCATTCATCTATGATTGTATGTATGTTTCTTTGTGATCAGATTGGGTTAAGGGATGTGTAAGGTGTTCTTTTGTCGAAAATAATGTACTTGTTATTTCTTTTGAAAGAATGAAAATAAAATCTGACTGAATATTTCAAACAGCCATACTGCATTTTTAGAAATCTAAATTGCTCTTCTGCTTCAGGCAATGACAACCAAGTTAAACTCTGGAGTTTAGAGAATGTTTTAGAAAGGACTTTTGCATTCTATCCTTTTTATTAAATTGATCTTGAAAACAATCAATGATAATAATGCAGTTGTGATAATATTTGTATCCATGCATAGTAACAGGAAAGACTCTGCTGCAAAAGGTTTCTGTCATTGTGTGAACTTTAGGTTTCTCAAAACCTTTCCTTAGAAATGCTTTGTTAGTCAAACTTACATCTTCTGATCTTTTAGTATTAAACATATAATAATATATATGCTATTCTGTCTATATGCCAGAAATATTGTTAGGTGCCTGCCATACTTACAAAGAAACTATGAGAAGCTTTTTAAATTAAAAATACGTATGGAAATAAGATATGAACACTGCAATAACTTTCAAAACCCAGGCTAAGGATAATTATTGCAAATGAAAATATGTAACTTGAACTCCATGGCAGTCAAGGTAATAAAATGAAAATAATGAGTTGCAAAGCTCTAATTTTTAATAAAAGGAAGCAAATCATTTATATTTTCAGTTATCAAGTTCGTAGTTTTAAGAAAACAAAATGCATTTAAATCAGAACTTTTAAAAGTAAAACTGGTCTTTGCATTTTTATAATTCATTATATCTCTTTTTATTTCTGAAACTCTATAACAAATGGGACACTTTGGAAAATATCCACTTGAATATATTTTTTCAGTCGATTATTTTAATAACACTTTCGAGGTTTCTTCTATGTACAAGTGTGAGTCTACTGATATTTTTGAAAATTAACATTGCTCTAGGTGGAGTCATGTATCTTATAATGAAGGAGATTGAACTCATGAGCAATAGAAAACACTATAATTTTAGAAGAAATAAAGGTGCCTTAGAAAAAAAAATGTTAAGATAGGTGATGAAGAGTGGCTAGAGGGGGCTGAGAGAGTCAAGAGTTTTGTAAAAATTGGTGTACAGAATATTCAAACTGGAGGAAATATTAGCTGTGAACGCTCTACTAAAGAAAAATAATGTAGATTGTTTAAGAAAACTGCAAGGTATAGTTTGAAGAGATAAGGCAAGTGGGAGAGGAGTAGGATATGAAGATTTAGAGATAGTCAGAGTCTAAAACACATGAACCTCAGGGAGCACTGGAAGGGATATAAAGAGCATGTAAAACTATCTGCTATGTGTATTACGAAGATCACTTTCTCCGCTCTTTCCTGAGTAGTATAGCATAAGGAAGGAGGAGTACCAACCAGGAGATTATCATTCTTGTCTATATGAGAGATACCAGGTTAGTGGTGGCAGAAGACTTGAGATGTTGCCAGATTTGAGATGTTGTTTTAAAAGGTTAAGCAGCACTTGGTGATTGGTTGTAAAACATATGAATACAGAAACAATAAACCCCTAAGATTTTCATCTGATCAAGTAGGTGAATTACATTGCTATTAAATAAATTGGAAAGATGATGAGAACCAGAAGAGTTATATTTCTCAATGATTTTGAACTATCTGCAGATCGAGTTGGTTGACAGTATTACTGATTTTCTGTCTGCCTTTTCTAACATTAATTGAAGGAAGAAGGCTGAAGTTAACAGTTACAATTGTGGAAGTGTCTATTTCTTCTTTTTCTTTTATCTATTTTTGTTCCATATGTATTGAAGATCTGTGGTTAGTCATGAATACATTTGGGGTTGTTTTTTTTCCCTGATAAATTGACTTATTTATTGTTATGGAATGCTTGTCAATGTTTCTGGAAATATATAATAAATAAGGACACTTTGATCTAACTTGTCTGACATTAATACAGACAGTGCAGTGTTCCTTAGATTAGTGTATGTATGACTCGTATTGGTCACCTTGCTGCTTTTAGCATATCTATGTCTTAATATATAAATTGGCTTATGGTAAAGAGCATAAAATTGAGAATTGTTTTTTATCCAAACTAACATTTTATATAATTTTTATTGATACATAATATTTGTACATTTGTATGGAATACATGTAATATTTTGTTACTTTGTTGGTACGTGGGCTGGTTCAGGTTTTGACTTCGCCAAACAAAAGAATTTGAAAAAGTCAGGAAACAAACAGGTGCTGGAGAGGATGTGGAGAAATAGGAACACTTTTACACTGTTGGTGGGACTGTAAACTAGTTCAAACACTGTGGAAGACAGTGTGGCGATTCCTCAAGGATCTAGAACTAGAAATACCATTTGAGTCAGCCATCCCATTACTGGGTATATACCCAAATAATTATAAATCATGCTGCTATAAAGACACATGCACACATACGTTTATTGCGGTACTATTCACAATAGCAAAGACGTGGAACCAACCCAAATGTCCATCAGTGATAGACTGGATTAAGAAAATGTGGCACATATACACCATGGAATACTATGCAGCCATAAAAACGGATGAGTTCATGTCCTTTGTAGGGACATGGATGAAGCTAGAAAGCATTATTCTGAGCAAACTATTGCAAGGACAGAAAACCAAACACCGCATGTTCTCACTCATAGGTGGGAACTGAACAATGAGAACACTTGGACACAGGGTGGGGAACATCACACACTGGGGCCTGTCCTGGGGCCGGGGGAGGGGGTAGGGATAGGATTAGAAGATATACCTAATGTAAATAAGGAGTTAATGGTTGCAGCACACTAACATGGCACATGTAGACATATGTAACAAACCTTCACCTTGTGCACATGTACCCTAGAACTTAAAGTATAATAATAATAAAAAAGAAATATTTGAGAAAAAGTTTCAGCCGGCTCAGAAATACATTTATACCTCTCATTTAAAATGAGAGATTATGAGAACCCAGAGTTTGAGGCATTTTATCAGATAGTAGGATGGAATATATTTAACATACCAGGAGACTCAAAAGACACATGGTACAGAACAGAGTCCAAAAATAGAAACAAACCTTCTCTTCAATAGGTGATTAAGATGCCATGCCAAATCATTGTGGCAAAGATGTGCTCTTCTATTGCCAGTGATAGTACAACCGGGTAAACACCTTGGTAAAAATAAACATGGATCCACACCTACACTCTAGAGCAGGACACATACAAAAGATTCAAACATTTTGGTGAAAAATTGAAACAGGATAGAACTGTATAAAAATGTAGCAGAGTTTTGTTAGAGGTTTTTTTTTCAATGTTTGTAGGCTTTTTGTCACAAAATGCTGAAGTGTTGTTGTTCTACCTACCAGAAATTTGAAAAAATATTTCTTGCACATGAAGAAACAGCACAAACAAAAGTAAAATAATAATTAAAAACTGGAAAATATTTACAACAAATATCAAATTATAGTTCTTCTTTTTTAAGCTCCTTGAAATGAATACCGAGAATACCCAAACCGAAATAGATTGATAAATCTTTAGAGCCAAAAGCAACTCCACAAATTTTAATAAAACACATTTATCAAAGCACAAACTTATTTATAATAAATGCCATGTAAACACTCTCCGAAAGCTTGAATGTACTTCATGTTGGTCAAGCGTTGCATGAGCGGGATCTTACTAGCATTACCGATATAGTATGATATAATCTCATAGGATAATAGTTTGGGATATTTACATAAATTATGAATGAAGATTTTCACTTCTTTTTAAGATGTAGAGAGTTGCGAAGAACAGTAATCAAATCCCAATAATGAGAAGAAGACAGATCACTCTCTCATTTCTTTGCACCAGCAATACCAGCCCTTCCCATTACTTGGATACAATCCTTCAGCTGCCACTACAGGATTATGTATGAAGTGTTATATGGGATGTTCTTAATACTTAGAATGTTCTTCTTCCACATATTCCCAAACTAACTGTTCGAGTTTTTTGCTCACAAAAATGTCACTTTCTTATTGAAACATGATCTGAGGACATTCATATATTTTTATCCCTTCAATATAGAATAAAGAGAAAAATGAATTCTGTAAGTGAAAAACCAAGGCAAAATAAAATATCTGAGAATAGTCTACTACAATGAACAAGAGAAGGATTTTCAGACAAGCTTAGTTTTCTTAAAGAAAATCTATAGAATAATTAATGAAACATTGCAAATTTACCCTGAATTGATAAAATAAGTTATATTATATATCATAGTTCAAATTGCTTTTCATTTCCTGATGAAGAGAAAGAATTATATGAAGAGAAAGAATTATTTTTCTTCACTGTGCTTTTGTATTTCTATATTATTGACTTTTTATTTTACATAAACAGTAAGACGCAGCAGGCGTAGAATTGCTGAATATAATTATACTTTTTTTTGCAAAAGAATGAGCGGCTTTTATAATGGCAGAAATGTAATCTTTGTAACAAATGTTGATACCTTAACTCTTTAAAATCAGAAATGTTATATTACAAGAAGAATAAAACTAGTTTAATGTCTGAAATATTTCCCATCAAATATACCAAAGCACACATAACATTTGAAGTAGCTTTTTCTCTTTTGTACTGTGGAATCACTGGTAAATTGCATGCTCTGAGGCCATTTATAACCTACTAGAAAGCTTTCAATGATAGTCTGCAACTTCTGAAGCCCGTAACTAAAGTAATTTTTCCTTTGACCAGCAAATGACCCTTAGCATCTGAACCCTGCTCCCAAAAAGAAGACAGAGCCAGAAAATTCTTTTGATTGCTCTGCAGCAGCCATATTAAAAAGCAAAAGACAGCAAAAGACAACAACAACAACAACAACAAAGTTGTTGTTTTTTTTTTTAATGCCTTCCAACTAAACAGGATTTTTGCAGGTAAGTTTTGGTAACAAAGGGAATATATCTTACCTTTTCTCTTGTTTTCTTTTAATTAATTATAAAGTTAATCAGAAATAGAAATAGAAATATCTCTGAGATAAATCACTAATAGTTTTAAACGTTTTATTTTGAATTGACAAATTATAATTGTATATATTTATGGGTTATAATGTGATGTTATGATAAGTGGGGTAATTAAACTACCATATTCATTGTCTCAAGCATTTTTTGTGGTGAGAAACATTTTGCTCAATTGTTTACCATTAGCATGAAAAACAGCAAATATTTTTCACTGGGTTTTTTTCATAAAAGCCATGGCACAGAATAAATGCAATGTTTCTTGATGAAAAACAAACAAATTACATCAATTAGAAAGCTATCCGCTCCATGCAACAGAACACCTTTCTCACACTGTTGTATTGCATAAGGAAAGTAGATGATCTCATATGGAACGATGTGAGGGGGACAAAAGAGACCAAGTGTATTGCTACACGGTGCCCTTTCCTTGTGACTCCTGCATTTTTCTCCTGCTCTCTGCCTTGCATATTGTATTTCCTAGTCCTCATTCAGATATGATATGGCTGCATGTTTCCAGTTAATCCCTAAGTCTAAACTACAGAAAGTTTAGTAGGCATGGTGAGGTTTTTAGGAAAAATGAAAAGTTTGGTGTCCTGATGTTGGAGAATGCAAAAGCCTTTTTTTTTTTTTTTTTTTACAGAATCCCACCAAGTGGACACACTCTTGTCTTCTTGGCCAGAATTGAGGCCCAAGGACATGCATATGCCACCTCCTGGCAAGAGGATAGAATTTCTTTCACTGCCTACGATCATAATCGATCTCTGGGCTCCCAAAACCCGATTTGTATCTAGAGTCAAACTGGTCTGTGACGTGCATACCTGAATCCCTTTATTTTTGTTTTAAGAAAAGATAGGGAAAATGTAAGTTGGGCAGGCCTCTGACTTTTCACAAATGCTTTACTTAAGAAATTAAATACATTAAAAATGTAATAAAAACATTTAAAAATATAACATCTGCTGTCTGGCTGGGCGCAGTGGCTCACGCTTTTAATCCCAGCACTTTGGACAACTCAAGCGGGCAGATGACTTTTGGTCAGAAGTTTCACACCAGCCTGGCCAAAATGGTGAATCCCCATCTCTATTGAAAATACAAAAATTAGCCTGGTATGGTGCTGCATGCCTGTAATTCCAGCTACTCAGTAGGCTGAGGCATGAGAATCGCTTGAACCTGGGAGGCAGAGGTTGCAGTGAGCTGTGATTGCACCACTGCATTCCAGCCTGGGTGAAAGAGAGAGACTAATATATTATATACATTATATATAATGATAATATGCTATATGTAACTTATATATAATGTTGCTGTAAACTCCATAACTAAGACAACAATCAATACTATTAAATTGCTGCTAAAATAAATTTAAAGCAATGCTGAAGTGATAAAACTATAGTTTAGGAAGGTTTTAAACACCAAGAGAATAAAGCGTGGTGAGATGAATTCTCTATACTGACACAGTATTTCAAAAACTTATTTTGAATGCTCAAAATATTTAATTAACATTCAACTTAAAAGCACACTTCATACCTCTTGTTTCCAATACTTTATTTTTCAGCACAGTATTTATAAACACCGTACATTTTTGTCAGTTTATATTTAATGTTAATTTTCACCCCCAAACTTAAAATCTAAGCTTTATTTTTTCTACTTTACTAATTGTTGTATACTAATAGAGAGTAGGCACTCAATAAATACTATTAATTGGGAATTAAATTGTTTCTGCACAATTGAGATTATAGTATAACAATTTATCTGGAAAGCGCTTTTAGCTTTCCAGTTAAAAATCTTACACACGTTCACATCTGTGTGTGATCATGTTTGAGTTTGAATACACACATGTTACGAATATTTTACATCAACAAAAACAGTTCATGTGATATATATAAAATATGTTGCATAACATTCATTTTTTCAACCATTACTATTTCATCATATGATTTCATGGTAATAAGTTGTCACCACATTTAAAATTGAATGTAAGGATTAAACAGCAGATTAAAAACTGATTGAGAGATTAATGAAGTAGAAGATAGAGTCAAACAATTTTCTTAAACTAATTCACACAGAGAAAAGATATTTGCAAGAATAACAACAACCAAAAACCCTTACAACACATAGAGGATGAAATGAGAACGTACAGCATACAAATAATCAGAAGTCAAGGGGGACCTAATAAAGCAGCTAAGGATGACAGTAACTCAATTGATAAGGGCTCAATTGATGACAGTAACTCAATTGATAACTTTTCTTGAGGCAAAGAAAGTTAGGGATTTACTAAACAAGAATGAATTATATCAAATAGGTTCAGATAAAGAAGCTCATTACATTGTGTCCTTTTCCCCCCAATAATTCCATTTTAGGAAGGATTTTTTAAAATCGTTCCATGACCATATAGATAGCAAGTGTCAGCTTGCCCCAAGCCAGTGGTCATAGTGAAGTCTGTTGAGTGTGGTTTACTGCCACATCTCGTTATTATGCTTCCCTAAATTTAGCTCACTAAGTACAAAGCCAATCACACAGTTGATTTTTTTTTCCCTTTTTTTCTTATTCTTTCTTTCTAGAGGTCCCAGCATGGAGATTGTTTTCTTGTTTGTTTGTATTAATTTACTGAGAAATCTAGAAAACATAAATTAATGATACTAATGATGTGTGTTCTCTCAGACTGTTTTTCAACAGTTTCTTCCTGGGCACTGTATGTTGTGTAAATGAAATCTTAGAGATATTTGCTATTTTTCCTTTGGCCTTCCTGTCTATTTAGTTTTCTTCTCAGATGAAGTAAAGATTCATAACCAATTGGGTTCTTCAGAAACCTTTCTGTCACTCTCTTCAGACAGTGCATGTTGCCTGAGATATGGAGAGATATTTAGCCACATTCAGAATTCTCTCTCAAATGAATCCAAATTTCACTACAATATATTTGACAGATATGTGCTTTGGGATCTATATTCTATTTTAATTATGTGTGAATTTTATAAATGACTTAATTATTGTCTTTCTGTGGTCTGATATTTTTAACTATAACTTGTGCAGGTTTTACAAGAAGTGAATGATACTAATTTAGACCGATGCAATTGATGGCCTACTAAAAGAGCAAATCTTTCAAAAAATCTGATTTATTTGCTAGTATTAATGAGAAAGGTAAGCATTTTAGCACACTGCTTGCTCATTTTCTCTTTTGTGCTTCCCCTATAGCACATCCATGTATGTTTTCATGTAACCATCTGTTTTAGAACCCATTTGAGTCCACACGACACCTATTACTTAGATTTATAAGACAGGTAATATTTAGCCAAATTAGCAATCAGAATGCCTGAATGTTTTAACATCATTTATAATTAACTGCTGGGTGTAATAACAAATAGGAACAGCAGCTGCAACAAAACTCCGATTAGGCAGTCGGAATGGGGAATAACTCAGATTAATGGAGGGCCCTAAACTCATCTTCAAGCCATGGAATAACATCTTAATAATTACTCAACTAGACCACTACACACTAACATCCTGAAGTTCAGCAGAGGGAGAGAATACTTCTGAAAATGACGCTTCTTCCTGAGTTAATCTCAGTAACTCTTGGAAATGTAGGATGAGATTTAAACTGGAATTGTATTTATGTCTAGACTGTCTGAAATTCACAACACTATGGAAACAAAGAAGTAAGCAATAGAACTCAGGACCTACTTGAGGGTGGAGGGCGAGAGGAAGATGAGGATTGAAAAACTACCTATTGCTTACTGTGCTGATTACCTGGGTGATAAAATAATCAGCACACCAAACTGCCGTGACATGCAGTTTACCAATATAACCAACATGCAGAGGTACCTGAACCTAAAATAAAACAATTTATCCATTATTACAAACCTAAACAGGTACCCCTGAATCTAAAATAAAAGTGAAAAATAAAAAACAAAACAAAATCCATAGTACAAACTCTATTCAATTAAGGTAGTTCTGAAATATTTCCAGTTCTCTCCTTTTTTTTTCAATTAAATCACGATTCAATGATATTTTTAAATCATTGAATGATGATAGAAATCCTGTTCCTAAAAAATCAAAACAAAACAAAAAGTTACGTTATATCTGGGATACAGCATACGTACGGCTATCTAACTGAAATACTTTCTCAGATGAGGAAACTGAAGCCCAGAAATAAATACATTGCCTTATGAGGTTATTCAGAAGTTAGTAGTAGACCTTGGAATACATTTATGCTTTTCAAGGTACTTCCTCTGGCTTTACAATAATGATTTCCTTTTATTTTTTGGAAAAAAATAAATTTTGGCAGTCAAATTCAAATCTATACAATAAAAAACCATTTTCAATATTACAAATAATAAAAATCACTAGTAACAGTAGCAGTAATACTAATAGTAGGCATTAAGATTTATTTTGTTTTTACTTTTTTACAAGGCATTTTAATAAGCATTTAATGCATCATTTAATCTTGATGACAACCTTTTGGGTGTATAATCTAGCTCATTTTCATACACAAAGTGACACAGTATTGAAGTTATTAAAAATGAATTTATATTCACTAAGACTGGAAGGATTCAAATCAACATCATCAATTTTTCTCTTCATATTCCCTTGGAATTAGTAGTTTAGAGATGTTATGAGGAAAAATTCAGTAGTTCAAAAGTTGTGACAACCATAACAGTGTCATTATGTGTTTTTGTTTGTTTGTTTCTTATTTTTTTATTTTATTTATTTATTTTTTATACTTTAAGTTTTAGGGTACATGTGCACAACGTGCAGGTTTGCTACATATGTATACATGTGCCATGTTGGTGTGCTGCACCCATTAACTAGTCATTTAACATTAGGTATATCTCCAAATGCTATCCCTTCCCCCTTCCCCCATCCCACAACAGGCCCCGGTGTGTGATGTTCCCCTTCCTGTGTCCATGTGTTCTCACTGTTCAATTCCCACCTATGAGTAAGAACATGCGGTGTTTGGTTTTTTGTCCTTGCGATAGTTTGCTGAGAATGATGGTTTCCAGTTTCATCCAGGCCCTACAAAGGACATGAACTCATCATGTTTTATGGCCGCATAGTATTCCATGGTGTATATGCGCCACATTTTCTTAATCCAGTCTATTGTTGTTGGACATTTGGGTTGGTTCCAAGTCTTTGCTATTGTGAATAGTGCTGCAATAAACATACGTGTGCATGCGTCTTTATAGCAGCATGATTTATAATCCTTTGGGTGTATACCCAGTAATGGGATGGCTGGGTCAAATGGTATTTCTAGTTCTAGATCCCTGAGGAATCACCACACTGACTTCCACAATGGTTGAACTAGTTTACAGTCCCACCAACAGTGTAAAAGTGTTTCTATTTCTCCACATCCTCTCCAGCACCTGTTGTTTCCTGACTTTTTAATGATCGCCATTCTAACTGGTGTGAGATGGTATCTCATTGTGGTTTTGATTTGCATTTCTCTGATGGCCAGTGATGATGAGCATTTTTGCATGTGTCTTTTGGCTGCATAAATGTCTTCTTTTGTAAAGTGTCTGTCCATATCCTTCATCCACTTGTTGATGGGGTTGTTTGTTTTTTTTCTTGTAAATTTGTTTGAGTTCACTGTAGATTCTGGATATTAGCCCTTTGTCAGATGAGTAGATTGCAAAAATGTTCTCCCATTCTGTAGGTTGCCTGTTCACTCTGATGGTAGTTTCTTTTGCTGTGCAGAAACTCTTTAGTTTAATTACATCCCGTTTGTCAATTTTGGCTTTTGTTGCCATTGCTTTTGGTGTTTTAGACATGAAGTCCTTGCCCATGCCCATGTCCTGAATGGTATTGCCTAGGTTTTCTTCTAGGGTTTTTATGGTTTTAGGTCTAACATGTAAGTCTTTAACCCATTTTGAATTAATTTTTGTATAAGGTGTAAGGAAGGGATCCAGTTTCAGCTTTCTACATACGGCTAGCCAGTTTTCCCAGCACCATTTATTAAATAGGGAATCCTTTTCCCATTGCTTGTTTTTGTCAGGTTTGTCAAAGATCAGATGGTTGTAGACATGTGGCATTATTTCTGAGGGCTCTGTTCTGTTGCATTTGTCTATATCTCTGTTTTGGTACCAGTACCATGCTGTTTTGGTTACTGTAGCCTTGTATTATAGTTTGAAGTCAGGTAGCGCGATGCCTCCAGCTTTGTTCTTTTGGCTTAGGATTGACTTGGCAATGAGGGCTCTTTTTTGGTTCCATATGAACTTTAGTTTTTTCCAATGCTGTGAAGAAAGTGATTGGTAGCTTGATGGGGATGGCACTGAATCTATAAATTACCTTGGGCAGTAAGGCCATTTTCATGATATTGATTCTTCCTACCCATTAGCATGGAATGTTCTTCCATTTATTTGTATCCTCTTTTATTTCATTGAGCAGTGGTTTGTAGTTCTCCTTGAAGAGGTCCTTCACATGCCTTGTAAGTTGGATTCCTAGGTATTTTATTCTCTTTGAAGCAATTGTGAATGGGAGTTCACTCATTATTTGGCTCTCTGTTTGTCTGTGATTGGTGTATAAGAATGCATGTGATTTTTTGCACATTGATTTTGTATCCTTATGTGTTTTTAATGCTCAACCTGTTTTCCCTTTACCTTCTCACTGACTTAGAGGAATACATCTCTGATACACCATGGGCTTGACAAAATTGTCAATGACAGCAATGGTTGTTACAGTTATGACTCCTTTGAATACAAATGACAAAGACCTATCTAAAACTACTAAGTAGAAGGATCATTTATTGATTTAGAGTAACATATTTTTAGGGGAGGGAAGGTTTGACTCATAGGTGCATTGGGCCTCAAAGTATCTAAAAGGAAATGTTATTTCTTCTTCTTTTTCATTTGGCTCTTTACCTCTCTATGTGTGTTCATTTTATTCTGTGTTTGTATTTGGTGGTAAGATGGTTGAAATGGAAACAATTTACAACACAATCCCAAGACATTTCTAGTGGAGGAGTACACTTGCCTTCTTTTCAGAAGTTGTGTTATGTCTGAGTCATGGTTTCACCTTATCTGTCCTAAACTGTTAGAGGGGCCAACAATATGGAAATAATTTACAACAATTAGAATTGATGCCTAAGCTTCAGTCTGATGCATCACATTCGGTACGCGCTGCCTGAAAGTGTGAGTGAAGTGATGTTGCAAACTAAGTGAAGGAGGGGGCCTTATTTTGCTAAAAAAAATCTTGCGTGCATGTTGGAGATATGAAAACAACAACAACAGAGTAGCTTATGCCTATCATGTGCTTATTATGTTCTAGACACTGATATGAGCACATTGCATAAGTAAATTTATGTAGTACAACTTGGTAAGAGGTTTTTTTTTTTATTTTTGTTTTCTCTTCTTTCACAGTTTGAGACATTGAGACATGGGAGATAACTTTCTCAAGATGACATAACTAAGATAGAGTGCGGCTCCAAAATCAGATGTCTATTTGAACAGTTTATGCTTAACCATAATCATATAGTGCCTTTCTACACTGGAAAAATACACAATCCTAGTAAAATAAAGATGCAACTAATTAATTAACTAAACAACTCAATAACTAAATATGTAAATACAGAAAGAAAACAAGAAATAAGCAACACATTAAATATTATAAAAGAATAAGTAGCCATCAAATGGAAATGTGTGTCAAATCTGAAATGAAAATGATGCCCAAAATATAAATATCAGAAATAAAAGCAGTAACATCAATACAGACCTTACCGACACTAAACATATGACAGAAATTTTACCACTTTACATTAGTAGGGAAGAAGGAGAGTTTCTGATGATTCCTGCCTCTAGACATATTATAGAAGATGTTTCAACAAGTATAGTAAGAAAAAATAAATAGCCATATAAAATGTCAGAAAACACAAACTATCATTTGTATCAGATAACATAATTTTGTAAGGAAAAATACAGATATTATTAGAATTGATAGCTTTATTTATAATACCTCTAAATGCAACTCAATATAAAAATAAAGTATATGTTTACAAAAAAGAGAATTAAATTGTGAATCATTTAAAAATAATATTAACTTAGCAATAAATAAAAACATAAAATAAGAGTAAAATAAATTAAAATATAAAACACTATTATACATATTATAATAATTTACAATGTTAGAGAAATAAAATAATATTTATATTATGTGTGGGCATCCTCCTCAATCAAACCCCATATCTGTTTTTAGGGAAGGAATGAAACAACTTGGTCATAAAACACATAGACATATAAGAGTTGAAGAGTATGAAAGAGTATGAAACTAAAACAATCTTAAAAAAGGGAATGACACAGAATTTTTTTCTCATAAACAATAAGATAATAGAAAACTATAGACTATTGTATAGTGTGATATTGACACAGTGAATAATATCTCAAGTAAACAGAATAGAGAATGAAAATATATCTTATAATGAAGTGGCACAATAGGACAGTGGGGCATATGTAGTCTTTTTCACAAATGGTGTTCACTAGAAATCAATTACAGATAGGAAACCAAAAACATTCAAAAATATGTGAAAAATAAATAATACACCCTAGAACAACCACTGAGTCAAGAAAGGTATCAGAAGGGTAATTAGAAAATGTATTAAGACAAATGAAAACACAGGCACAATATACCAAAATGTGTTGGATGCAGAAAAAGCAGTACTAAGAGGGAAGTTTATAGCCATAAATTCCTATACCAAAAAAAGATTTCACATAACCTAACAGCTCAAAGAACTAGAAAAAGGAGAACAATCAAAGCCAATGTTGACAGAATGAAGGAAATACTAAAGATTATAGCAGAAATAAATGAAATAGAGAATAGAAAAACAGTCAAAAATAAAAGTGAGTTGGTTTCTAAGAAAAATAAAATGACAAAACAAACCCTTATCTAGATTTAAAAAGAGAGAGGATTCAAATAGAATCAGAAATGAAAAAGAAGATCTTACAGCTCATACTGAAGAAATGAAAAAAAAGATAACAAGAGACTATTGTGCAAATCATATGCCAACAAGTTGGATAACCTAGAAACATACAACCAAACAATACAGAATAACAACTATAAAGCTTGGACAGACTTTTAATTAGTAGGGAGATATGAATGAGTAATCAAAAACCTCCTGGGAAAGAAAAGCCTAAATCCAGTGGACTTCACTGGTGAAACCAGTCAGCATTTAAAATAGAATTAATACCAATCCTTCTTAAAACCTTAAAAATAACTCAAGAGGGAGCACTTCTATACTTATTTTATAAATCTCATATTGCAGTGATACTATAGCCAGAAAAAAAACACTAAAAGAAAATAAAATTATGACCGACAAATGCAAAAACCTTAAACAAAACCTAGCTGAAAACATTCAACAGCTCATTAAAGAAATACACAGTATGACAAAGTATGGTTTATCCCTGTGATGCAAAGATGGTTCAGCATATGCAAATATATTGATGTGATATACCACCTTAACAGAATAAATATAAATCACATCGTCATCTCAGCTGATGCAGAAAAACAACATTTGACAAAATTTAACTATTTTTCAGGATAAACCCTCTCAATAAACTAGGAATAGAGGGCATTTTATTAAAATAATATAAAGTGTACATGAAGAGCCCAAAGCCAACATCCTCAATGGTGAAAACCTGAAGGCTTAACCTACAAGATCAAGATAAAGAAAAGATGCCCACTCTTGGAACTTTGTATTAGTCTGTTCTCACACTGCTATAAAGAAATGTTTAAGACTGGGTAATTTATAAAGAAAAGAGATTAATTGATTCATGATTCTGCAGGCTGTATAGGAAGTATGGCGCTGGCATCTGCTAAGCTTCTGGCAAGGCTTCAGGAAACTGACAATCATGGTAGAAGACAAAGGGGGAGCAGCACTTTACATGGCTGGAGCAGGATGAGTGGAGGTTGGTGCTACACACTTCTAAAAGACTGGATCTAATGATAACTCACTCATTACTATCAAAAGAATACCACCAAGGGGGAAATCTGCCCCCATGATCCAATAATCTCCAACCAGGCCCCACCTCCAACATTAGGGATTACAATTAAGCATGAAACTTGGGTGGGGACACAGATCCAAATCATATCAAACTTTTATTAAACATAGTACTGGAAATCCTAACCAGAACAATTAGATGATTAAAAAAATAAAAGCCATTCAAATAGGAAATAAAAAAGTAAAATAATCTGTTTGCAGCCAATGTGACTTTATGCATAGAAAACCCAAAGTAAGTATGAGAACTAATAAACAAATTCAATAAAGTTTTGGGATACAAAATCAACATGAAAAATTAGTTGCACTTTTATGCACTTACAATGAATAATCAAAAAAGAAATTTAAAATATCTCATTTACAATAGCATTAAAAATAATAAAACTTATGAATAAACTTAGCCAAAAGGTAAAAGACTTATATAATAAAACAAAAGAAGACTGATGAAATAATTTAAAGGAGACACAAATAGTGGAAAGACATCATGTGTTGGTAGATTGTATGACTTAATGTTGTTAAAATGTTCATAAAATCCAAAGTGATCTACAGATTCAGTGCAATCCTTATCAGAATCCCAGACATTTTTACAGAAATAGAAAAAAAGTTCTAAAATTCTCATGGAACTATAAAAGACCTCAAATATCCAAATCAATACTGAGAAGAACAAACCTGAAGTCATCACACTTTCTGACTTATAAATATATTATGAAGCTACAGTAATTACAGCTTTATGGAACTGGCATAAAACAAACATATAGAGCAATGAAATAGAATAGAAATTCCTGAAATAAGCCAATGCATGTGTGGTCAGCTGATCTTTAATAAGGATGTCAACAACATAAAATAGGAAAAGTATAATTTCTTCAACAAATAGTTTGAGGAAAACTGGACATCCACTTTCAAAAGAATGAAATTGGACACTCATCTTAAACCATACACAAAAATCAACTGAAAATGGATTAGAGATTTAAACGCAAGACCTGAAACTGTAAAACTCTCCTTTTCTCATGGGAGAAAAATCACCATAAAATTTGTTTGGGCAATGATTTATGGATATAATACCAAAAGTGCAAGGAACAAAAGCAAAAACAGAAAAGTAGAAATATATCATACTAAAAAGTGTCTTCACAACAAAGGAAACAATCAACAAAACGAAAAGTCAATCTACAGAATGTGAAAAAATATCTGTAGAAACCAAATGTCCAAAAATGGATTAATATCCCACTAAAGCTATTATCTAAAATATATGATCCTCCTGCAACTAAATAGTAAAAAACAAACAAACAAACAAAAAAAACAAAAACCCAAATAACTCAAATGGTCAACAGGCATATGAAAGATAACATTACTCATCATTAGGGAAATGCGTATTGAGACCTCAATGTCAGGATGGTTATTATCAGACACAACAAAACAAAATAAGACAAATATTGGCAAGGGTGCGGAAAAGTAAGCTTTGTGCTGTGTTAATGGGAGTATAAAGGAAAACCAGTTCAATTGGTTATACATTTGGGTAAATAAATAAATCTGTCTCACACTTCACACCTTAGAAACTCATTGTAGGTGGAGCATAAATCTAAATGTGAAAGGTAAAACAATAAATATTTCAGAAAGTAGTTAGGAAAATATCTTCTTGCCCTCCTCAGGAAACTCGAAATAGAACTTCTATATGATCTAGCAATTCCACTTCTGGATTTTTACCCAAAATAACTGAAATCAGGATCTCAAAGAGATAGCTACACTCCCATGAGTGTAGAATTATTCTCAATATCCAAGATATGGAAACGTATTGTCTCTTGAAAGATGAAATGGATAAGGAAAACGTGATATACACAGTACATGCACTGGAATATTATTCAGTCTTAAGAAGAAATAAACCTGCAATATGCAACAACATGAAGAGAACTTGAGAACATCATGCTACGTGAAATAAGCCAGCCACAGAAGATCAAATTCTTCTCCTATGAGGTGTCTAATATAAACCCATAGAAACAAAGAGTAGCATGTAGTTGCCAGGGTCTGGAGAGTAAGAGAGATTCAGTGGGTATAAAGTTTCTAGAAATCTGCAGTATAACATTGCACTTATCATTCACAAAGTATTATGCACTTAAACATAGTTAAAGGAGTAGACCTTCAGTTAAATATTCTTACCACAATATCATAAAATAAGAAGGAAACTAATTAATTTACTGAATAAATAAATATCTGATTCTCTGATATCTTATCCAAGATTTACTTGAAAATAATGTAGTTGATTCCATGAGGGTAAGGGCATTAAAAAAAAAATAATGTGGTTGAGAATTGAAATTTCAATGAGGCTACATTCTAAATGTGATTGGCCCTAAATTGACAGTTGCTGAAGTTTGGAAATAACATGTGGGGTTCGGTGTATATTTTCTTCATTTTTGCAAGTATTTAAAGGTTTTCATGGTGAAAGTTTAAGAACAAAACAAAAATTATCTATAAAAAACAAACTCACAAAAAATGGTGCCAGTTCAATTGGTTATACATTTCAATAAATTAATCTGACTCATACCTCATACCTTACTAATTCATTATTTTTGGAGTGTAAATATAAATGTGAAAGGTAAAACAATAAATTTTTCATAAAGAAATTAGGAAATATTTTCGTGCCTTGTATCTTTATTTATTTTAATATTATATAGTTTGCTTTTTCCTCTCTCTGCAACTTACTGGATAATTTTTATAGCACTCTTTTCAATTTCATTTTTTTCCCTTCTGACATCAGTAATCTTTTATTAAGGCTCTCTAGTAGATTTTTTATTTCACTTATTGTGTCTTTCTATATTATCAGTCATGCAACAAGAAGAATTTCAAGGAAAAAGTCACAAACACAGTGAATAAGTTTGTAAAAAAATAATTAAGTGAGAGCATGAGTAAACAAACGCATCACTGCAAAATTGCTCTAAGGAATTAAAACCACAGTACATTTCTCAACTATTCATTCTCTACGCAGCACTTTAATTGTTGGAAGCAGGAGGTGGAGGATGTTGAGTTTTAATTTTATTTTTTCCAACCCAAAGTGACTTTATCATACAAAAATTATATTACGATGTTTATTCTCAAGAGAGAACTGCAGCAGACAAAGAAAACGCACAAAAAACAATCACTCTCAAGTAGAGAAAAATGGTATTGCAGTACAATGCTGCAATTTCCATGATCTCGTAAGGCTTTTCAGCCTCACAAGAAATGCTAAAGGGAATCCTTCAGCCTGAAATGAAAGGACAATAGAGGTTAACTTAAATCCACATGAAGAGTAAGGAGCACCAGCAAAAGTAACTACACTGGTATTAAGAAATACATTATGAAAGCGTTTCGTTTGTGATATTTTGTTCTGTTATTTGTTTATCAAAAATTATAAAACTGTGTTCGTAGGATTTTTTTACGTACATAGATGTGTAAGTTGTATAACAATAAATAACTCATAGGAGGGAAATATGACATATACTGGAGCAAATTTCTGTAGATAATTGTTACTACATTAATATTAATTTTAAATAGATATTTTAAATCAAAAATCATTTTTAATTTTTAATGTTTAACAAGGAATGAGCTGGTGTTTATAAATAAACAAACATATACACACTCAGACACACACAGACACACACACACACACTGTCCTTGTGGATGTATAAAGGTATTAAATTACAGTATAATATGGCAGATGCAAAGACAGATGTATAAACAGGGTGCTCTGTGAGTTCTGAGGTGAACTTAGATCAATGTTGAGGTAACGGCTGACCAGAATTCTAGCAAGATGATAGCAGGATATTCCAGGTTTAAGGGGCAGAGTAAGTCATATCATGGAAGAAAAAAATTAACAAAGACAGTACAAATGCACTTGCCCTGAGAATACTGAACATGCAATCTGGAGAAATAATTTAGAAATATTACTAAATTAAATGTTTCATATCTAACTTTTAGTTATTTTTACTTTGAAATAAAATCTCAATCATTATTTATAAATATTTTAAAATTTAAGTTTTACTTGTTATGTTTGTAACATGTATATTCTTTCACTTTTGAAAATATGAGTCTATTCAGCAAGCCATATTTAATGTTTAAAATAGCATTGCTTAAAAATAGAAAAAAAGGCACTATTACCTTACAGATATTTGTTCTCATTTTTTTAAAAGGACAATGTAGTTCTCAATTTTCATATCACGTTTAGTAACTTACCAACTTTTTTTAATGAAGCATAGAATGAGCAGGGAATTCTCTGGGGAATGTAGTGGTGTTTAAATGAGCTTAATTGGTTGAACGAAGCAGTATTTACTCTGGGCTGGGATCTGAGGGTGAGAATACCAGAATGAAGAAGGACAAGAAGAAAGCCATTTGAGCAAGAGAAGCAACTGTCCAAGCCTGAGGCCTGAAATGTGACAACAATGTCGCTTGAGGGAGCAAGGGAGGGTGAGGGTGGTGGGAGCATCCAGGGAGGGAGGGGAACAGGTGCACAAACCGAGATGGACCACACACCCCTGGCCTTGGCTTCCATTGAGTTCTCCAGTGCTGCTATTGTAATTCTTTCCTCAAATATTGCAGAGTGTTACGTGTTCCCTTAATTAGAATGTAAATCTCTACATGGAAGAAAATATGGCTTGTTATTTCCATCTCGAGTTCAGAATGAAGGATGTCTGGCAAATAGACAAGCTCAATGTTGAATTCCTGAGTGTGTATTTTAAGGAACGCATTCTTTTAAAAAATTATAGTGAGTACTCTTATTCTGAAAATAATATTTGTTCACCTTGAGTTTTTTAATACTAAAATAAAAACATTAATCAACTATGTAACTATCCAAAAATAAACAATTCAAAATCAGTAGCTAATAATGCTTGATAAATTTACATGAAAATGATCCCATAAGTTTCAAGCAATTAAAATTTTTATGACTACAATATTATATCCTTCCTTTTTACTTAAGAAATGTAATTGTTATTATTTAATATGTATTTATTTAACTATCAATGATATATTTTGCCATTCCCCATCTCTTTTTAATTAGAAAATCCTCACTATTGTAGAATTCGTGAAAATATCACTTTTTTTCTATTTGAATATGTCAGTGGTATAAGCATTTACATCTTTTAAGAATTTTGGTAAATTATCCTGGAGAGTACAGATCTGGGTAAACACAGGTAAAATGCCAAGATTCTCTTAGAACACTACCAATTTATTTTATGCCATCAGTAGGCTGGGAAGTTGATATGCAGACATGAGGATAACGTAAAAAATGTAGGATATGTAAGAACTTTACAGGAAACTATAACCCACGCTGTTCTTTTTGATGCACTAGTTTTCTTAGTAGCAGCAATGGGTAGAATAGCACTGAAAGTATCGAGTAGTCCCAAATGCTCATAACCCATTATCTCTAATAAAACCTGGAGGCTGGGTGCAGTGACGCACGTCTGTAATCCCAGTACTTTGGGAGGCCAAGGCGGGCGGATCACCTGAGGTCAGGAGTTCAAGACCAGCCTGGCCAACATGGTGAAACCCCGTTTTTACTAAAAATACAAAAAATTAGCTGGGTGTGGTGGCAGGCGCCTATAATCCCAGCTATTCAGGAGGTTGAGGCAGGAGAATCCCTTGAACCCCGGAGGTGGAGGTTGCAGTGAGCCAAGATCACACCATTGCACTCAGCCTGGGCAACAAGAGTGAAACTCCATCTCAGAATGGTAAATAAATAAATAAATAAATAAATACATAAATGGAGCTGGAAAACCACAGGAACCTTAGAACACTCCCTTTTCTATTTATATTCACTCCTTTGGATAGTTTCATTCAGTCTTCTTACTTTAATTGTGCATATATATGCCTTAGGTTTAGAACCATTCCTGCACTACAGACTCAAGTATCCAACTGTCTCATCAACATCACCACTTGGATATGTAATAAGCATCTCATACTGAACATGTCAAGTACTGTGGTCCTGATATTTTCTACACTGACTTCCAAATCTGCTCCTCAGATCATTTTTCCACTTCAGGAAATGACATCCCCATTTTTACAGTAGGCAAACATACACACACACACACACACACACACACACACACACACACACACACACACTCAGAACAGCCCTTGAGTTCTTCTTTCTCTACTACCCCTCCAATCATTCATCAATAAATTCTGCTGGTTCTAACTCAAAATATTCCCAGGACCTGATTCTGTGACAACTTATATACATCTGTTGCTTCCACCTTGTACAAAATCATTGTTACCACTTCTGCCCAGATAATTTAAATAACCTCTTATCTTGTCACACTAATTCCACCTTTGACTTCAGCTGAGGCATTAATCTTAGGAAGTAATAAGTCAGCTCAACACATTCCTCTGCTCAAGTACTTTCTGACAGTGTTCCATTTCACTGAGAGTAAAAGCCAAGGCGTTATCAAATCTTAAGAGTCCCTAGATAATCAACCTCCTTCCTCACTTCCCTTGTTCATTTCCATCCTCCTGGGACTCCCTGCACTCCAGGTGCCTGGGTCTCCTAGCTGTTTCCGAGGCAGAGTTTCATGCCCTGCCTTGAGATCTATGGGCTTGCGTTTTTCTGTCTTGCCCTGTTTCCCCTCCCTCTTTAAGATGTCTATTCACATATCACTCTCTCATCAAGATCTTCCTTAGTCACATTATTTATAATTGTATTTCTTATGCTTTTTCTCTCGTTATCTTCTAATAACATATTTATTGTATTTATTATCTGTTATCTTTCTGCCCGTTGGAGTATAACTTTAGTGAGAGTATGAATGTTGTGTTTTATTCCCTCTTTCACCTGGAGAACGTAGAAGTGAAAATGGCTCATAGTAAGAAAACTATGAATTTTTATGAATAAAGATTTTACTAAAATTTGTTTTAAAATATCACCCTTATGAGGTTAAGATTGATGATTATTAATTTTATGTGAAGCTGATTATCAAGCTTATGTTGTTTTAGGATCCAGGTATGTCTACTTATGATTTTCTCCCATCATCCTCACTGACAGTGTCTGACCTGCTTTGCAATTTTTGCCAAGTAAATTGAAAATGGAGCCTCCAATGGTACTTTAGGTGTATGTTTGGGTTAGTAAAAAAAAAAAAAAAAAAAAATTCCATGGTAATTATTGTAGGTTTCATTTCCTAAAGGCAGAGTACAACAAATCTGTTCCTTCTCTCTATCCTAAAATACTTCAAGTAAAATAACCATGAGAATACATCCGCATTCAGCAGGTGGATACACTTAGTTTACATCATCAAAAATCCTGTAGCTGCAACCCTCAGCCTAAATAAATGGTGGTTTATGTCATCCAGATTTTCCCCAACGGCTGAACCAGCTGTGATTCCTCACAGAGCCAGGCACCTGCAGCCTCCACTTTTGTTCTCCTCATAATTTGCTGGCATGTGTTCAGTGAGAATAATGCACAGTGTCATATGAGGCAGAGATGGCCTAAAAAATCTCATTAACCAACACTTGAATTCATAACTAGAGTGCCTGTGGCATAGCATACCACATCCTAAATTATGTGATTACACTTTCAATTTCACTTAAATTAAATGGAGAGTATATTCAGTTTTTTTTTTTTTCAAAGAGAGTTATCTCCATTAGAAGAAGATGGGTTTTTGCAATAATATCAAGAAAATAATGTGATGGGTAAAATATTTTGATTTTCCAGACCTTTTTGGAAAGTTTATTTCTCTTTGTATTGGATGGACTCGCCTTCCTAGTAAAGTGGCAAGGAGACTCAATTTGAATGTTCGAAGGCTTTAATGTGTTTTACTCTGGAAAATATTGATCTGAATAAGTTTGAGATTTATTTCAGGATGTGTAAATGATAGGATTGGAGGGTGTAATCCTAAACTATATTAAATATAATTATTGTATTCTAAGAAATTACAAGACAGAACATTGAATAGTTGTCATTCTTAGAATATGATCCTTCTTGTACCTTGCTATGAGAACTGATATCGCTATGAACATTTGGATACAAAAATTTAGTGAAATGTGGCTGCAAATTGTTATGACAATTTCCCTGCAAAAGCTACCAAAAATGCATTATTTCATATGAAGAAGGAAAAGTGTATTCACTTGTGTCAAAGTGATGAGGATTTTGTCCATAGTAGCATCCAGTGGTTTTATTGCACTTTTATTATAACGTGAGTTCAGCATAAATGTCTAAGTTGTGGAAAACAATATCAAAAAATATTCAAAAGGCATGAGCTACAGTATTATTGCTCTAAAGTATAAGGGATTTATTGTTATTACTATAATAACCAATTGTATTTTTGTTATAAATTCATTTATTTCAACTATAAGCTTGGTATTGACTGATTCACTGACACTGTAAGGTTATAATATGAAAATTATTTCTGTAAGAATTCCTCAATCTTGTCTCAAAGTTATTTTAATATGAACTGTTTAATACTATCAAGAAAATTATAATGACCATGAACTCTGTTATTAATCTGTTTTTAATAACTTAATTAAATTTGGATTGTTATAGTACATTTACTTTAAAATAGAAGATTAATCCATAGTCAGTAACTTAACATTTTGTGTCTTCCAAATTTTTAACGTTTAATTTACGATTTTATTGGAATATTGAGTGATCAAATCTTAAAATAAAAGTTGCCAATTTACTAAGTCTACTTGTATTACCTGGAAATGTTTTTTTTGTTTGTTTTCTTGAACACCAATGTAATAATAGAAATCTAGTAACATCTTGGTCTCTGGAGGATCAGAAAGAGTTTAAAATATTTCATAAGAACTAACAAGGTTTGTAAATATATCATTGTATTTTATGCTTAGAAAAATTTTAGTGATGCATTTCCTATATGCATATATACATATATATATCTATAGAGTGCTTGAATTAATTTAGCATATTAACTAACATAAATGAGAAGCAAAAATAAACAGATAAGTTTAAGCATCTGCTAGCAAAATCCTCAAATTATAGGAAGTTATTGCAATATAGCATATCTATCATATCTGCTAGAGAGTTGTGGTTACTTCTTTTAATAAATTAAGAACCTGTGTTCTTGTTCTTTACAGCCATGTAAGCAGTTGATATTTAAATTAAAAATGGGATTCTATATATCAGTCAGATTCTGAAAGTCTCCAGTAATTTTATAACATCAAGTTTACTTTCTGCATTAATACATCACAATGACAACCTCAAGTATATCAAATGGCATTATGCGGTAAATATTATAGCATTACATAGACTTTATATAGAATGAAGCTTCTATTAGGAACGCTGTAAATTGTACCACAGTTGCTAGAACAGATACAAAGAAAGATAATAATAGAACATTCAAACAAATGCAATAAAGGCCCTGGAAGAGACACACATACTAAAGCAGAGGGATAAAACGAGATCACACATTTTGAAAAGCGAACTAAAATTATGTGGAATGTACAGCGATTGCTTCAGTTATTCCTATTATCCCAATGAATCTTTACACATGCCAACCTAGCACATTTTAAGTTACATATAGGGCAATTATAATATACTTGCTAAAATAAAAAGACCACCAACAATTTTTCCTCACATACTTGCAAAAATACAAACATTATTCGTACAATTTTAAATTGTAATCCAAGAATAGCTATTAACGGCAATTATCGTAACAATGACATATGTTGTGTAAGGATTTCAATACTCATGATACAAGTTTTTATTTTTAACTATGGCGAAGTTATCGCAAAGGATAATTTTAAAAAAAGCAAAAACAAGACACAAAGCCAAACAGAATATAAATCAGATTGTTGTTATTTTTAACATTCTCTGTCCTGCATCATTGAAAACCTCTCAATATTTGAATTTCTAAAATGTAAGAAAAAATACACGGATATAACAAGGGTATAAGGGATATATCAAATGAAAATAAAGGCACAAATATTTAATTAAGATCCCTGAAGTCAAAAACAGTTTTGTTTTGTTTTTTTTTCAAACTTAGGGCTTAATTTATGAGGATTTCTGAATTCCATCGGAATTGTCATCACAGTCAGCATAGGAACTTGATATTTCCTACTGACTGGTTTTGATTATTTTGCTTTCCTTATTCACAGGCTGTTTTGTTAGTGGCATGCCTCCTTTCACACTCACTTGCCTTGCCTTGGTGTGTTATGTTCAGTATGTCGTCATCATTCTAGTTTTACGTCTCTTAATTTGAGGATAATTGTAAATTCATCTGCAGTTGCAGAAAACAATACAGGGAGATCCCCTGCACTCTTCACTCAGATTTCCCCAATTGCAATGTCTTGCAAAATATAGGACAATATTACAACCAGGAAAATGGCATCGATCGGTTCGCCGATCTTCTTCAGATGGGAACAGTTTAACCTGCACTCACTCATGTTACAGGCACAGGCACTTCTCTCCTCCCTCCTTGGCAACCACTGATATAATCTCCATCTCTGTAATTTTATCTTTTCAAGAAATTTAAATAAGTGGATTAATCACATCAAATAGCATTATGTCATATATATGATGACATTTGTTTTGAAGTTGGCTTTTGTTTGCTTGGTACAATGCACTTGGGATCCATGAAATAGTTGTGCCTATCAGTCATATGATCTTTTTTTTTTTCAGAGTGGTGTTGTATGGTATGGATATTTCAGTTTGTTGAAGCATTCTTTATTTGAAGGATTTCTGAGTTGTTTCCAGTTTTTCAGTTATTAGTAATAAAGATTCTAAGATATTTGGATATAGGTTTTTGTGTAAAATAAGTTCATTTCTCTGAGATAAATACACAAAAGTTAAATTGTCTAATGATGTAAAGTGAATGTTTAATCTTGTAAGGAACTTCCAGACCCATTTCCAGAGTGACTGCACTTTACCGTCCCAGTAGCAATGAATGAGTTATCCAGTTTCTCTACAGTTCCAGCATTTGATACAGCTTTTTAAAAATTTAACTGTTCTAGAAGGTGTGATATCTCATTGTGTCTTATTTTGCATTCCCCTAAGGACAAACAATGTTGAACTTCTCTTCATTTATGTATTTGTCACTTGTACATGCTACTAAGTGAAATCTCTTCCTTTATTTTGCTCACTCCCTCATTGGATTTTTCTATGCTTGCGTTTTAATGGTTCTTTATGTACTATAGATAACACAGCTTTGTCCAATATGTGGTTTGCAAATATTTTCTCCTGGTCTATAAATTCTCTTCATCCTTTTACCAGAGCAACATTTTTAATTTGATGAGTTTCAATTTATCTAGTTTTCCTTTCTAGTTCATGCTTTGGATGCCAGGTCTAATAGCACTTTTCCTAGTCCTAGAATTAAATAATTCATTCTATTTTTTTAAGTTCTATAGTTTTAAGTTTTACATTCGAAGCTGCAAGCCATTTTAAGGTACTTATGTTTCCAGCCCTTGGCCTTCAAGCTAAACTGGCTGATGCTATGTAGAACAGAGAGGAGACATTTTGCTGATCCACTTCCAAACATAGTGCAGATAATAAGTGGGTATTCCTGATTTAGGACAGTATTTATGGAGCTTACTCGTTTCACCAAAAATTGATTTTTTTGCCACATAAAAAAACATGGAAGTATCTCATTAGTAAAACTTTGAAGAAAGCAGCCAAATATGGGTATATACACTGTGTGGTTCCAGTTCAGAAAAGTAAATCTAATCTATGATGATGGAACAGTGGCTAACTTAAGTGCTATAGTGAAGAGAGGGAGAATGGTGGAGATAACTAGCTGTTGTTCTTTTTCTATACCTGATTTGCCTGGTAATTAAACAGATGTGCTGCCTTCATCCAAACATTTTTTAAAAATTCCACTTGGGATTCTCGTATACATGTAACAATAAAATAATTTAAAAATTGCTAAAAGGCAAAGAAAACAAATATATAAGTAAACTATGACTTCGTGTGTGAGTAAAATTTCTTTAATATTCTACCCTTTATATTTTATATGAAAATTTTATTACCACCGAAAGAGGTAACTAGGACTGCAGGTGTAATGCTCTAGTTATGCCGACCTCTGCCCACAGTCCAATAGTTGTGCTCCTCTTCTTAAAATTAAGGGCACTTTGAGTCTCTCAACTCTGTATCCTGTGTGAGTACTATTCCTGATCATAACCAGGACAGATTCAAAGAGCCCTGGACCAAATTTTGATCCTAAGAAAACAAGTTGCTTTTTGCTTATCTGATTTAGACTCTGCGCTTTAGTTTTGATTTTAAAATATCAGCCTTCCTTCCAATAAATTGGCCCTATAGCGTCATCAATTTTTTAGAAATTGGCTCTTGCCTAGTGTGTATCTGAGTGATGGGTATCCTGGGTCCCGGTCCCCAGTTTAGGCATTTCCTAATATAGATCGTAAGTGAAAAATGCAAAATATAATGCTGCTCAAGTATTTAAACTTCCAATTTATAATCTCACAATACACAACACAGGAGGCCAAATAATCTCACAAGATCAGGTTATTTTGGCTTTGTTTCTTGTTAACATCGTTCTGGGAAATCCTTATAAGATTCCTTCTTTTTGCCAAAGAATTCCACCACTGAATTAAATAAATTCCTCTTTACAATCTCATACATGATCCAGAAATAGTCCACTCTCTCTCTTAACCTCCTCCAAATATGTGAACATAATGCTTCTAGTTATATATATAAAACGTGGCCTGTCTCTCTGTCTCTCTCATTTTAACCTCATTGTGAAATTCTGATGTGTACTATTTGTTTAACGTTGATTTTTCCTGCTTCATATTGAAACACGTCTGGCCACTTCCTTGAGTCAGGGTGGCTTTAGCTCCTGTGAGATCGTTAATTGAATGAACCACGTTCTGGCTCTCCATTTCATACGCCAAACACATTTCAAGAGAATCCTCAGGTGGATAAAGTGATTTTTCTTCTCCTCCTGTTACACATTCTGTGACACAGGCCACAATTCAGTATTTCTCTGTGCTCTCAACACCTTTTACAATTTTTTTGTAACAGTTTGATTTTTTTTTCCATTTTCTCTTTTCAGAACTCCGACAAATTCTCTTGCAGAAACAGTGGTGTGAGAACTGTCCACTAATGTTATACTCAGCTTCTACTCTGATTGAAACCAGCTGTTCTCTTTAATTCGGACCCACTGATTTAAAGCAAGTTTAACACGTGTTTCTTGCTACAGGAAATGACTTTCTGGACTCTTCATGCAAATACACCTATCTCCATCTGCTCTAAAATCTCAGCACATTTGTGGACACAATCCTTCGGCGAAGAGTGTCCATGCTAGAATATAGAAAGGACAAAAACTGAGTAAAACATATAGTCTACACATTACAGTAGAAACACTCTTTTCCTGTAACATCTTCAAAGAGGATATAACTAGACTCTGTGGCTGGTGACTCTCATTTCATGGGCCTTCCAGTGATGTTTGCAGTTTTTCCTGTTATGGGTCAATTTGGCTATCACCTCCTCTTGCTTTTCCTTTGCCTACAAAATGGACTTTGTTCTAGGATGCTGAGCTACATCTCATTTTGTTACGGCATGGCCATCTCCCGGATTCTCCTGTTTCATAGATCTTAACTGCAGGCCCCTGTCCCTCTACTGGATAAGGACCTTTATGTTTTTGAAGTGCTGGGAAAGCCCTGCTCTGTTTTTAATAGTCAGGGAACAGAATAACAATGAAAACTATACACAACTAAATTATTCTGGAAATAATTAAACAGATGGGAGTCAGGAAAATAGACACATAAAATAAGATCATTTGAAAAGAACATAGCTGAAAGTAAGGTATATTTAAAGCACTTGACTTAGTATTCTAATTTAGCCTATAATATGTCGTGGAATGCTAGAAACCTCATGCATCCGTGAGTTATATTTTTATTTAAGGCAAATATAAAGTACCTTCATTTAACTCTTCTCTTTTTTCTTGCACATCTTAATTATAGCAATTTTCCTTGAAAATGTACTTTTGGTTCATGCTTCTCTAATCTTCTATTTTAAAATGATTTCTGTAAAATGTTTTACTGAATGAATTCTGGCTCCAGATTATGACTAACACACTTTTTTTTTTTTGCTTTATGCATATCTTAAAAGTACTGAATTTCTACTTCTCCTTAATTGACTCCCTTCCCTGTCATTCAACCTGAGCACCCCTGCTTCAGCTCAATTTCTACTCTGCCCTACAGAAAGCACGCTGCCACATCTGCGAAACTCAAGTGACTAGATGTCACTTCACCTCAATTAACTGTCCCAGCTTTCTCCTCTGTGAAAGGGAAAAGCAAAGGATGCCTGATCAAACACTTACACCTCAGATACAAAGGGATAGATTTGGCCTTGGTGTCACCATGGCTCTGACAGTGGGAAATGACATGCACAGACACGCCAGATGCCGAGCTTGCCGAGGTGTATTTGAACTCTCTGCTCCAATGTCAATGTGCTGAATTAGAGGTTTAATGAACGCCTGAAAAGTAAAGGTTTCCTCTTCCTCTGAATATTAAAGACTTGAGAAACCACTTTGGGTCGTTCTTTCCTAGTACCTCTCATTGATGTAGTTTGCGATAATCAGCGCAATACATGATAAAACACCTTCGGAGTGGGATGGGTCCAACACAGTAATTGTTCATTTCTGTGGTAGAGTCCCCATTCAGCCCATTTCACAGATGCATGTGACAAACTACAGATGCCATTTGGGTTATATGACTTATGAAATCCATGGGCTACACCTTACCAAATGGGCATTTTCATATTGCCTAACATTTTTCTTAAAATAATTGAGAATTTTAGGGCCACAGGGAATACCTTTGCAAGTATTAATGAGTATGTAACTTTCATATACGTTTTGGGACGAATGTCTAGCTTATGTTGAAGAACTACCTCTTACCTGTCAATAAAATTTGCATGTCATTACAGGGTTAAAGAGACAGAGCACTTTCTTTGACTCTTATGGGGTCTGTTGTATTTAATTATCTCCGGAATTTATTTCCAAATCATTTTCAAGACAAATACATTCAGGATAATAGAAGAAAAGCTAAAATTGCTGATAAACCCAGTCCCCCATATGTTCTATAAGAAGCTTTAAATTTGAATAGAATGTTTTGAGGAAAGTCAACATTCTTAGGAAGAGATCAAACTGTCTTGTAATGGTATAGCTAACTGTGCTAAGCTGAGTATCAGAATATATTGATTTGCACTAAATGTGTTTTGTGAAAGATTATGAAGCAAATCCAATTTCTAATCCTTAAAAGGGGGGACGACTTGCATGCTTCATTTCTATTCCTTGCTGTTTTTAAGCATGACACAAATTTTGATATCAGCATTTTGAACCTGTTATTTATTACAGCTTCGAGAATGTGCCCTACTGTCTGCCTGCTGTCTGGGACTGAGTCAGTTGATGATGAGGTGTTATGCAATTTAAAATAGCCTGGGGAAGCCTCCTGGCAAAGCTTGCAGTTCGTTCTCTTTCTGTGTGTATATTTCTCATTATATTTTATTTTTGAAAATATACCTTAAAATATAGTTAGATACAGTTATATTTTGGAGTGAGGCAAAACGTCATGATAGTTGCATATGCCATTTAAGACCGTACTCTTTTCAATACCATGGGGATTATTTTCCTGTCAGCTGCCATTCTGTAGGCAAATATTAATCTCAACTAGCTTATTTATTGTTTGAGGTAGGTAGAACTTACAAAACACCATAACAATTATACTGCAACAGGATAAATAGCTTTAGTGTGTGTCTTATGAGGAAAGAAAATAAGAAATAAGCAGAAAAACAGCTTTTGTGTGTCTTATGAGCAAAGAAAAGAATAAGGAATAAACACATATTGATGGGCTGCCTCTTATGTGACAGTCACTTCATTAGGCAGTGTCTTGTATCAAACCTGTCAGGAGAAAATGGTTTGTACAGTTTAATTAAATTACCTATTCCGTTTAGTAAACTCTAATTGATCACGCCTGTAATCCCAGCACTTTGGGAGTCCGAGGTGGGCGGATCACCAGGTCAGGAGATCGAGACCATCCTGGCTAACACGATGAAACCCCGTCTCTACTAAAAATACAAAAAATTAGCCGGGCATAGTGGCGGGCGCCGGTAGTCCCAGCTACCCGGGAGGCTGAGGCAGGAGAATGGCCTGAACCCGGGAGGCAGAGCTTGCAGTGAGCCGAGATTGTGCCACTGCACTCCAGCCTGGCTGACAGAGCGAGACTCTGTCTCAAAAAAAAAAAAAAAAAATCTAATTGAAAAAAAACCTTTATCTAATTTTTAAAATATCCTGATTAATTCTTTTTTGGTGTCATTCAAAAAAGCTTCATTCAGAAATGCCCCAGATACCGACTGATAACAAACATCTGTAAAGTATGAAAAATTAATATTTTCTAATCAAACTATGTCTTGTACAAATGCAAAGATGCTTAAAATGTTACGCAAATATTTTTCACAAGAATGGGGAGACAAATCACCCTCACTTGCTTTCTGTTAATTTGCTATTTGAATAGAAGTAATAATATCCCAGCTTATAAATTTGTTTATGTTAATGTTTCTTAAAGCTTAAAATGACATTTGATGGTATAAAGAACTGACAAAATAATACAACATTTTTTCCCAGGGCAAAATATCTAGTGTGAAAAAACAGATTTTGGGGCCATGTAAATTAAGAAGACAATAAAATTAATAAGTATTCAAATAAAAATGCATTTTCACTCACAATCAAAATTAATATTCCAAACTCCTTTAACATCTGATTTTTTTTTTTCCAGCTGAAGTCTCCTACCACACCACCATTGCTGAGAACAATCACTCTGGTAATTACAAGGAGTTGGGTAATTCCTTTGAAATCCATCTTGATGTAATAGCCAAACAAAATTTCCCGTAAGTAGCAATATTATATGAAAAACAAAAGCCATACTTTTTTACAAAATTAAAATTATTAAATATAATATTAGATCTTTTTCAAGATAAACCCCTCTGTTGATTAAGCCTTAAGATAATAAAGCAAATAAAAGTTCAAACAATAGATTTCTCAGTAAAAATTTCATTGTGGTCTGCCCACCGCAGTGATTAAATTTGGGCCGTTAATTTCTACAGTATAATTAGCAAATTAATAGAAATACTTGCTTTGTTTTATGTATAATGTCAATTATTACTTGAACTTAGCGTTATTAATGTTTTATTATTTTTGTTCATTTTGAATATATAATTAAAAACAACTTCTTAATATTTTTAATAAATATGGTTTTTTGTTCTTTATTAATCTATTATGTCATACTACATGTAACTATATGAACAACAAAAGGTTTGTCAAAGACAATATTTGCTGTAGTTTTTATAATGTTGCCAGACAATGAAAGGAATAACAATCCGAGACTACATAAAAAGTAATGAGAGAGACATCAGATTTCTCCATAATATAATGGAAGCAAAAAGCCAATAGAACAGTATTTTAAAAATTCTCCAGGAGATTCTTTTCCATCCTAGAATTCTATCCACAGGCAAATTATCAATTGTTATAATTGAATAAATATATTATTGGAACCACACTACTGCTATTACAATACGATAAAAGAAAATAACTCAATGGTTGATGTTACTGGTTACATCATTACTGAAAAATTTTACAATTAATTTAAGTATGCATTTCATACATTTCTAAGGAGGTGTTCAAATAATATGTCACATTCTCTCACTTCAAGTAATTCATGACTTATGACAAAATTAGGGTTAGAGGAAAGAACAGGGCCATTGATAATTCTCTTCACAGTCAGTTGGGTAAACTGTCTTTTGACTAGTTTCCCTATAAAGACAGACTTAGCAGAATTGTGAAACCTTTAGAAAATCTTAACAATTTTGGTTAAATATTACAAAAAGAAATCAGACTATTTACATGCTAATAAAATTTTGAAAGACGGATTTTTGTAAGTAAAAATAATAAAAAACCTGAAGCTTCCCCTGAGTTTAATAACTTTCCCTGAAGTTTAATAATTTCACATCTTAAAATGAGTTCCACCTAAAGTTAAATGGTAAAAATACGTGGAAATATGCTCTTTATTGTGAATACCGGAGCTAAGTTAAAATTAAAAAAAAATCTGGAATTATAAACTATATTTAGTTACAAATTTAAGTAACATTTAATTGAGCTTTGTTAGCTATATAAATAACAACTGCATATTCCTTTAAAATTCACTGTATTCTACTTAAGAAAATAAAAATATATGTTCATCCTATTTATAAGTTTTTTGAAGATATTTATTCACACTAATAAGGGAAAGAGTAAAACCCTTTCTGACAATCACTGACATTTTACTGCAGTACATTTTCTAGAATTATGAAGAATGCTGCTTTTTATACTGTGTTCTCCTAAAATTTTCAGCATGATTATGGTATTCTGCATTTTCTTGCAGGTGCTGATGTTCATTCCTCATCATTTTTTGTAACAGCTTAAGGAGTACAATCTGAATATACAAAGTGTATTTGGCTTTTGCATTTTATTTTGAGATGTAAAATCCAGTAGTATGCTTCCCTTACAGGAATGAATAAAATGGGAACATTTTAGATGGTCACAAATCCAAGATTATTTGGGATAATCAAGACTGTTTCCTTTGCAGAAGAAATGTGTGTGTGTGTGTGTGTGTGTGTGTCTTGCTTTCTACATGTAATTATTTTCTTTTACAAACTTTTTATTGTAGCAAAATACAAATAACAATCTTAATCATTTTTAAGTATAGCTCAGTGATATTAAGTACATTCATATTGTTGATACAACTATCACCCACCATCATTCATAAGAATTCTTTTCATCTTGCAAAACTGAAATTGTACATGCATTAAATAATAACCACCCATTTCTGCCTCCTTCCAGCACCTATTAATCTGCATTCTACATTCTATGATTTTAATAACTCTAGATATCTGATATAAATAAAATCATAAAGCATATTTTTTTGTGACTGGCTTATTTCATTTAGCATAATGTCCTCAAGGTCCATTTATATTGTAACATATATCAAAATTTCCTTCCTTTTTAAGGGTGAATAATTCTCCATTGTATGTATATACCATATAGCTTTTATACTTTCCTCTGTTCATCTACACTTCATTTGTTTGAAAAATTTTGAGAATTAGTGCTATTTATTCTTGAAATGTTTGGTAGAACTCATCAGTGAAGTTATAACACACAGAGATTTTCTTTGTATTTTATTTGGAGATGTAAAATCTAATACTGTACTTCATTTAAAGAAATAAATAAAATGTTAACATTTTTAGGTAGGCATACATTATATCTCCCTTGGGGCAATCAAGACTGTTTCCTTTGCAGAAGAAGTGTGTGTGTGTGTGTGCGCACCAGGAGATCTTGCAATACTGATGTAATCTCCTTATTAACTGTAGGACCATTCAGATTTTCTGTTTCCATGATTCAATCTTGGTAAGTTATATGTTTCTAGAAATTCATTCTTTTCGTCTAGATCATCCACTTGTTGGTGTGCAATAGTTCACAGTATTCTCTTACAATAAGTTTATTTCTGTAGAAGTGATAAGGATGTCTACTTTTATTTCTTATTTTAGTAATTTGAGCATTACTCTTTTATTATTAATAATAATATATAACAAGGTTGTCAACATTTTTGATTTTTTCAAAAAATCAGCTTTGGCTTCATTGATTTCTTCTGTTGTTTTTATATTGTCTATTTTGTTTTGCTCTAATCTTGATTATTTCCTTTTTTTCTGTTAGATTTGGCTTCGGTTTTTTTTTTTTCTTTTTTCTTTTGTTTTGGATCCTTATGCTGTGAAGTTATTGATTTGAAATCTTTCCTGTTGTTGCTGGTGGTTTGCTTTATATGAACATTTATAGCTTTAAATAAAAAAACTGATTTCACTGAATCAGTGAAATCAACATAAGTTTGGTATGATGCATTTTTGTTTTCATTTGTTTCTTAGAATTTTCTATTTCTATTTCCTCTTGTTCCAAGGAAAAATCCAAATATTTTTCTTTGATCCATGGGTTGTTTAAGAGTGTGTTGTTTAATTTCCATGCATTTGTGTATTTTCTAATTTTCTAACTTTTTTCTAAATTCATTCATTATAGTCAGAGAAGATCCTTTGTATTATATTAATCTTCCTTAATGTATTGAAACTTAAATTTGGGAACTAACATATGCTGTGACCTAGAGAATGTCTCATGCACACTTAAGAAGAATATGTATATGCTGTTGTCGGGTAGAATGCTGTGTATATGTCTGTTAGTCTGTATATGTCTGTTAGATATAGATGTTTTCCTTTGTTGTTCAAGTACTCTAATTCCTTATTAATTTTACCTCTGACAGTTCTATATATTATTGGGAGTGAGGCAGTAAAGTATCCAACTATTATTGTAGAAATATCTTTACCTATAATTCTGTTAATTTTGGCTTCATGTATTTTGATTGTCTATTATTTATCTAAATGTTTATAATTATCACATCTTCTTGCTATATTGCACTTTTTATTGCACATGATGTTCTTTGTCTCTTATTAAATTTGAATTCTATTTTGTTTGGTGTTATTATAGCCAGCTATACTTTTTGTTGTTGTCGTCGTTGTTACTATTTACATGGAATATCTTTTTCCATGTGTTCACTTCCAACCTTTTTGTGTCATTGGATTAAAGTGAGACTCATAAACAGCATATATTGGATCATGTTTTATTTTTATCCATTATGCCAACCCTTGTATTTTATTGGATAGTTTAATTCATTTACATTTAATGTAATTTCTATTAAGAATGGACTTTCAACTGTCATTTTGATAGTTATTTTCTATATTTCTTACAGCTTTATTTTCCTCACTTATTTAACCACTGCCTTCTTTTATATTTAGCTGATTTTTTCTAGTGAAATGTTTAAATTCTCTTCTCATTTTCTTTTCTATTTAATAACTCCCCTCTTTGCAGTTACCATGGGGATTATACTTAACAATCTAAAGTTATATAACACTTTAATTTGAATTTATAGGCGCTTAACTTCAATAACATAGTAAAACTGTGCTGCTGTACATCTCTACCACCATCCCTTTCAGTTATTTGTGTTACAAAATTATAAGTTTATATATCATGTGTCCAAACACATAAAATAATAGTTTTTAATGAATTGAGTATGAATGTGGAAAATAAAATGTAGAGAAAAACCAAAGTTAGAATAACAGCTTTTAGATTAATATTTTTTAATGTATTACACTCTTAAACCATATAGAAAACAGAAACATAGAACTACAAATAATTTAAACAAAAATACTAGCTCTTATAATAACCCATTTATTTACCATCACTGAGATCATTCTTTCTTCAACAGCTTTGTCTTGTTTTCTAGTGTCTTTCATTTCAACGTGCAGGACTGATTTGTTAGCATTTCCTGCAGGGCAGTTCTAATGTTAATGACTTCTCTGAGCTTTGTAAAATCTGAGAACATCTTAATTACGCCTGACTTTTGAATAAAAATTTTACCAGATATAGAATTCAGAGTTGGTTTTCTTTTCTTTTAGCGCTTTAAACATATTAGCCTACTGCCTTTTGGCATCCAGAATTTCTGATGAGTAATTTGCTGAGATTTATGTGATGAGCAATTTTTCTCTTGTGGCTTTCAAAATTCTCTCTTCATTTGTGTCTTTTGAAATTCTGAGTTATAATGTAGATCTCTGACTTTCTCAATCAGAGTTAGCTGAGCTTCTTAGATCTCCATATTAATCTTTTTCATCAAATGAGAAAATTTGGGGCCATGATTTATTCAAGTAATTTCTCTGCTACTTTCTCTCTCTATCATTTTTTCTGGGACCCCCACAATGCAAGTATCAGTTAACTTGAGGTTGTCTCACATGTCCCTTGACTCTGTACTCTTTTCTTTACTCTTCTTCTTTCAGTTCCTCAGACTTCATAATTTTAATTATCCTTTCTTCAAGCTCTCTGAATCCTGTTTCTGCCTATTGAAATCTGTCTTTAATCCTTCTAGTGAATTTTTCATTTCAGTTATTGTATTTTACCGCTGTAGAGTTCTTTTAAATTTCTTTTAGATTTTCTATATCTGTATTGATATTTTCATTTTCTTCATACATTCTTTTTCTTGGTATCTTTGAAATGGTTGCTTCAAACTGAGAGACGGGACTAGCTAACCTCCCTCAGTTCCATACTGAGCTCCCCCACCTATGTTCAAGCTACTCCAGGAACACAGGCACAACTCTCTGCCATAGCTAAAATGGACCCAAATTAACTAAAATGTACAGCCTAAGCCTTTCAATGGAAATTGAAATCCTGCAATAGATTTCAGAGTTCCAAAATAGTTATATGAGGGGGATTCTGTCGGTGCCATTATTTAGGTGGGGAGACATATTCCCACTATCTCTAAGATGCTCTGCCATCACCTCGAAATTTCTGATACTAATCCAGGACTTCCTCAAGTATTTCTTAAGTGGATGATGGTGACTATCAAGGCACTATGGTATTTATAGACCTTTGGAAACATTTAGGAGAATTGTGTGGCAATCTGATTTTTAAATGTCAAGATTCATGGCAGAAATTACAATCTTTTGTGACAATTTAAAATTACAATGCAAAATTATAGATTGAATATAATCTATAAATATAATATCATCCTTAAAATATATAGGCAAGCAAGGTATAATCTTTTTCAAAGTTCTTTAGAGAGAACTCAGGAAAAATGTTTACAGCCCACTGCACTTGAAAACATAAGTTTTCATGCTTATTGTAAGTTTTTGTGCTTTTCCCACATAAGAAAGCCCCCGTAAATCATTTATATGGATCACCCATATGCTCAGAAGTTGCCCAGATAAGGGAAGGGAGGCAAGACATAAGTAGATTTGGGACTTATTATCAGATATGAAAATATAAGTGGTGAGAAAGACAGTCAAAATAGTAACAATGACAACAAAATTGCTTTATATAATTTGCGAATATAGTTTATTTTTCCTCCCAGCATTTTTGTGAGTCATGACCTATTTTTAGGTTATTAAATTTGAAACTGTTACTCTATTTGTCTAAAATATACTCAATGAACATATAGGCATTCTTCTGTTTTACTGCAGAACAATGTTGCACTTATGAAATCAACTAGTAACATTGATAAATCTGTAATATCCAGCTATACCCCAAGGCATTGAGACTGGGACATAACAATGGCTTAAGGGGGAAGAAATAATGAAGAATAATAAAACATATCCCCTGGGCTGGGGAAAATAAACCCAGAATTCTCTTTAAAAATGTTTATTTTTTGAATCCTTGAAAAAAATTGGGTGTTTAGAATTATCTGCTTGCCCAAGTATTTTCTCCAATTGTGGATCCTCTCTTTTCCTTCAGTTCCCAATAAAAAAAAATTATAAAATACATTTATTCTGTCTTCCACTTATGAAAATTGAGCCCTTCAAAGTTTCCTTAGATTTTCATTAAGACTATTTTTGTAGAAATACTTTTGTCAGGGATTCTGTAAATTAAATGAAGTGCCCGTGTATCTGTGCTATCTGGAAAGCCTCAAAATGGAGGCAGAAATACCTTTGTGTTGCTCAATTCAGTTCAAATCATTTTTTTCTCTCTAAATGACCAACTTCTCACTGGAGACAGCTATGAAAATACAGGAGATTTTGCTAATAGATATTAATTTAGCAAAGGTATTTTGAAGGTCACAGTGTTCAGTATATTTACTAAATAATTCTTGGATTTGACCCCTGCAAATAAAAAGATTTTATTAGAGAAACAAACTTTAACAGAATCATTTCATTGTGTAGAACAACAAAAAGTAGTTATTATTTATTGGTGTAATGAGCTACTTTTACTTGCCTATGTCCATAATTGTTGTTTTTCTGGTTATGCTTGAGGAATCAAGCATTGATCTTTGAAAGGGTTTAGATCCAGGAGCAAGAGAAGCAAAGGCTAAAACCTAGTTTCTGAACTAAGGTAGGTTAGCTTTAAGCCTTATGTGCATGAAATGCCTTTTAATCACTTCACATTGCTTTTTCCTCTCATTCTTGTCTCACCCATTGGTCATCTCCCCCACGTAGTCTCATGTGTACATTATTTTCGAACATTTAATCTTAAGTATGTTGATGCACTTAACAGCTATAGAAAATTAGACTTAATTTTATTTTATATTTAATACATTTTATATATTTTATTAATTTATTATGTGACTTTATACCAACATTTCCAAAAATTATTAAAAGCAGATACATTTATTGTTTTCTGCTAAACACTTTTGAGTATTAACTGTGTGTCGAAAACCACATAATGAAGCTAGGGTTTTAAAGATACAGCACGGACACTGACCGTTAAAATTTTACCTTTTAATGAACAAAATGAATAATTTTGCAACTATATAAAATAAGGGGAGTTTATAACATAAAACAAAATATGTATTATTACACTCAGAAAATGGAGTGATGCATTTTGGTGTGCTACAGGGAATACTGACAGAAAAGAATGAAGGTGATGGTGATGATAATGCTGACACTAATAATACCTAGTCATTATGTAAAACTTAAAATATCTGGCCTTCTAATTCCTTTAAGCACATACAATAAAACAATGCAATCAATTAAATGTAGATGCAACATCATATGTAATTGTGCTTGTCCTCCACTTGTAAATCTGTCCCCACTACAAACCTCAAGCCATTATTTTCTCCCCCTGTTGTATCAAAAGTGACAGACTAAAGTTCTTATCTTCTAAGGGAAGTGTGTAGGTTAATTCTGGAAATGAGTGATTCTATTGGGTGGGAACCTACAGTAGCTGTAATTCTAGAGCAGACACTGTACACTGAGTCCTCCCCAAGCTGAGCTGAACGTGGTCTCTAGAATATGGCAAGTAGTCCTGGGACAGAAACAGAATTGGAGGAGCTCAGCTGAACCCACTGGTCTTCTGGGCATCTGCCTGCATGGACCTCGCTGGTCATTCAGAAACCTCATCATAATGTCGTTTCACATACTGCATTGTACTGGGGTTGTATGTTATTATCTAATTTAATCCTCAGGGCAACCATCTGCAGTAGTCATCCATATTACCTTATTTATTTATTTATTTATTTATTTAGAGACAGAGTCTCGCTCTGTTGCCCAGGTTGGAGTGCAGTGGCACGATCTTGGCTCACTGCAATCTCTGCCTCCTGGATTCAAATGATTCTCCTGCCTCAGCCTCGTGAGTAGCTTGGATTACAGGTCCACACCACCAGGCCCAGCTATTTTGTGTATTTTCAGTAGTGACAGGGTTTCACCATTTTGGCCAGGCTGGTCTCAAACTCCTGACCTCAGGTGATCCGCCTGCCTCGGCCTCCCCAAGTGCTAGGATTACAGGCATGAAGCACCACGCCTGGCCAACCTCTTCTATTTTTACATAGAAAGAAATACAGACACAGCAAGTTGAATCAGTTGCTCAAGATAAAGCAGTGATTCTATGGCAAAGCAGGGTTTGGGATTCATACTTTTTAGCTTTGTTCTTGAGTAACTATGAAGATGATCTTGTAAATTAAAATATAAAGAAAAAAGTAGGGGCAGTTATATGTGAAATAAGCTATGGGCCATAAGAAAAAAAGTTATCTAATTCTTCCTTTAATACAAATCCAGACTGATAATTTTTACAAATTCAAACTCACAGTCCATCTCATGATGCAGATATTAAAGCAGAGGCGTCAGGAAAATTAAACTGTGAATTTTAAAGGCAGGACTTTATCAGTATGCTTTAAGATCTATAGGCATCATAATATTTAAGATGCCTCATGATATGAAGACGTACCAGAAATTATTTAAAATTAAATGTAACATTAAGAATCTCAAGTATTAGGCTGGGCATGGTGGCTCATATCTGTAATCCCAAAACATTGGAAGGCCAAGGCGAGAGGATCACCTGAAGTCTGGAGTTCAAGACCAGCCTCGCCAACATGGTGAAACCCCGTCTCTACTAAAAACGAAAAATTAGCCAAATGTGATGGCACTTGCCTATAGTCCCAGCTACTTGGGAGGCTGAGGCAGGAGAATCGTTTGAACCCATGAGGCAGAGGTTGCAGTGAGCCGAGATCACACCACTATAGTCCAGCCTGGGCAACAGAGAGAATCCATCTCAAAAAAAATCTCAAGTATTAGAAATAAGCTTCATGGATATGGAAACATACTGAGATTTTCCTTTTATGCAGTAATTGGGAAATCTCATACTTTCATGACCATTTGGCTTCTCCACTTACTAAATGCTGTGTTGAGGATGACTGAACACTGGCCTGAGAGCCAAGAAACAGATCATCCAAAGGGAGATTAATAATTGACTCACCTGAACAATATCCCAGATTCAACACCTGGTTGTATTACACTGCGGTGTGTCCTTCTTGACTACTCTCCTAGGTCAGCACTCCAAAAAAGACCATAAAAGAGGCAACTGGCAGAAGGAAGCTGGGGTGGACTAGGCTGGCAGTCTGACCTGAGACAATTGAAAGCTTTAGCATCATTGGAGAAATTCATCATTAATCATTGAATCAGGTAAAGAAAAAATTTACATTTGGAGGCCTTCCCCACTTTCTACCCTCTCCAGCCTGGACTTTAAAAAGAAAGCACCACAAAAAAGGAGCAGAAAAAAGGGTGGAATAAGGAAATTCAGAAAATCAAGAGAAAGAGCAAGCAGAAATCTAGGTCTCTGTGTGCAGAATTTTCCTTGACATCAGTAACTGGGGCAGCAGCCCGCTGATTCTCATGCTGAAATGATTAAGAGGACTCCCTTTTATTTTGAGGTTTAAGGATCTAAGGAAATTATATATTTTTAAACCTTTGTTCTTTTTTTCTCCCCTAGTCAAAAACAACAAAAATGTCATTTTACACAAATTACTTTGAGAATCATCCTCTTTCTAATTAAAACAGACAAAATAATCATTTCCCAGACTCCAAGATTCTTCTGATTAATTTTGAAAGCACCAGAGTACTAACTTACCTCAGGGGACAAAAGGATATTTGAAATGTTTTAAAAAAGTGCACTTACACTGTAGAATGAACTTTGGCCTGATATGGGACCTGTGGAGAACACCTCAGATGGCTCATAATACTGCCATAACTTCATTTTAAAGGAAACCTCTTCACTGACACATCCTATCACTCCTTACAGAACTGAGAGAAGATGATACAAAGGCAACATGACAAGCTTGCCGGTGTCTTGGAGGTCACTTTGTCCAAGCTATGCACTTTACCCTGATGAAGTGAGGGTAAAGGGCTTCTCCTAACAGCATGTAGCTAGTAAGTACAGAGCTGCTAATTCTGCTGTTCTGATTTCGAGTACCATTTGTTATTTCCAACCTGCCTCTTTGAGAGAATGAAGAAGCACGTAGGATACTATATGGACCCAAAGTTTCACACAGTCTTGCTGTTTTAGTCCATTCTCACACTGAACTACCTGAACCTGGGTAATTTATGAAGAAAAGAGACTTAACTGACTCACAGTTCTGCAAGATGTACAGGAAGCATGGCTGGGAGGCCTCACGAAACTTACAATCATGGTGGAAGGTGAAGGGGAAGGAAGCATGTCTTACCACGGCGGAGCAGGAGAGAGAGGGAAAGAGGAAGTGCTAAGTCTCTTAAACAACCATATCTTGTGAAAACTCACTCAGCATCATGAGAACAGCAAGGGGGAAGTCTTCCCCCATGATCCAATCACCTCCCACCAGGTCCCTCCTGCAACACTGGGGATTACAATTCAACATGAGATTTGGGTGGGGATACAGCCAAACCATAGCACTTATGTTCTCACTTGTCAAAAAGGTCATTTATAATTTTCAAAAAATGTCACAATTGGATAAGACAGTTGTATATAGTGAAGAGACAAAAATACTCAATCAGGACATAAACTAAGTAATAAAATGACCTTTATTTGAAATAATACTTAAAAAAACACAATTAAACATATAATATCATCAAATTTCCACAACAACCTCATAACAAATGCCATCAATCTGCATTGCCTGTAATAGTTCAAAGAGGAAAATTATTTAAATAACTTTCCCCAAATCATGACATACTACAGAGAAAAGTCAATGTTTTAAATATCATCTAATGCTAAATCCGCCATAATTTCTACCACTACGTTTACTTCTATCTGCTATGCTCATTTTAAGCCAGAACTGTTCATGTAAACCACTTTGATGAAAGAATTAAAATGCACAGTTCAAGGTAGTTTAAAATACACTTTAGAAATGAATATAACTCTTAAAAGCAGTGAGAAAGTAATAATCTTCTATAAAATTGCAAAAAAATTATACCAAGTAAGAACACCTTATCCCTTGCCCATTCCTAACCACTTTATATTTGATTCTGTTTATGTCCATGAAATTTTCTTACAGCTATTTTTATCCTAAGGATATCAATAATTTTATTAAGAAACTCACTTAAAAAGTGTACATACAACTTTTATTTTCATTTTTTGCCTACTGGTGGTTTTACTTAAAAGTCTAAGAAAATATTATATACTTAGAAATTTATATATCTATCACAATTTTTAATTTTAAAGATTGCATGATACAGTAAAATAATTTTTAATTCAAAAAGTCTTTCTACAATACAATGAAAATTCAAGAAGCACAATTTTATTACAATTCTAAATGCCATAAAGTAATGTCTTATGATTCTAGTATAATATGTATCAATATAACTTTCTAGGTTAAGACAAATTCATTTCTCTTATAAGCCATAATAAAATTTAAGATTAGTGTAAAATAAAAATAAATTTTCCTTACTTGTTTAATAAATGAAAAAGTGAACCATCAGGAGATTAAAACCAAAAGAAGTAAAAATGTTCCTAAAGCTTTCAGATTTGATTGACAGCACTGCCAAAAATAGCATATGATATCTCCTGAAGAATATTATTACATATTGATGACATTTCAAGTTACCAGTGAAATTGAAACACACATGTTTCTGAAGGGATTTTTATTTGAAAAGAAAAAGAATGGATAAAAATGACCCATACAGTAATTACTGCTCTAAGATATACTGGGCCTTTAATATTTTCCCTTTCCAAAGAAAAACTCATAGTATCACAGAGAATATAAGATATGTGACTAAATAAAATAACTGGATTTAAACGAAACAATCACTTGTCTGCAACTGAAATATTTTTACTTGAAAAATTATTATATTTACTAATAAATGAAAAAAATTCCTGATTCCAAATGAGTAACACCAACATTTTAATGTTCAAACTTAGGTTTAAAGCTAACATATTTTCTTTACAATGGATGGGAAATGGGCCTTGGAGAAAATGGTAGCAGGGTTTGGTTTGTTACTTTTTGAAAACAGCTGTATTTTCAAGCTTACTTGTAAACAGCAGAAAACATGTATTGTCTTTTTGACTACTCAGTTTATCCTCATTCTCAAAGTTTGCATTACTTTAACTACTACCCTCTTAGGGAGTCACTGCATTAAATAATCTATAATAACTTGAAACAGCTGAGAAGGATCTCAGAAAATTTCTAATTTCGGAAAAGAGATCTATCTATAATTATAGCCTTCTCACTATATACCCTGACAAAGCCATCTTGTTTATTTCCAAACTGAAAAATGTATGTTTTGAGACTTCTGACAAGTGCAGCCATATCCTATGGGTGTTTGCTAATAGAAAATTATTAAAGCAATTCAAGAATAGCTAGCAAGCTTCAGATTCTACAGATAGACTATCAGAATAGGCAAATCCGTTTCTATAGTCATCTTAATGTATGTGCGTAGAGGAAGATTAATATTTAAATTCCACAACTCACTCGTACTGCAATGAGGTATGAACACATTAACTGTTCCCTAGTAGACCCTTGGGGCAGCCTGGAATACATATTAATGCCACCATGATGATACCAACCTTGATAGTTTTTTTCTTTGAGATGTATTTCTGATTAAAAGGAAAAAAGTCAGCCAAAGGATTTATACCTGTCATCTAGAAGAAAGAGGAGGGCAAAAATTATCTTAAAATAATGTGTCAATTATTAACTCATCATAAAAAATGTTAATGCTAGATGTAACCACAAAGACAATCCATAATTCTTGAATTGCTTTCACAGTTCTATTGTTGTTGTTACTAAATTTTGAGGAAAACAACTCACCTTTTGGTAACTGATTTAGGCACAAATTGTAATCACAATTGGATATTGAAACAGAAAGCCAAAGATAAAAAGGTAAACCAAAAGGATTATCTCTGTCATTTGTACTTGTGCTAGGTAACTGGGAAGAATGGCGTTGCTTCTCATATACTTTCTTCAAGACTGTCTAGAAACAATATGGAATTTAGAATGTGCTTTTAATACCCCATTGTCGTCTGGCTCTCTGATAGATGATTCAGGGAAGACAAATGAAAATAAAATACCATCTGAACCTTTAATGAGTTTTTTAGATTAATGAATAAATAAAAGAAAACCAAAGTTTGCAACAAATTTAAAAGATAATATGTACAGTAACAGAAGTACTAGTAATGTGAGGAGGATAGAAGAATAAAAGTAACTTCTTCCCATGAACTGGATGAAGAAAGGCTTCGTGAAAAATTTGCCCTTTAGCCTTAGAGAAAATGGTTATGATTTAAACAGTAACACTTGAAAAATCTAGAAGTTACTTAAGGCAGACGAAATAGCATGTAACAAGGTACATATGGGGGAGGTTTACAGTTTATAAGGAAAGAGTAAGGAGTCCAGTTTTCTTTTACTATGCATGAGAGTTAATGGGACTCTTAAAATCTCATCACTGATCCATCACGATGCAACCAGCTCAAGTCAGGCTGCTTGCTGCTCAGGGGCTGAAGACAGGAGAAGCAAAGTGTGGTGATAGGAAAGCAACTTTATTGATTGAATGCTAGCAACTGGGATGTGGCCAGACTCTGCCTCAAAGGAGCCATGTCTCCCTTCTGGACTGAGTGAAGGGGTTTAAGAAGAATAAGGTGCAGGAAACATGTGGGGGTGGTGCAGGAGGCTCCAGGTCTGCTTGCCTCCTTCCAATGGTTATCTTGAGTAATTGACAATCCAGGGAGGGCTGGCTTGCATCATCCTAACTTCATCCTGGTAGTGGCAGGATGTCCCTAACTCCCACTAAGCAAGAGGATTCTCCAGCTGGGTCTCTCTGCATGGTTTGTTTCAAAATTTTGGCTCCTGGAATTTCTAAGCAAGCAAATAATTAGATAAGCAAACACTGTTCAAGGAAGTGGCTTTTGGGAATTGTAGAAACAAAGAGTTTTAAATGTATTCTTTCAAGGCTGTAAACAAAAAAGGAAAAAAGTAGTTTTAAAATGCATTTTGAGCCTGAGATACTTGGTAACAATAAGGCAATTTTCACATTTATTCTTCACAACATTCCTAGGAAACAGGTAGTGTTCTATTTCCCCACAATGCAGATGAGAATATGGGGTCAGAAAGACTTAGTTTCCCAATTTTGTAAATGAAAGAACTGGGAACACTGTCTAAACCATTTTTCTTTAGATTCCAGACAGTTCACTGCGTGTTTTTAGAACAGCAATTTGGGACCGTATCGTGAAGAGTCTTAGATGTGTTTGCACTTCAATCGCTGGATAAGGAAGTGCCCTCTAGGGGTAGAAAGCGGGAATAACAAGTTGTCTTTATGTTTTAAGATAATGATTCTGGTTGTGACATGGAGGACAAATTGAACTGGAAGGAACTTGGAGGCTCTGTTACAGAAGGACACGAAGAAAATGTTGTTGAAACTATAGATGGCTTACATAAAGCTTGTGTTTGTTGGTAGTGAATAGAGTGGCAAAAAAGTCTGAGTATATGTGGAAAATATCTTTCATTTAGATGAATTTAGGGCACATGGGTTTAAATGTTTCATAAAATTTGAACTAATGTAGATAATGTAGATTACAGTTTATAAGCAAAGAGTAAGGAGTCCAGTTTTCTTTTACTATGCCTGAGACTTAATGGGACTCTTAAAATCTCATCATTGATCCATCACGATGCAACCAGCTCAAGTCAGGCTGCTTGCTGGTCAAGCAGCTGACTTTGTATTTGTAAAAGTCTCATTAATACTGTACAGGTTCCTTCTGTTTTCTTTCCATTGATTGGATAGATAAAAGATGTTAATATACACTTTTACTATGGTATTTTTAGACATATTTTAGGTGCAAAAAGTAAATTTATTTGCCAATACTCTGCCAATAGTTTGTCATCCTAAAAACAGATGCTGCTAAACATTGTGCCATGCCTTTGTTACCAGGCTGATTATGAGATTCTAATTGATGGGATGTGCTCCTGGTAACATCAAAGATAATTTTATAGTAAAGACCATCATAAGAAAGTACATTTGTGATGAGAAATTAATATTCTATTAGGCAAATAAATTATCCCATAACTCTGATATGGGAAATATATAAAATATTGTAAGTACTGTAATTATAACTGTAAGTCAAAAAGGAGATGGAATAAAATAACATCTCAAAGAGATGCAACATTAACTTTACTGATCTTGCTTCGTATTGATTTCTTCCTGTAGCTTTCACAGTAGACTTATTTCACTGGAAGTAGCATTTTACTGGAGGTAAACACTCACTAGGAAATTGCCACTGGAAATGACTTAGACCATTAACAAAACTGCACATGAAGACTAAACTACGCAAATGTAGCTGTCTGATAGTCCCATAAAATATATGAATCATAGAAAGATCAGGAGAGGTGAGAATATGTTAGTCTGTGTTCTGCCATTAGTATTTTACCTTCTTACCCTTTTATTTAGACATGTCTACGAATAAAAAAATTTCAATGAACATAAATATGCAAAACTGAAAAAAGTACATTAAGAATTAATCCAGTATTAGGAAAAGCACAATGATACGCCTGTAAATATATAAGACATAGTATTCTCATACCCACAGACTAAAATAAAACATTAATAAATTAAGACCAAATTAGGAATAATTATTTCAACTTTTAAAGTATATTTAGTTGTGATTATCCTAAGAATTGGATAAAATGGAAGTGCTTTTATTTAAAAATCTGTGAATTGAAATTGTCAACCAAATGCAGAGCATAAGATTAAAGTCATATTTATTTTTCTTGAAAATGATCACTGATTTATAAATTTGACAAGCTTTGTGCTAGAAAGACCAGTCACTCTTCAACAGATATTGAGCATTTAATGTCTACTAAAAACTTTAATAACTATTGGAGTATTTTTTAAAAAGAATAAGATAAACAATTTTCTTATAGATATAGGAGGATATTTTAAGCAGAGAACATAGTGTGTAAAAAGATATGCAATAAAATAGCATTTTTTGATAATGGTGAGAATTTAGTGTATTTACAGTGAGAAACACATGGTGAGATGGGCAGGCCATTAGATCCTTTATCTATCACTTTATGTATTCAGAAAATATGGACTTGTATCTACTTTTGTAAGCATCAGTGATGTACATTAAAATAAATCATAGCTGCATATAAAGATCTGGCAACAGTTGATGTTTTTGTTAATCTCAAATTATCAAAAATATAATGAAATGAGCAAACAGAAAATAAACTAAAATAGTAAGCACTGGGATAGAGGTATTAATAGAACACCACCAAAACACAGAGAAAGGACAGCAAAGTCCTTCAACTGCAGCACATCACCTTCCATCCTGGCGCTTGCTGTGCACACTGGAGTTGCTAACCCACTTTCCTATTTTCCAGGAACATGATTGTTATGGGTTGAATTGTTTCTCTTTGAAGTTCAGATGTTGGAGTTCTAATCCTCAGTACTCTGAAAGTGACCTTATTTGGAGACAGGGCCTTTGCAGAGGTAATCAAGTTAAAATTAGGTCATTAAAGTGGGCACTAATCCACACGACTGATAACTTTATGAAAAGGGGAAATTTGGACACAGAGGCACACACAGAGGGAAGAGCCTGGGAAGAGATGTAGAGCGAACAGCTATCTTCAACCCAAAGAGAGAGGCCTGGAACAAATTCTCCCTCACACGCCTCAGAAGGAACCACACCTGCCAACACGGTGATTTTGGAATCCTCGTCTGCAGAGACTATTTATTGTGAAACATCCCATTTCTGTTGTTTAAGCCAACTGGTTTTTGGTACTATGTTTCAACAACCTTAGCAAACTATTGCAATGGTGCTTTAGTTTTTTGAAAGCTGAGTTTGAGATGTCCATGAAACACTGCAGTGATGTTTCTAAGTAACAACTGAGAATACATCTGGATCTCAGCAGTCAATCTTAGGTCAAAGGGAGATTTTAAGGAGTCATCAATAAGCAAGAGATAAACCAAGAAGTGTCAAAAGTTCTCACTAAGGTAGTCTGTAATAACGTTCTCACTAAGGTAGTCTGTAATATACAGAAAGGAATGACAAAGCTCTGTGTTATACTGACATGTAAGGAGTGGTTGAAAAATGTTAAATTCGTAAGGAAAATTTAAACAAAAAATCCAGAATTAAAGGAAGTCAGAAGATTTGGTACTTCAAAAATCCAAGATGCAAATATTTTTTAAAAATAAGCAGTATTCAGGGCCTCAAGAAAGACACTGACTTCTTCAACCAGAGGGTAAATTTCTAGTTTCTCTATGTGGGAGCTTATGTTACTAAGGGAATAGTTCCTCATTTTTCATATTTGCATTTAGTGATATGAATTTTTCTCACAGCTTTGCATTAGCTGTATTTCACAAATGTTGACATGTAGCATTTTTATTCAGTTCAATGTATTTTTTTTAATTTTGCTTTACTTTCTATTTGACCCATAGATTGCTTAGAAGTGATTCATTTAGTTTCCAAGAGTTTCTTCAGCTCCAATTCTGGACATTATGAGGGAAAAAAATCTAGGGAAACCACACCAATGTCTTCCTTTTGTCCTAAGGTCTCTACTTGTCTGCCCTCCTATTCCCAGTTTTTAAATTTTCTCTTATTTGTTTGCATATAATGTCCAGGGTTTTGTTGTATTTAGTAAGAGGCGTAGAACAATTTTTTTTTTCTATCTGTATTCCTGGAAGTGGAAACCCTCAGATAATTCATTTTAACAAGTAAATGCTTCTTAAAACTTTTTATAATATAATATATGTATGTACAATTGCAGAAATCATAAATGCATAGTTTGTTGTGTCTGTTCAAACTGAGAATACCTTTTTAACCAAATCTCAGATCACAAAACAGAAAATGACAATACTTAGAAGCCCTCATTAACCAGTCACTAACCCTATGAGTGGTGACCAATATACTAATTTATAACACCAGATTTTAGTCCTCTGATTTTGTTTTTACAAAACATATATTACAGAACATAATTTTATTCTCCCTACTCTGTAGCACTAAGAAATAAACATGTCAAAATCAAGTTGACACCCTCTATCATTAGGGCTCACGTATATTCAAAACCAAAGTTTCTATTCCCGGTACCAAATTCAATTTTTAAAGGCATCAAGCTAGAAGCAATATAAAACAGTGAGTATTGACTCTGATACGACAGCGGATGGTAAAATATACTTTCCCACTTACTAGTTATATAAATGTGGCCAATAAACTCAATTTTTAAAAACCTTAGGTGGACTATGGGTTAAAAATAGAACCTCATCAGAGACGCATTTTGTGGCTTAAATGTGACAATGCTCATGAACTGTAAGTTTGTAATCCCCCACAGAGAGACAGCAAAAGATATATTACTTATTAAAAATCAAGTGGTATTTTTATAGTTTGGCACTTTTGTTTCTATACTTATCCAATTAATGCATTCAGTATATTCTACCTCCCTAATTTCATTCATACTTGCTTTCTACTTTCCACTTTTAATGTTATTATTACAGCCACATAATCATGAAGCATCAGCACTGGCCAGGTATTAGAACGCAAGTGCAATCTCTGTGTATTCCAATGAGAAACAAACAAATGATATAATTTAGCCATTGCTACATGGCTAAATAATAATTACTATAAATTTGAATCTTTGGCTCCTAATTTAATGCAGTCCCTTTTGCTTACATAAAAATATCTTTCATGAATTCCCCTCTTGTCAGTTGTTTCCCTTTTAAGCATTTTTCTCCCTTGACATACTGGTTAGTCATTCTTAATTGCAGTTTTGATCATGCAATTACCTTGCTCATATATAAACTTTCCTTTAGAGTAAAACAAGAGTCCAGCTATTCACTAGCTTGCACAGCTTCATATTACCTTTACTTTAGTTTTTAGTTTTGTTTAGTTTAGTTTCCATCAAAGATACTTAACCTAAGTTGAGATAATATCTATTTCTATTGTGGGGATCAAATGAGATAAGGTTATCTAAAACCCTAAATATAGAGTCCTGTATCCCAGGTCACTTCTGTTTTCATCCACATCTGTGATCAAAAATTCCTTGGATTCTCAAACTCAAGCAGAGGACACCTTATTCCAAGCACAAAATGCAGCTCAATCTTCTGCCTTAGGAAAAACACCTTATGAGGCAGGAACTGCGTATGAGTAAGTGCAGCAGGAACCTCTGGGTATGTTAATGCCACCAAATGGGGGTATCAGACAGTCGACTGGTAATTTCCTCATTCTCACGTCCATCATGCAGACAATCCTCAGAAGGATTCTGCATGGGTTTCAGAAGTCACAGTAGAGTGAAACCCAGTTGCATGCAGTAGCAAACTGGAGAATGCATGGGTTTTCCTTCCTCCTTGTTCACTCACTCTTTCCTCGAGGAATCTTCTCTCAAATAAACTACCTGCCCGCAAGCCCTGTCTCAGGCTCTATTTCTAGGGGTAACCTGAAGGAACATACTGATACATCATAGGTAGGCGAGTGACAGATTCCTTTTTACTTGTTCTAATGCATTTAAACTCCATTGCCTACCAAAGTATGTGTAATTTCCTCTTCCTGGCAGTTAAGGTCATTTACAAATTGGCCACCAATTTTTTGAATCACACATTATGATACAGTATTTCTGAAATCTACAGGAACATTACTTGGCTGCAGACTGTTCCTTTAATGCATTTCATGTTTCACCCAGTTGTGCTTTTCTAAGTGATCTTTCAACAGCTTAAGATGCTCTTTATCCCATTTTTGTGCATCAAAATTTTGTAGTCGTCAGGATTTTTATCAAATACTATCACCTTCATAAAGCCTTTCCAGATCCCTTCCTGTGAAATGTACCATTTCCTATGGGGTTCATTTGGACATTAGGAGTACTTTATTTGTGTTCCTTAATTATCTTTACATTAAATAATAAGCTAGGATATTCTTGTTTTCTAAAGTTTACTAAATTTTCAACCTCTTACTGTGCCTGAATAATCCTAAAGGTTTCAAGTCTCTTACTGTGCCTGACACCTTAACTTAGTGTGTATGAGTGTGTAAATGTGTGTACCTCTGTATATCTATCAAGTGGATATAATTTTATACGTGCTAATTGCAGAAAATCTAAGAGTCAATAAGCAAAAGAAAAATAAAATCGCCTCAAGTCTCTCATGCCAGAGAAAACCTCTATCAATATTTTGCTATTCTGTATTTTTTAATTGTTTAATTAATGATAATATTATTTTACTATCCTATTTTAAAATTAATAATGCCTATATTATTGATAGGTATTCACTACAATGGACATAAAATAAATGACAAGGATAAACCTGTTAATATTTGAGGAGTTCCAGATTCAGAAATATGGGGAAAAAACAGTTTTAAAAATATATATGAAGAACAACATTCTTACAATATGTACATGTGTGAGGGGTACTCCTGATTTTTTATGAAGTTCACTCTTTCTTGTAATTTGCCTTGCTGTGTCTCTATCCTACTTCACAAATGCAGTCATTTCTCCTTATTTTGAATTTGTGACTTTTTAGGTGTTATATAACTATAGCGTTGTTTATACCACAGTCACTGATCCCCACCATACACTTTGAGTTGTCTACAATGTTGAATAAGCTATGACAATAGCCAAACCCTTCCCCTACATTCTTAAGGGGAAAGTGTTCAGTCTCTTATGATTAAGTGTGATGTTAGTTGTGTGATTTTTTAAAATATATTTTTAACTAACATAAAACTGTATGTTTTATCATGTACAGCAAGTATGTGTAGATTGTGGAATGATTAAATCTAGCTAGTTAACAAATGCATTCGCTGTCATAGGTATCCTTTTTGTGGTGAGAACACTTAACATTCACTGTCTTTGCATTTTCTTAGGTGCCCTTTATCAGGTTAGAAGTAGCCTCCTACTTCTAGATTGCTGAGAAATTTTAATCATATATGAATGTTAAATTTTCTAAAATGCTTTGTCTGCACCTATTAAGGTGATTGTTTGACTTTTTTTGTTTTTTAATAGGATGAATTACACTGATTGATTCATGGGCAGGAAAAAATTCTCCGTTGGTCACAATGTATTATTATTTTTACATATTGTGGGATTAGATTTGCTAAAATTGTACTTTGCATCCTTGCATTGATTTATACACGTAAGTTGTTTTTTATAACCTATTACATAGTATTGTGTTTTTATTTTTATTTTATTTGTTAAGGGGTGTGTGTGTATGTGTCAAATCAGGCTAATGCTGGATTCATAAAAGTCAAGAAATATTCAGTACCTCTTTTTTGGGCTGTATGTAGAATTGGTGTTGTTTCTTTCTTAAATACTTAACTATATATTGACATTAATATTGGCTGGGTGTGGTGGCTTATACTTGTAGTTCTAGCACTTTCGGAGGCTGAGGCCAGATTATCACTTGAGGCCAGGGGTTCAAGGCCAGCCTGACAACATAGCAAGACCCTATCTCTACAAAAAAATTGTTTAAAAAATTACCCTTGTGTGGTGGCAGGATAAAGTGGGAGGATTGCTCGAGCCCAGGAGGTCTAGGCTGCAATGAGTTGTAATTGCACCATTGCCTTCCAGCTTGGATGACAGAACTAAACCCTGTCTCAAAAGACAAACAAACAGAAAACATTAACATTGCAAAACTCTACAAAATATTCAATGTATTGGTAAAATTCTCCAATAAGCCCATGTGGTCCTGGAGTTTTTGTGTGTAAAGGTATACAACTAAAATTTTAGATTTAATAGGGTCAGGCGTAGTGGCTCACGCCTGTAATCCCAGTACTTTGGGAGGCCGAGGTGGGTGGATCACGAGGTCAGCAGACGGAGCCCATCCTGGCTAACACGGTGAAACCCCGTCTCTACTAAAAAATACAAAAAATTAGCCGGGTGTGGTGGCGGGCGCCTGTAGTCCCAGCTACTCTGGAGGCTGAGGCAGGAGAATGGCGTGAACCTGGGAGGCGGAGCTTGCAGCGAGCCCAGCTCACGCCACTGCACTCCAGCCTGGGCGACAGAGTGAGACGACTCTGTCTCAAAAAAAAAAAAAGAAAAGAAAAGAAAAAAAATTAGATTAAATATATATATGGTTACTCAAATTCTAATTTTGTTCTTAGTTGTTTTGGTAAGTTGTATTTCAAAGAATTTGTCCAGTTTAAGCTATCAAATTTATTGCCATAAATTATTCATAATATGTTATCTTTTTAAAATGCTCATTCCTAATATTTCTTTCTTCCCTCATTTTTGTCTGTCAGCCAATAGATGTATCAAATGTATTGATGTCCTAATGAATAGCCCCTTTATTATCATGAAATGACCCTGTTTATCTCTAGTAATATTTGTAACTCTGAAATATATGTCTAATATTAATATAGCCACTCTACCTTTCTTTTTTACATAAACTTTTTTATTCTAAAGCAAGTTTGATTTAGATAAAAATTGCAAAAAATTCTATAAATTACTGCATCCATTTCACCCAGTTTCCCTATTGTTACTGTCTTAAATAACCATGGTATATTCGTCAAAATTAAAATACCAGCATCTATACTGTCTTTGTTAACGATTAGCTAAACTCCAGATCTGTGCATGTTTAACTCGGTATTTTCCTAATATCTTTTTCTCCAGGACAGGATCCCAGATACCTGCGTTTAGCTATTATGTATCCTTAGGATCCTCTAGTCTGTAACACTTTCTCAATCTTTGTTTTTCCTGACCTTGAGAGTTATAAGGAAATCTAGTCAGGTATTTGTAGAATGTTCTTCACTTTGAGATTGTCTGGTGTTTTCTTCAATGACTATACTGAAGTTATAGATCATGGGAAATAATCCACAGGGGGGAAGTAACATCATAGGATTGCTTTGGCTACTTGCACTTTTTCATTTTTATATGAATTATAGAATAGCTTTTTTTTCTAATTTTGTTAAGAATTACATTGGTAGTTTGATAGGAATAGTGTTGAATCTGTAAATTGCTGTGGGCAGTGCTATTTTAGTGATATTGAGTTTTTTGATTCATGAGCATGGAATTTTTTAAATTTATTCATATCATCTCTGATTTCTTTCATCAATGTTTTGTAGAAATCCATACAGAGATCTTTCACCTCTTTGGTTAGATGGATTCCTAAATATTTCATTTTCTTTGTGGTTTTTGTAAATGAGATTGTGTTCTTTATTTGACTCTCAGCCTTGATGTTATTGGCATATAAAACTGCTACTGGTTTTTGTACATTGATTTTGGATGCTGAAACAAAATCAATCAAAGAAAATTTTTAGTGAGCTAAAAATCAGTTATCAGTTCCAGTAGCCTTTTGCCAGAGTCTTTAATATTTTCGAGGTATAAAATTATATCACCAACAAAGAGAGATCGTTTGACTTCTTCTGTTCTTACTTGGATGCCTTTTATTTCTTCCATTTGCCTGACTGCTCTGGCTAGGAATCCAGTACTGTGTCAAATAGGAGTGGTGAGAGTGGGCATCCTTGTCTTGTCTCAGTTCTCAAGGAGAATGCTTTCAGCCACTGACCATTCCATATGATGTTGCCTGTGGGTTTGTCACAGAGGGGTCTTACACTTTTGAGATATGTTCCCTTGGTGTCCAGCCTGTTGAGGGTTTTTATCATGAATGGATGGTGGATTTTATTGAAAGTGTTATGTTTATTGAGGTGATCACATATGTTTGCTTTTAATGTTATCTATGTGGTGAATCACATTTATTGATTAGTGTATGTTAAAACAGTCTTGTATCCCAGGAATATAGCCTACTTGATCATGGTGGTTTAACTTTTTGTTGTGCTGCTGGATTCACTTTGTTGAGGATTTTTGCATCTATGTACATCAGGGATATTTGCCTGAAGTTTTCCTTTTTTGTTGCGTTTCTCCCAGATTTTTGTATCAGGCTGATACCAGCTTTATAGAATGAGTTAGAGAAGATCCCTAGGTCCTCAACTTTTTGGAATAGTTTCCATAGGATGACTATCAGTTCTTCTTTGGACATCTGTAGTATTTGGCTGTGAATCCATCTGGTTCACGAATTTTTAGTTGGTAAGTTTTATATTACTTATTCAATTTCAGAGCTCAATATTTGTCTATTCAGGGTTTCAAACTTCCTGATTCAATATTGGGAGACTGTTTGTTTCCACGAATCTATCCATTTTGTCTAGATTTTTGCATGTGCATGCATAGAGTTCTCCATATTATTCTCTGAAGATCTTTTGTATTTCTGTACGATCAGTTGTAATGTCATATCTGTCATTTCTAATTGTACTTATTTGGATCTTCTCTTTTTTATTCTATGTTAGTCTAGCTAGTGGTCAATCCATCTTTTTTACTTTTTCAAATAACCAATTATTGGTTTCATTTATCTTTTGTATGACTTTTTGCATCTCAATTTCATTCAGTTCTTTTCTAATTTTAGTTATTTTATTTTCCTTGCTTACAGTTTGTTCTTTTTTTCTAGTTCCTTTAGGTGCTAAGATAGATTGTTAATTTGAGATCTTTCTAAGATCTCGATGAAGGGATTTAGTGCTATAAGCTTTCTTCTTAACGTTGCTTTAGGTGCATCCTAGAAATGTTGGTAAGTTGTGTCCCTACTTTCATTAGTTTAAAACATGTTTTATTTCTGCCTTAATTTTAATGTTCACCCGGGAAGTATTCAGGAGCACCTTGTTTTATGCATTTATGTAGTTTTGAGAGTTTTTCTTAATATTGAATTCTATTTTTGTTGCACAGTGGTCCAAAAGTATGCATGGTATGATTTCACATTTTTTGAATTTATTGAGACTTGCTTTATGTCTGAGCATGTGGTCAATTTTATAATATGTTCTGTGTGCAGATGAGAAGAATGTATATTCTCTGGTGCTGGGAGGAGTACTCTGTAGATGTCTAGTAAGTCTAATTGGTCAAATGTCAAGTTTATTAACTAATTAATATATTTATTTTTATTTCTATAGGTTATTGGGGAACAGGTGGTGTTTGGTTGCATGAGTAAGTTCTTTAGTGGTGATTTGTGAGATTTTGGTGCACCCACAACCTAGGCAGTATACACTGCACCCTATTTGTAGTCTTTTATCTCTCAGCCCCTTCCCACCCATTCCCCCGAGTCCCCAAAGTCTATTGTGTCTTCTTATGCCTTTGCATTCTTATAGCTTAGCTCCCACTTATGAGTGAGAACATAAGACATTTGGTTTTCCATTTCTGAGTTACTTCACTTAGAATAATAGTCTCCAATCTCATCCAGGTCTCTGCAAATTCCAGTTTAAGTGCGTAATTTATTAGTTTTCTGCCTTGATGATCTAACACTGTCAGTGGGGTGTTGAAGTCCCCCACTACCATTGTGTGTTTGTCTTAGAGCTTTTGTCATCCTGGAAAAACTTGCTTTATGAATCTCGGTGCCCCAGTGTTGGGCAGTTAGAATAGTTAAGTCTTCTTGTTGTATTGTACCCTCTACCATTATGTAATGACCTTCTTTGTCCTTTTTTAAAGTTTTACTGGTTTAAAGTCTGTTTTAACTGACATAAGGATAGTGATGTCTGCTCTTTGTTTTCCGTTTGCATGGTAGATCTTTCTTCATTCCTTTACTTTGAGCCTAGAGATGTCATTATGTCATGTGGGGTGGGTCCCTTGAAGGCAGCAGATGATTGGATCTTGTCTTTTTTCCAGCTTGTCACTTTACATCTTTGAAGTGGGGTGTTTAGTCCTTTACATTTAGGATTAGTGTTGATATGCAGGATTTTGATCCTGTCATCATGTTGTTAGCTGACTGTTTTGTAGACTTGATTGCATTGTTGCTTTATAGTAAGTATGGGCTATGTGGGCCTCAGAATCATAAAAGGAAGTGAAAGGCACTTCTTACATGGTGGTGGCAAGAGAACACAAGGAAGAAGCAAAAGTGGAAACCCCTGATAAACCCATCAGATCTCATGAGAATTATTCACTATTGTGAGAATAGCATGGGAAAGACTGGCTCCCATGATTCAATTACCTCCCCTGGGTCCCTCCCTACAACACCACGTGGGAATTCTGGAAGATACAATTCAAGTTGAGATTTGGGTGGATATACAGTCAAGCCATATAAGACTGTTTTTAAATTGGTCTGTTACTTACCAGGTTTCACCACTCTGCCTGCTCTCTTTCAGTTTCCTTTTCTAGGCCTCTCAACTTGACTTCTAAATTTTCAAAAAATTATCTGGATTTTGTTGTAAGAAAATTCTCAACCTTCTAGCCTTGTATGTGAGGATCGCTCCCCCGGTATTTCTTACATTAGAAAACGAACTGAAAAATAGTTTGGCCTATGTTTTAGTCAGGGTTCTCTAGAGGGACACAACTAATAGGATAGATGTGTATATGAAAGGGAGTGTATTAAGGAGCATTGACTCACACAGTCACAAGGTGATGTCCCACAGTAGGCTGTCTGCAAGCTGAGGAGCAAGGAAGCCAGTCTGAGTCCCAAAACCTCAAAAGTAGGAAAGCTGAGAGTGCACCCTTTAGTCTGTGGCTTAAGGCCCAAGAGACCCTGGCAAACCATTGTTGTAAGTCCAGGAGTCCAAAAGCTGAAGAACTTGGAGTCTGATGTTCCACTGCAGGAAGCATTCAACACAGGAGAAAGACAAGGGCCAGCAGATTCAGGAAGTCTGCTCCTTCCATCTTCTCCTGCCTCCTTTATTCTAGCCACGCTGGCAGCTCATAAGATGGTGCCCACCTAGATTGAAGCTGGGTCTGCTTCTCCCAGTTCAATGACTCAAATATTAATCTCCTTTGGCAACATCCTCACAGATACACCCAGGAACAATACTTTGCATCCTTCAATCCAATCAAGTTCACACTCAATATTAACCAACACAGCCTACATCCTGACTGCTAGAAAATAACTGCTGTAAGATGAATGTGAAGAGAGTGTCATAAACATCTAAATAAAAATGGAAACTTATGGAAAAATCTGAGAAAATTTTAAATTTAGAACAAGAGATCCTATTAAATAGTAGGTGACATATTTTATGACGAGAGTAAGTGTAAAACAATTTAATGAGTTAAATGCCTCAGGTAAAAGGCTCAATTAAATGATAAGTGAATTTACAAGTTAATATGTGTCAATAAATGGAAGTACAACAAATAGACTATCTTTACTCTGCAAATTGTTTAACATTTCATTTTTCCCTAAAGAATATTAAATAGCAAATTCTCAAAATTTCAGGGCAACTTAGATGTGAAGATAGGCCAGTGCAGTGGTTCAGACCTGTAATCCTGGCACTGTGGGAGGCCAAATCAGGAGAATTGCTTCAGGCCAGGTGTTCAAGACCAGCATGGGCAACATTTTGAGACCCTATCTCTACAAAAATGAAAAACTGAAAAAAACTCATTTGGCATGGTGGCACGTGCCTGTAGGTCTAGCTACTCAGGAAGCTGAGGCAGAAGATTGCATAAAACCAAGAGATCAGGGCTGCAGCGAGTCCTGATTGCACCACTGCACTCCAGCCTCGGCAACAAAGCCGTGACTCAAAAAAATACAAAGATAGATTATTGCTCAGAGGACTATTTAAGTTTTTGTAGAAACAATTATTAAAATCTCAGTATCTAGATTCTCTACACATGCACACACACACTAACATACATACACAAACCCACAAGAATATGTTTATAACATCACACAAGATGTGTTTCTAAGCACAAGACATTATCCAGGAAATTATTTTATAATGTTTAATTCGTCAATTAAAAGTTTCAACAGACAAATAAATATTGATATCACCAGAAAATGATCTATTTTGTTTTTAGGCCAAGGAGATAACAGAGAGCAGACACAGACTCAGCCCAGTGTTATGGAAGCATAACTGAACCCAACTTGTGCATGTCATCTGGGGCCCTGTTATCCAGGGCAGTGGCATTGTGGCCTGGGCTGAAGCAAGCCAATTCTGGTAGCAGTTTTGGTATTGTCCAGACTCATAAATAACAATGCCCAAGCTTTTGTCTAGTAGAAAAGAAGAAAAAAAATGTGGAACTCTAACAAGCACCCATGGGTTACAAGACACATAGCAAGAAGAGGAGCAGACAGAAAGACAGACAGGACTCCTTATCTATCTGGCATGGGAAGTGTGTGTGTTGAAAGCCTCTATGGGAGGGGGCTGCACAGCATCAACTCCATTGCCCGTGCTCTGTGTTTTAGCATTCTAACCACTCAGTACACAGCAGGCTACATTTGCGCCAGATGGTGTACAAGGATCTGGGTATGCTGGTATGAAACTCTCAGTTTTTGTTGGTAAAAACAACCTGAAGAAGCAGAAAGTATGGCACTGAGTGTTACCCATTGATGAGCTACTGTGCACAGCCCTGACAATTTCCAGTTGTATGAAAGAGGAGACAATGGGTGTGGGGCTGAAGCTCTCCCGATTATGAGAGAGCTGCACTCTGGGCAGCAGAGCAGCAGCAGCCTTCAAGGGAAGGATGCTTGTGGAGCAGCAGAAATCATGTGGGAAAAACAGAAGATAGAAGTGAGCAGTTAATTAGACAGAGCAGAGGAGCAGAACGGGATTGTCATTGAACAGTGGCCTGTGAGGATCTCTGTCCCATGCAAACACTGAGGACCCCTGCCACAGACACTGTTTTATTGATATACTTGATCTTCAGGAGGGCTAAGAAAAAACATCATATTTAATAATTCATATGGGCACTTCCACTTATACAGTACAGGTATACTTTGAGACCTTAAAGACACAAGCTATATAAAATGATTTTTTAATATAGTTGGTATAATAATTGTATATCTTAATAAAAAGATGATTCAGAAAAGTTTAATAGTCATTACTAGAAGACTGTAGGCCAGGTCTGTATGTGTCAACTCAGACGCCACTTCCATACTACATTTTCTCAGCAAGTAGGAACTTCAAACACTTCTTATCATTTTTAATATTGATTTACTAAAATACATACAGATTTATAACTGCTACATAGATATTTACCTGTGTATAATTAGGTATCTTACCTAATACTTACCTGTATACATACTGATGTGTAGATACTTTCCTGTGTATCATTTCCAGTGGTTACAACATAGTTTTAAATAATTCGGCCATACATATTTAAACATTTTAATTTAGAGTTACAAAATGCATAGAAAATGAATTTAAGCATTTAAAAATTGGCCCTTGTCAAGGAAAACAAATGTTTCTATCAAAATTTCAGTCAACATTTTCAAAAATGATAATCATTATTTCTCCATCAACTTGAGACCCTAGGCCTATAAAGACATTTCTTTCATTGCAGCTGCTATAAAATAAACAAGCAAATAAAACTAAGGTAAGACATAAGTTTTGTGAAAAACATAAACTTTTACATAGTTTTACTGAATTTGCTTAAGACTCTAGGCAATGAAAGTAAAAGCTATGAGAGTGAAAGTTGCTGAAAAGATGTCAAGGATTATAATACAGTATCTTGAAATACCTGCCTTAATGTAATTGAAATTAGTGAAACGTTTCTTGAAAATGGGAAGAACACAATTTAAATGTGAAAGAAATATGTCAATAAGAAGAATGGTTCTTCCAATGTTTAATTAAGTAGATATTAAACTAAATCTGATGTGAAAATAAGTCAAAACCTCAATGAGCTTAAACAAGAGACTTTACAATAGTACATCATTAGTATATATTCTGAAGCATGTTACGTTGGGGCTATAATAAAAAGTTAAAAAACACATATGTGCACGAGAATGGCATTTTCACAAACTACAATTGAATGATTGAAAATGTGCATTGCATTTATTGTCTGTGATAAATTATTTAAGCTAAATTAAGTGCTAGTATGCGTTGGAGAGTGCACCCAAAGGTGAAATCCCCTTTTAAATCTTCTATGGAAAGACAGCATGGCTTCATCTGAAACTACGTATCAATTTCAAGGTAAAATAGATTATTGAGAGTGCAATCTTGCCAGCTATGTATTTTTTTTTTCTGAAGTTTTAGGTATTGCGCTCAGTTGGCTAGTCTTAGTTCACATTTAACATTCCAGGTAATGTGTCGCTACATGCAGTCAGGAATCCTGTCTCCTTCAATGTTGATGCACTGGACCATCCAAGCGTACAAATAACACCTCAGAAGCTCAGCTGGTGCACATCTCCCCCACCCTGTTGGCCCAGCTACCAGTAGAGAGAACTAAAGCTAAGTGCAGGGCACACCCTTCTCAAAGGACATAGCCAGGCAGCTGTACAGAGGCCACTTTTGCATATACTGAAATTTCCCTGAAGGTCATTGGAGGGCCACAGCCGGCTGCATGGGAGGCAGCTGTGCAGCCATCTGACTCACTAAAAATGTGATTATGGCATTAAACAAAAAAATCGTGATAATGGACCTTTCAGGAAACCACCTGTCTAATCATGCTGTTTCAAACTTATTTTTAACAATGATAAGTTTCATTTTTTTCTTCAGAATTTGGGGGAAATAACAGCAATAAGAATATAACTCACAGAGTGCATAAAACAGAACAGGTAGGAAATATAAATTTTATTATTTAGAGTACCTGAGGAATAAGAACATAAACTTCTTATAGACATTATTAAATACTAAGTCAGGTAGGACATCTCTAAAGATAAGCCCAATCCATACTAGAATAATTTCCACTTCAAATTAAAATTCTGACTAGGCTAACTTTGTCTCCTTGTGAATGTATGTTACTTACTTTTCACGAATTAGAATGTGCAGATATTTATGCTCATATAGTCTAAAAACCCTCATGTGTTTAGTGAAACAAAAGTATTCAAGCGAAATGAGCAGCAGGCCATTCGCATGGGGTTGTTTCTGCCCCCAGTGCTCTTATATCAACAACTAGAACACAACACGGAAACATTTTCTGTAACTGGCTTAAAACAAAATCAGACAAACAAACAAACAAAAAACCGTTCTCAGTCCATCACAGACAGCCAATCAGCTGATGTCTGGTACAACTAGGGACATCCCATTTGACCATATGCAAATTAGGCAAACGTGTCATCACAGCATTCTCAAATAATGCAAATGCCTGGCTGTGGCCAATCAGGTAATTTATTTACTTTGTCTCTGTGTTTGGCCTATAGACACCCATGGCTCACGCATGTAATTTTTTCAGAGTTTCTAGAAAAAGTATGGCCTGAAATTTTAATGCTGATCCAAGTTATGCTTCAGTCATAAAGGCAATAAACAAAGATTCCCCATGTAAAATGTCAGGGAATCTCACATGCCTATACCCTTCTATAAGCTACTCAGTATCTAAAACCAGTAAAGAGGTAAATCAAAATGTGGAATTGTGTAATAGAATGAAATCCCAAAGATAAAGATGGACTGTAATTTTATCTCTGTGATTTAATTTAATTACACAATTCATTGTGATACATTATTCCCAAATGCAACAGAAGTGAAAGAAAAAAAAAACTATCCTAAATTTGGTGTTTATCATCATCATGCATGGTTTTATAATTTGAATGTATCTATCTACATGTCATATTCAGTACTGGTTTACAAATTTTAGATTTTTGATATGAAGGAAATAATACTATACAGAAATTTCTGCACCTTCCCATTTTATTCTTGTGAAAAATAATCACAATATGTTTTTACCAATTTATTCATAATACATATAAATTTTTAATCAAATATTCTCTATTAACTGGAATTTGGGGAATAAACAACCTTGTATAGTTTCTTTGTGTGCATGTTCAAGACATCAAAGGTTTATCAAACTTTCTCTCTGAAGGACAAGACAGGAAATATCTTAGACTTGAAGGCAAATTTAATGTCAACTTGAAGACATAAACCTCAGAATTTCTGGGTTTCAGTTTATGCACACAATCAGCTTTCCCATAGAGTGCCAAATTGCTTTTGTAATTGTTTAAAAAGTTTTGAAAAAAAATCCTATTAGCAAGATGAGAATATTCTTCTTGCTCCATATGCTGGCTAACACTTAATATTGACATTATTTCAAAATTTTTGCTGCCCTAATAGCCAAATTTCCTTTATTATTGATGGCCTGTTTCTAGCCTTTGATTATATTTATTGTGTCTTAAATATTATGACAGCATTTTTAAAATTCTAAATGGATGAAACTGTTTCAGATACTCTAGGACTCAAATGTAGCACATGATTTAAGTACAAAATTTAAGTGCAAAGATATAGATGTATAGGGCCAATTTTTGTGTTGTCATTTAAAATTTCAGTCTATGTATGTATTGTACAATTAAAAACACATTGGATATAAACAGGTTAATATTTTTCATGATAATTATAATTTTTAATTTTTTTGATATTTAAATATGTTTGTCTATAAAATAACAGAAGGCTTAGGGGTAATAGGAAAATAGAGCTAGGGGTTGAGCGCACATACTACAGAAATTAAATAAAACTGTATACATAACAAGTATGATTTTACTGGAAATGTAATTTTTCCAAGCTACAAAAGTAAAAACCCAACATGATACAGGTCTTCTACCTCAACAGTAGCAATTCTTCATTTATTTTTTGACTTGTTCTATGTGTTGCACAAAAAAGAAACTAAATTATCCAAAATCACCTAGATTATTTTCCTCAACCCTCCGAATGAGTCAAAATCTAAAGTTAATGAGTGTTTCTATGCTCATTGACAGTAAAATCTAGTCAACTATGATTCAGCAATTACAGTCCTTGGCATTTACCCAAGTGAGTTGAAAACTTATGTCCACAAGAAACCTGAACACAAATGTTTATAACAGCTTTATTTATAACTGTCAAAACTCGGAAACAACCAAAGTGTCTTTCAGTAGGTGAGTAGATAAGCTGTAGTACACCCAGACAATGGTATATTAGCCAACACTAAAAAGAAATGGTTTATCAAGCCACGAAAAAAAAAAAAAAAAAAAAAACTTGGAGCAAAATTCAACATATAGTACTAAGCAAAAAAAGCTAACCTGAAAAGGCTACATAATGTATTATTCCAATAGCATAATAGTTTGGAGCAAAATGAAGGAGAAAGTAAAAAAGATCAGTGGCTGCCAGGTGTTGGAGGTAGATGAATAGGAAGAACATAGAGAATATCTATGGCAGTGCAATTAATCTGCATGATAATGGTGAATACATGTAACTATACATTTGCCAAAATTCCTAGACTTTACAAGACCAAGAGTGAACCCGAATGTGAACTGTAGACTTTGGGTGATGATGTGTCAATATAGGTATATGGATGATAACAGGTGGACCACTGTGGTGTGGAATGTTGACAATGGGGGAGGCCATGCCTGTGTTGGGGCAGGCCTTACATGGAAACTCTCTGTACTTTCTGCTCAAATTTTCTGTGAACCTAAAACTACTCTAAACATAAAGTTTATTATAAAAAACTTAATTACATCATGGTAATCATTCATAGTATGATGCAAACCTGACTTTTAAGTTTCTTCTGCAGCGTGTGGCCTTTAGTTCTATTCGCAACTTTTTCATTTGGTTGCTGCAGACTTGACGGGTGATTTGCAGTTTCAGTGGTGATGAAGAGTCAATTACAGAAGAACTAAAGTAGAGAGATCTGAATAACTAGACCTAGTAAAAACAGTCACTTACATAATTAGTATTTTGCAACTGTGACCAGAAATAACGTTGCAGTATTTCAGGAGGATATTGAATTACTTCTTACCATTCTATTAGGCTAAAATAACCATACAAATTCATAATTTAAAAAATTTTGATAGGTTGCTCACGCCTGTAATCCCAGTACTTTGGGAGGCCGAGGCAGGTGGATCATGAGGTCAGGAGATCGAGACCATCCTGGCTAACATGGTGAAACCCCATCTCTACTAAAAATACAAAAAAAATTAGCCGGGTGTGGTGGTGGGTGCCTGTAGTCCCAGCTACTTGGGAGGCTGAGGCAGGGGAACGGCGTGAACCCAGTAGGTGGAGCTTGCAGTGAGCCGAGATCGCACCACTGCACTCCAGCCTGGGTGACAGAGTGAGACTCTGTTTCAAAAAAAAAAAAAAAATTGATAGATTAAAAGGCTAACTACTCCGAATAATAAATCTCAGTAAAGGTTTAAGTAAAAATGAAAAATAAATTAAAATGAAAATGCCCTTCCTAGACATATCTCAGAATTCTCAGATAGGTGAATAACTAAGAATCACAAAGAGAATAAGTGATTTTTCATAGTAGTAGTAGTCATTCAGATTACACATTCTAAGAATTTAAAAACAAGCAAACAAAACAACAATGCAATGATCAGTGGTTGACAGGGGTTAGGAACAGAAGGAGCAGAGGGTGAGGGATGGTGCCATGTCTCGGCTGCAGGGGTGGATAGAGCAACCTACACATGCACTAAAATTGTATAGAACTAGTATTACATAGCATTGACGGTTGCACAATATTGTGAATATACTAGAAGCCACTTTTAAATGCTGAAAATAGTGAAAAATGTTTGGAAGTAAGTACATGTATACACACATGAGAGTACAAGTAAAATCTGAGTGAGCCTAGGTGGAGTGTGTCAATATCAGTATAGTGATTGTGATATTCAAAGAAACTGGACTAAGCTATTCTTTCTTATATCTGTATGTTCATCAAAAACTATTCAATAAAGTCTCAGCATAAACAATCACTGCAGCAAAAATATCAGCAAAAAATTACCAAATATTTTCTTTCATTATTCAAGTAACCATATACATAGTAAAAACAATTGTGAAATTTAAATATGGAAATTTTTGAGAAAGCAGTAATGAAATACATAGAGAAGAACTGTATAGAGAAAATGGACTAATCTTTAGTATGCATCATATATATCCTAGCAGTCTATACCCTCAAAGACATGAATTTCCATGATAGAGATTAGTAATACAAAGATGGCCCAATTAAAATAATCTAGTTCTTGGTATCTTACAGCATCTTAATAAAGCTTTTGAAGAACACAATTATTTAGCAAGGAATTGTAGAGTATTTTATTATCATGCATCTGTGCTATACCCTGATTATCCTGCACTTTTTAGTAATGCATTTACATCATTGACTATAACCTCCTCAAACAGTACATAACTACTAAATAATTATTTTATTACTGAAAATAATGCATTATGTATGTGGACTGGTAGTGTAACTTATTTTCTGTAAACATAGGTGAAATAAAATCACTAATGTTCAAAATTATGCATACTCCCCACACATTCACCATTGTAAGACAGAAAACTTACTTGTCTGCCATTTTTACGTGGCCACAACACTATATTTGGGAAGTTTAGTATTAATAGTAAAATAAAAATATATGTCATCATATACTTGGGCACATATATTCTAGTCCCATGCTGATCTTTTTGTAAAATTAGATCTGGCTTTCCAAGAGAGCCTACTTATTTTTCAGAATATATTTCAAATAGCTAAGTTCAAACAGCACGTGTCTCTTTATAGACATTCCAGTATCACACAGGCAAAACCAAACCAAACAGAAAGCAGCAGAGACTTGAGCATCTATTGTTCATCACACAGTGGGGGTGCAGGAAGTAGTGTTGGCAGAAGGAACTGTGTTTGCTGTCCTGTGTTTGATCATGTTAATACTACAAAATGCCCTTACTCCTGGTCTAACTAGATTCTCTTGTAAACTGATTGATTTGTTAAATTACATGTGAACAGACTAGTTTAAAGATGTTGCCCAAAATAACTTTTCTATGATGATTAACATTATCTTTCATAAAAGTTCTTTAAAAGAAACTAGCAATTAGAAATAGGTCTGGTTGAGAACTACAGTAAATCACACTGGTGTCATTCTTTCCAAGAATTTACTGCAGAAATATGCCCCAAACACACGGTATTGTATGTAGTATTCAAGAATGCCTAAAACATTAATCCTGCTCTATTGAAGCCAGAGTCTGCAAAAGCTGTGGACATATGCACAAGCTACTATGCAACCATATAGTTATTATATGCATACACGCACCCATATATTTGTACATTAATACATACATACACAATGATTTCTATATATACATTTACACAATGCATATATGCAAACACATACACATATACATGCACACACATTAAATTTATTTTAGGCTGTTAGATTTTCTCTGAAAATTTTTTATGAAAGTTTCCTTCATCTATTTCTTAATGCCTTAAATAAATTAGTTCATATCTATCACCTCGACAATAGGCTTCTTTCTGGTTTTCCTTCCTTATGTATTTTCTAAATTAAAGAGTAAATCTTTCTGATCCTTTGAGGAATTTTTAGAATACGAATCTTTTCCAGCATTTCTGGATCTTCAAATTCATGCTTTCTATTGGCTCTTTCGACATCTACATTTAACATTTTAATATTTCCCTCCAGCTCACATTTTTTTCATACAGAGAGTTCTCTTCCTCTTCGTAGAGTTATCTACATTTGTCTCCACATTTTTGTTACCTTCAATTTCAAGCTGTAAGTGGCTCCTATGCATACAATTTAATCATTTTTTCTCCCCGAGGTCACATCTATTTCACTTGATCCAAAACATATTCTTCTCTACCTTCTTTCACTTCTTCCCACTGGCCAAATTCTCAAAGAATCATCAACACAGACTTTGTAGCTGCTAATTTTCTAGCCTCTCCTTCATTATGACTTCTGCACTTTTCAATCAAACAAACAGCTCTTGTTTACATCACTGCTTCCTTCATGTTTCTAAATGCAATAAATTATTTCGCTTATTTTTCTTTTTCCTAAGCTGTTAGAAAACTGTAACACTCTTGACCCTATTCTTATTTGAGTCATCTTTATTTACCTTTCACCAAATCATACTTTTTAGTATTTCCTCTTTTCTCTGCTAGCTATTCTTCTTTACACTGATTGTTCAATTTTGTCATTACTCAAAATTTCATCCTAGACCATCTATTATATTTATTCTCAATAAATTTTCTATTCATACACAACCTATGTAACTAATCTTCTCAGCTACATTTTTGGTTCAGAACTATTGTCTGAGCAAAGCTCTTTATATCTAGCTGACAAGCAGACATCCCTACTAGGTTATATCAAAAACATTTTAAACACTGTATATCATCTATTTTCCCCCTTATTCATGATTTCAGTGTATTTCCTGAGAATGAGGACAATGTTATTATGTAACCACAAAACACAGAATAAAATCAGACCATTTAACCTTAGGACAAATACCACAAATCTTGTGATATGGTTAGGCTTTGTGTCCCCACCCAAATCTCATCTTGAATTATAATTCTTAAAATCCCCATAATCCCCATATGTCAAGGGAGAGACCAGGTGGAGGTAACTGAATTGTGGGGGCAGTTACCGTCCTCCTGTTCTTGTGATAGCTAGTGAGTTCTCATGAAATCTGATGATTTTATAAGGGGCTCTTCTCCCCTTTGCTTGGCACTTCTCCTTCCTGCCACCTTGTGAAGAAAGTGCCTTGCTTCCCCTTCGTCTTCCACCATGATTGTAAGTTTCCTGAGGCCTCTCCAGCCATCCTGAACTGTGAGTCAAAGCCTTTTCCTTTATAAATTACCCAGTCTTGGGCAGTTCTTTATAGCAGTATGAAAAGGGACTAATACACCTTGAAATTTATAACCTGTATTTAAATTTCATTAATTGTCCAAATAATATTCTTTAAAAATTATTTATATTCCTAATCCAGCATGGATTAACTTATTGATTGCATTAAATTAAGATGTATTGTTAGTCATATAACCTGAAACATTTCCTAATAATTTCCTTAGTTTTTTGATATTACTGTAGTTAAAGAATATAAAGCAGCTATTTTGTAGAATTACTTTCAATTTAGATTTGTGCCATATTTCCTTATGATTAAATTCGGACAAATTTTATTAGAAATATCACTGAAGTAATGTTGTGTGCATGCAAAGTGAGTCTCATTGGAAGATACAGAATGTTAATTTGTTTCAATATTGGAGATTTGGGTTTAATAATTTGGATAAGTTTGTATATACCAAGTTGCACCATTATAAAGATATTTTAAGTTCATAAGTCAATTTTACACATATGTTTTGTCACCTCTACCTTGGCAAAATAGCGTCTACTAGATTTTGTATTCATTTATATATTTCATCTTCTATATGCACATCATACTATGATCTTCCAGCCTCCATTGTTTCTGATGATAAATTGGCTATCATCTGGGTTAGCGCATACAACTGCACTGATCAAGCTACTTAACTGTATCAAGAGGCTGCTGTTCCATTCAATGTCCCTAAGAAAATGATTATTCTACTGTTGCATTTCATTTGCCTCCTATCATTTTTTTACTAAAATCAGTTTATTTTCAGCATCAGCCTCATAAGCCTATTTATGTCTTTCATATTTTCCTTTATGATCTTTTATTCTCAAAATATTTATTAATGTTTCCCTCTTCTGTTTTCCGTAAGAGGAGATTTTGAAATATATGCCCATACAAAAGAATGGCCAATATATATTTCTGGCCTTAAATAATAAGATACAGATGAGTAACAACCTTATTATATTATCTTATGAATAATAAAAATATAAAAATATATATTTATTTACATATATTATATAAATATTATATTATACATATAATTATAATAGTTGTATAATAATTATTATATATTTAGATATCATTCAACTAATATATAACAGTTTATTTATATTAAGGAAATGGTGAAGGATGAGGAATTACAGAATAGAAGAAAGTAAAGGAGGAAAGAAGGATGAAAAATATTTAAATTTATTTTACTGGCTGAAAAAAGTACATAGTGTTCACGCAAAAAAAAAATCCTTATTTAATGTATGTATTCTTTCTATTTCCTTTTATAAACGTTTTTGCATAAAAATCCAGTGTAATTCATATTTAAATATCAGGAATAGTTGTTTAATTACATAAAACATATTTTATTTCCAAATTATCACTTATTTTAGTCTTCTATTATTTGTGTCAGCAATTAAAAAAATTTCAATACACAATTATTGAGTAGGCTTTGTTCACTCAATTCCTAGTTTAACACTTTTGATATGATTTTAAGTGAATTTTTTGGGACAGGGTCTAGTTTTTTCACGCAGGCTGGAGTGCAGCGGTGCTATCACAGCTTACTGCAACCTCGAGCTCTTGGGCTCAAGCATATCTCTCACCTCAGCCTCCTGACTACCTACAGGTGGGTGCCACCATGCTAGACTAACTTTTAAATTTTTTTGCAGAGATGGAGTCTCTCTGTGTTGTACATGCTGGTCTCAAAGTCCTTGTCTCAAATGATCCTCCTGCCTTGGGCTCCCAAATTACAAGGATTACAGGCGTGAGCCACTGCTCGGCCTGAATGCAATTGTTTAACTTCATTTTAAATTTATTTTAGATTATTAGTAGAATTGAGATGTATTTGTCTATATTACTTTATATACTATAACTCTGATTAAATGATTTATTTTATTGAGTAATTGTTTCTACATGCCTTAGAATTTTGTGTCTGTAAACGTCTATGTCATCTGTTAACAAATACAATTGTATTTTTTTTCCAATCTTGAGACCGTTAAAGTTTTTTCTTATCTTCTGTGCTGTCTTGTACTAATAATCCTTTGTTGAACAGAATGGTAAGAGCAGGCATCCTTTATTTGCTTCTGATCTTAAGAAAAAAATTGTTTAATATTTCACCCTTTTCATTTTTATTTCCTTATTATTATTATTATTTTGAGACAGAGTTTTGCTCTTGTCGCCCAGGCTGGAGTGCAATGGTGTGATCTCGGCTCACTGCAAGCTCCACCTCCAGGGTTCAAGGGATTCTCCTGCCTCAGCCTCCTGAAGTAGCTGGGATTACAGGTGTCTGCCACCACGCCCAGCTAATTTTTTTGTATTTTTAGTTGAGACGGGGTTTCACCATGTTGGCCAGGCTTGTCTTGAACTCCTGACCTCAGGTGATCCGCCCGCCTCGGCCTCCCAAAGTGCTGGGATTACAGGCGTAAACCCTTAATTATAATGTTAGCAGTAGGTTTTCCATAGATAACTCTTACTGGAAGGAAGATATGTCCTTCTATTCCTAGTTTTCTATGATAAATCTCAGCAAAAGCTTTCTTGGCATCTATTTTTAAAAACCCCTGTATTGTCTTCTTTATTCTGTTAATATAGTGATAGTCCATTTTTCGGATATTAAAATAAATCTGCTTATTCTCACCCCTATTATGGTACAATCATCATTTTCCTGTCGTATTAGATTTGATTTGATGGTATTTATTTAACTTTTTTTGTTATAGATACTGTTCTGTAATTGCCATGACATTTGGGGGCATCATAAGTCTTCTTGCAAGGTGTTCCTTCTTGTCCTATTTTTTGACAAAGGTTGCTGATCTGCCCAGCTCCCCCTTGTCTCTTATAGGCCAGAACACTCATTCCATGTGCAGATTGTGCAGGCAGCTGGAGCTCTCAGCTGAGCCCCTCTTCAGCAATTTTCTTAGCCTGAAGAAGCCACCTTTCCCAAGACCTGTCGCAACTACTGCAATACTCAGGCATTTGAAGTATAATATCTATGGCTGTTGAGGGCAATCCACACATTAGACAAATGCTTTGAAAGCCTGAAAGAGAGTAATCATTTAAGGGCTCCATTTAGAGCCAGTGATCCACCTGTTGTCATATTACTAGTCTAGCATGTCTCCGAGCTGAAGAGTAGTAAAAGTTGATGATTCAGCCCAGAGGTGAATTACAAGAGTAGCAAAGATGCAGAAAAAGTTCAATTCTTAACCAAAAGAGCTCCCAGAAATCCATAAAACGTATTTCTTTTAGGAATATCCTATTCATTTTCTTTAAAGCAGTTCTGCCTCTAAAATCCAGATCAAATTGGTACTAGGAAGGGTTTTGTGGAAGGAAACCTTAAAAATTGATATTTAGGTGGCACAGTGTGACCCACGCCTGTAATCCCAGCACTTCGAGAGGTCAAGGCAGGTGGATTGCTCGAGCCCAGGAGTTTGAGACCAGCCTGGGCAACATGGCAAAACTGTCTGTAGAAAAAAAAAAAAAACAGTTAAAAATGAGGTGAGCACGGTGGCACATGTCTGTAGTTCATGTTACTTGGGAGGCTGAGGATGGCTTGAGCCTAGGAGGTGGAGGTTGCAGTGAACCAAGATTGTGCCACTGCACACCAGCCTGGACAATAGAACCAGACCCTGTCTCAAAAACAGCAAAATGATTTTTGAATTGGTTCTTAGATGCCTGGAATTTGTTAAATGATCTGAGTAGATTAAAGGCCATTAAAGAGCACTTTTTCCATTGATAAAGGGCACACTAGGAGCACATCATACAGTCGCGAAATCGTCACTTAATTTTATCAACTATAGATATAATGACATCAAATTATTAAAAGTAAAACATTTTAGGTGACAATGTAGTTTTCACAGAATACTTTAATGAAAATAAGAAATATTATATAATTTACTAGTTGCTATTTCTTGAAAGAGAGGTCAGTTAAAAAATGTTCATCTCAGATCTTTGTCACCAATTCAATGTCCAAGTAAGAGACCTGAAAATTCTATAATTAAAAGGAAACCCTCTCTCCTCCAGCCTCACGGTCAAAATTTGTAAAAATGAAATGCCAAATCCAATATTCTCGGTGCTTGAATTAAACACAAATTTAATTCACAATCTGTTATGTTAAAATTAGAACACTGGCTGGGAAGGAATAAGACCTTTAATATGAAGACCGAGACAAAAGGCAGATTCCACTAAATTTGGGAATCTGGAATCCCTAAATGCTATCAAGTCTCCTTTATCAATAGAAGAGCCCTGTCTTTTCCAGGATTGAGGAAATCATCCACTTTTTTTTTTTTTTGAGATGGAGTCTGGCTCTGTCGCCCAGGCTGGAGGGCAGGGGCATGATCTTGGCTCACTGCCAGCTCCACCCCGCCGGCTCATGCCATTCTCCTGCCTCAGCATCCCGAGTAGCTAGGACCACAGGCGCCCGCTGCTAGGCCCAGCTAATTTTTTTGTATTTTTAGTAGAGATGGGTTTTCACCATGTTAGCCAGGATGGTCTCGATCTCCTGACCTCGTGATCCGCCCATCTCGGCCTCCCAAAGTGCTGGGATTACAGGCATGAGCCACCGTGCCCGGCCAGAAATCATCCACTCTTGAATGAAGAAATTGCAATCACCACCACTACTCTAGTTGCCTTTCCAGGAAAATCTGATTCTTTTAAGGCCCCATCTTCATCATTTCTCATTGCTTCCAGACCTAAAACGCCATTAAATTTCACACATAACTCAGAGGGTGAGGTATGTGTGACCTCTTAGCATGTGTGAAAAACACTAAATGAAACGTGTCAATATTATTGATAGAAATCTGGGGGACATTTATGAAAATGGATCCTAAAATTGTTGGCCTGTGGTTAAAGAAATGTAATGCATTAGGAAGAAATGATTGAGATCCAAGCTTACTAGGCAGGGGTTCTGGATACATTGGTTTAGTTAAAGATTCTGAGAGTGATTATCATGGCCAGTTTGTAAAAATGCTCAAATGCCAGTCTTGGTATGTTGTAGAGGAAGGTATTCAGAGACTCATGAATATTGGATTGCTGGACTAGCCTTACTGTGTAAGATTTATTCACCCACACCCTAAATTCATCCCTCAGGCTGTTAATATGACATTTCCCCCATGAAGGCTGAGAGAGGTATACTCCTGGCAAGAGTTCCGGTATCCTTGAGGAATTCTAAGGTGACTCAAGTGTAGATAAGAACTGGTATTGGGAACTGCTGCCATCAAAGTAGGTTCTTTAAATTCTGTGGGGTTGATTGATTCCAGGGTTGCAAGGGCCAAGAAGTGACACTTTGTCACCTACGACAAAGTTGGCACAGCTGCTCCAATGGGAATTGGGCCCACAGCCATGAAAAGCCAGTTCGCTCTGGCTGGTTGGAACTCCCTAGTATCCCAGTCCTATGTGATCTCAGGACTCTGTTCAACTTCGAGCAACCTGGTCATTATTCACTTGCTTTATAAATGTTCGCATTATGCCTGCATGGCTTCGTATTTAGACAAACAGAATCCAAGTGGCCCTATGTGGATTTCTTTCCAAATTCTAGCCGCAGCAGCTACTTGAACTCTGAGATCTCTGTCTCTTCACTCTGGAAAAAGGCAGTGCTCCTTTTGCAATAGCCCTCTCTGAATCATGACTGAAACAGCCACTCCAAGGCATAGATGCAAGGCAACCCAAGATACCACCTTATTTGTTTGCCTTCCTTCCGGGACTATGGTGCTACACTGATAACTATGCAGTGTTTCAAGCAGTTGACACATATATTTTTCCAGTGTTTGAATTGTTTATGGGAGGCAATATATGACCCAATTATTCCACCATGGCCATAAGCTGTACTGTCCATTTGGCTCTGGACTTTCTTTTTTCTTTCCTTCCTTTCTTCCTTCCTTCTTTCCTTCCTTTCTCCCTTCCTTTCCTCCTTCCTTCTTTCCTTCCTTCCTCCTTCTTTCCTTCCTTTCCTTCGTCCTTCCTTCTCAATTTCTCTGCTGAGGTTTACTGACTCTTTTCTGATTAAGATAGCATTTTACTTATCTGAACATATTTTTCTGTAATTCCTTGAATTCCTTTGAAATCCTAGTCTTCTAAATCCAGGATCTAGCCTATCTTGAGTTCAAATGGACTGTTTTGTAACTATACAGAGAGCACATTTGTCTCATCTTTGCTTTGTCTGGTGTTTTGTTTATTTTTTATCAGATATATTTCTTAGTGGATGATACAAAGTGAAGTACTTAGATCCTACTGTTTTCTTCTGAAGTTGATTCTAAATAAATTTGCAGATTATCAAATAAGAAAATGCACCCATTCTTTATTCCTCCTTATGTAATACATATTTAATCTGTATTCACATATATCTTTAAACACTATACATTTTAAAAATCAGTACATATGTTTTATAGCTTTATTTTAAAACATAATAATATAATTTAAATGCTTAATTATTAAACAGTACTAATTGTATATATCCTATGGGAGTAAAAGATAATATAAATCTACATTATGCTCAACTCAGTAAAGAATATTTTAAAACCATATGATTAAAAATTTCCCTGGATAGGGTATTATTATTTCTAAACACTGATGTGACAAGGAACTTGTTATATTTCCAAATATTTGGCAAATTATAAATCACTATTGCTGAGTCTCAATGCACATAGAAAATGAAGGTAAACTGAGAAAATTGACTGTTAATTTTTTTTCTTTATTATTATTATTATTATTATTATTATGCTTTAAGTTTTAGGGTACATGTGCACAATGTGCAGGCTTGTTACATATGTATTCATGTGCCATGTTGGTGTGCTGCACCCATTAACTCGTCATTTAGCATTAGGTGCATCTCCAAATGCTGTCCCTCCCCCCTCCCCCCACCCCACAACATTCCCTGGAGTGTGATGTTCCCCTTCCTGTGTCCATGTGTTCTCATTGTTCAATTCCCACCTATGAGTGAGAACATGCGGTGTTTGGTTTTTTGTCCTTGCGATAGTTTACTAAGAATGATGGTTTCCAGTTTCATCCATGTCCCTACAAAGGACATGAACTCATCATTTTTTATGGCTGCATAGTACTGTTAAATTTTTATCAATTTTGGCTTTAATCATCATTTTCTCTTCTTTGGGCTTAATTTCTTAATTTAATTTTTTGGTTAAATTAAAAAAAAACCAGTCAGGGAAGCTTTCTTATTGGACTCAAAATATATTTGTATCTTATCCCTCCAGCTCAAGAGAAAACATGCAAAACATACCTCATGTTTTCAGTAAGGCCTAAGTCAGACTTTGCCTACATCTTTTCCTTTGAGCTCTATTGCTCCTGAATTTTATTCTGGTCTTCCAAGGAATGAGAAGTGGGACACGGCTTTAGGCTCTTTTAAAAATATCAGCCATATGGAAGTAACAAGAATCAAGAAGCTACAGGGAAGCATTCTTTTTAAGAAGAGAAAGCTTTTACTTCCTTATTCTGAAAGCATTTCCTTATAATTTTGGCAAAATATTGTGTATCTAATTACTTAAATTTGCAGGTAACCCCTATGGGGCTCTGCATGGATATGGACCAATCTTGAACTTATTCTCACTGCTTGAACGCAAGGCCAGTGAAGATCAGGAAGAGCTTATTGAATTAACACACATGGTTGTGGCCCCAAATTGTGACTGCAAATTTTTGCTGTGCCTCTTTTGTTCACATATCTCTTCTTATATTATTGATGCTTTTTCACACCAGGAATTTACACAAACTAAGTGGAATTTATGGATCTATACTGTGGAATAAATCAAACAGGATTTACTATTAGCTAATATAAATAAAACCTTTGACTATTAATTTACATTTGAACTTACATGTCTCATTCATCATAGTATGCTACACAGAGGCTAAAATCATTTCTTCTACACAGTAGGTAATAACTGCATGCTTATCGCAGGATTTCAATAAAATGGGCCACTGATACTAGAAAACAGATTCAAATTTCATTTAGTAAAGAGGACGCATTTTTATATAAAATGATACCTTCCTATAATTTTTCTTGAACTAGAATAAATTAAAATGACACAAACAAGAATTTGAAACTGGTAATTGAAATTGATAACTAGATGAAATAAATAGTATTTATTTTGTGCTCAATATTATCTGAAATTCTATCGTAGGGACTTTGGGATACTGCTTTTATATTTAGAAGGTTAATTTGACAGTGTTATCGAGTTAGATATCATTGAATAAAAATGAAATTTTATAATGTGAAGCAAGATGTTTTATAAAGCTTTAAATATAGTTTTTCATAACTGTTGCATAAGATTTGAGCAAATGTAAACTGATAAAAATGGAAGCAGAATATCTTACCATTCTTCCTAGGCATTAAATAACATTAAGTTCTGAATAATACAGACAAAGGATTTTAACTTTATTTCAACTTCTATACATGGATTTCCAAGCCAGCAGTCAAGAAAAACCTCATATTTTTTAACCTGAAACCTGAAACCATGGAATGTATCATCCCAGATTTATTTAAATTTTTTACATTCGTCTAAAATTCAAACTTGTGACATGTACTTTTCAGACCTGCTCACTCTTAGGTCGTCTGCTTGTAAGTACTGATAATGGAACTTTTTCCCTCTCCTATACATCACTTTCCTAGTCATTATTCCATTTTTCATTGCTCTTCTTTTGTGGACAGGATCTTTCTTCCCCACATAAGTCATAAATGGATCCCATTTTACATAGAGTAGGTCGTAGTAAAACTCACTTACAGCATGTGCTCTGAGTTCTTTCTTCTTTGGTTTAAATCCTGTCTTCAACAATTACTCCTGTTTGAGCTATTTGTTAGTTATTTAAACTTGTTAAATCTCATTTGTTTTTTCATTACTAAAAGAGAATTTACATTATAGGGCTACCAAACAATCAATAAGGTAAGATTAAAAGGCAATTAGATTCATATTTGGAACACAATGATCCCTCAAAAGCCATTAACAATTATAATCATTAAGAAATAAACATATTTTATATCTATTTTATTAAGAAAGTGAAGTTTCTACTGTTAAAAATATTACCTATGAATTCTCTAGGCATTTCTGAAAATTGTTGAAACCTTTCATCATAAAACATTTACATTTTATATTCCAACTAAAAATCAAAGTGCAATTATGAAGATTTAACAGAGGCATCATGTTAAACAACAGTTACTATGTTTTCCTCACTGTCATACTGGTCCAAGTGTATTTTCTGAGTGGACAAGGATAGAGGTTTTAAACTCTGTAAGTTTTCTTTTATGTCTTCACCTCTCACAAGGCACATACTATATGAGAGCAAATATTCATTACTGCTAATAAAAAGTTGTCTTCAAGCAACAAATAAGTCCACTTCATTATTTAAATGAACTATTTAAAAAATTACAGGTTTTAGAAGCAGTTACATTAAATTCAATGAGAAAATTCTAGGATGTATCAAGCAAAAATTCAACGTTTGCAAATAAGACACCAACTTTAACTAGATTTTATGGATATTGCATATTTTTTCTTTGAAAATTCAAAATGACAGACACATTCAAATTTTATCTTTAGCTTGAACTTCTCTCCCGAACTCTAGACTCAAGTACCCAATTCTGCATTCAACCTCTTCACTTGAATGTCCAGTGGGCCACACAAATGTCACATGCCTCATCTCATTTCTGAGTATTCCCTCTGGCCATTGTTCAAGCTACAGGTTAGATCATATCTGACTTACATCATTCTTTCACACACCACATCTAATCAAATCATGTCTGCAAATCCTCCCATTTTCACTCAGAGCAAAACTCAAAACTCCATGCAATTATCCCTGTGTTCCTCCGTGATCTGCCCTTAATTCCTTATGTCGCTACCTTCCACTGTCCTACCACATTGTTGTGGCCACTCCATGCATCCTGGTTACACCTGGAACAGATATTTTTCTACTTCAAGATCTTTGCATTTGTCTTCTCTTCCTGCACTCTTCCTGGTCAGTACTCTCCATGACTTCGTGCCTCACATTTGTTTTCCTTTGTCCAAATACTACCTATTCAATGACGACTTCTTGATCAGTTAAAATTTTAAGCCCAGTTAGAAATTTATCACCTTCATACTTGATTATCCTCATATCACTTGGCAATATCTGATTTAGTTTTAAAATTATCTGTTTATTGTTTATCTTGTCATTAGAATTTAAAAAAAAGAAAGAAAAGAGATGCTTTGTTTGTTTTATTGGCTGCTATATATACTGTGGCTGGATAGATAGAAACTTAATAAATAGTTGTTAAGTGAATAATTATCAATTATTTGCAGATGAGAGGATACAGACACATATAAAAATTCCAGCAGTTATCTTCTTTTGAGCATCCAGAAAGAAAGGAAAGGTGACCTGTGAAGTTAGCATTTTTGACTAAGACAAGTATTTCCTACAAGTGCAAGAGTGTAAGTTTCTCCTTCTCTCTTTCCTCTCATTATCATTTTAGGATGGGAAGTTCTAAAGAGGTTTATTACCTAACTTAGATAACATCTGTGTGTGCATGTGTGTGTGAAAGTGCATGCAAGTGTGCATGTGTGTGTGGCTCACTTATTTCAATGGAAAAATTGCTCAGCCATTAACTTTATGGTGTCAGTATACAAATCACCTATGAATTGTTTGGTATATCATACTCATGAAATACTTTTTAAAGTAATTATAGATTTTAGGCTTTATAAATCACACGAGATGGCTCCAAGATTGTTCATTGTTGCACGATCCATCTCCAACTTTCCACTTTCTTGAACACATAATCATAGTCAATTTTCTCCTTCGTTTCTCTGTTTCTTCCACTCCCTTCCCTCAGTCTTTCCCTTCCTTCCTTTTTTGTCTTATTCTCCTTCTCTAATCTAACAATATTCATTTGAAAACTACCTAGTATTTCTACAAAAGTACATAAAAAGGAATAAAATAATTTAATCATTGTTTCAACATTCTCATACTTTTTTTGATCAAGATGTAACGGGATATTCAACAATTCAGTATTTTAGCTAAAGCTGAAATAATTTTTTGCACTTGAAGATTAGATTGGATTTTTCATCTACAACTAATTAAAGCCTAAATTAGATTTAAAAAGAATCTAGAGGAAAATTTCTTCACTGTGATTCAGGATGATGTATTCTTGTTTTAAGCTGGCATACAGAAAAGATGGCATTCCTTTAAACTGACAGTGTGAATGTGAGCTAAGGAGACAAAAAGTATTCACATTAAGCTTGCGGAGAAAGAGTAATCCAAAGAGCTTCACTGAAAGCAGACAAGAAACTATCTACTGACTAACTGGCTTATACGATTTCCACAGTTTTAATGTTGTGACCAAAATACTGAATGTTTTAGTATTTACTGTTACAAAGGAAATATATAACAATTAAGTTTGACTTTCAAATATGTTTTTGTGCTTACATTTAAAATATAAGGAAAAATTAGATTTTATATTTAATTCTTTGTAAGTCTATCATTAAGAATATTAGGCACAAATTAACAGCTAATTGCAGACTACCAATTTCTAAAGCCAAAGAAAAATAAGAAAAACAGATTTTCTCTCTAACTAAAAATAAATTTTAAAAAATTAAAGGAGGAGATGGAGGCATGTGTTTACATATTTGGACAAAGACTTATAATGCCTTTCTATGGCATAAGCTACAATAATTACAGGCAGTTAACCCCAAAACCAAAAATAAATGATTATGCAAAGTACAATTGTCTCTCAGTATCCATGGGAATTTATTTCTAAGACCCTCTACAGATAATCTGATGATACTCAAGTCCTTTTATAAAATGGCATGGTATTTGCCTATAACCTATGTACATCCTCCTGTATACTTTAAATCATCTCTAGATTACTTATAATATGTAATACAATGTAAATGCAATGCAAATAGTTGGTACACTGTATTATTTAGGGAATAGTAGCAAGGAAAAATAGTCTCTACATGTTCAGTATGGACACGACCATCATAAGCCTAGCTACATTTTCTATCCATAATTAGTTGAATCTTTGATGTGGAATCTGTGGATATGAAGGGCCAACTGTATTGCAAGGAGTAAATAATTATTTTTCTCTAAAGACAACACTACCTTCCCATAATCCACTTATAAATATGTTTTTTTTTTATTTAATGCTACATAACTTTTCAGGTCTCAATTGTCTTGTTAGAAGTAAAAGAGAATTTTGCTATTCTTGCTGAATAGATGGAATAATGCATTTCAGAATAAGGTATCATAAAACTAAGGTAATAAAATTACTAGGTATACTACTAATAAAACAAAGCAATATAAACTATGAATGGTTGGTTTACTTTCCCAAAAGAAATCATAGTATCACACGTGGATTTACAAAAAATTTTAAATGTTTCCCTTGAATAATTGAAATTGTGTGTGTGTGTGTGTGTGTGTGTGTGCGTGTATAACTTTTTTCCTCTTGGGGACATAATTATTATAAAGCCAACTGAAAGCATTTTTTCTAGTGTTTCACCTGCCACACCATAAGCTCTATCAGTGAGCCAAAAATAAATAACCTAAACCTTTTATAGTAGCTGTCACTAGAAAGCTAAACAAAGTCACCATTCATCTTACTCATAGTCATTTTACCCTTTAGCAGATGTGTTCTTTGAACAAATTTATTGGCCTTATGAATAAAGATTAGCACTACTCTGTTCAACTCTGTTGGGAAGCATATTATTCTACTGTAAATGGACACAACATTCAACTAAATGAATGTTTAAAAAGGGAAAAAGCATATTCTTTGAACTAAGCTTTCTGAATACAATGTGGAATTAGCTTTCTCAGGGATATTTAATGAATATGTAATATTCATTACCATTCACATCTGTAAATATGTGCATAAAAGAGAATTAAATTTTCAATTATAATGTTATACTGACCAACTCATAACTGAATTTAATAACATTTATAGTTACAAAGATATTTATATGCATATTATTTGTTTTAATATTTATTTTTCAGTTATAATGTTTCTCAACACTCATAAATATTTACACATGTATGATTCAAGAAGAATTATAAACAGCTCCCCTTCTTTTAATTCCAAGAATAAAGGTATATGTTGAAATATAAAATTATAATTGTTTTGGAATATTAAGTATACTGTATCCTCATCACTCATCTATGTTTATTTTGAAAGTCATTAGTCATTTACAATTTCATATGTAAACTGGGTGGCTCAGGTAACCAGGACAGTGTTCATCTCCACTGTTTAGCCCCTTCTTTTCTGTAGACATTCAATAGTGTGGCAAAGAAGTGAACTCCTGTAAGGATACGTGTACCATTTTAATTGCATATGACTAAAAATAATTAAATACATTTAGTATATGATCACATAAATATGTGTACTTCCCTATTAAAAATATATTAATAATTTTACGTTTTTAACAATCACCAATTAGGAAATGCTAATTTATGTATAACATGATGCACACATTTTGCAAATAGGTTTTCAGACCAAGGTTTTGAGCTTAAAAGCTAGAGACAATTGAAAGAAGGAAAATAATCTACCTTCGGATTTCTTTGTCTGTGAGCATTAAATAACGTGGAAAAAACAGAAAACATTTGATTTTCCAATAACTGCTTCATTCTTTTATGATGGGTAAGAGAGGTGAATTTTTTTCTTGAAGTATTTTATAGCCAAAAAAAGACTTGTAACTGATTCTAATTAATGTTCATGCCAAGGACAGTGAACTGAACTGAAAACACACAAGTTCCTGACCTGGCTAAAAGGGTAAGGTGTCTTAGATGGCTTCCCAGGGATTGTGGAGCGGGAAAAAAACCGTGTAATCTGCTAGTTTCTCTCTCTCTAATAGAGCTATGCATTGGAGTTATATGGTAGGACATTGAACAACAGTTTTAGGTCTTTCCCTTACAACTGCACTTTAGATGTTAATAGAGTTAATAAGGGAAATTGCTTTACTTTATGTTTAAATATTTTAAAAAGCATTACAGTGAGATAAAGTTACTTTTCTCTGTAGAAGATGTATGAGTTAGCCACAAAAATAATATAACTTTTTTCAATTTGGAAACACGTTACCCAATTAAACATTACTTCATATAGAGCTTGAGGTATTTCGACTTCAGCACAGTTTGTTTTCAGGTGAGAAGGTTCCTGAAAGTTTGTAAACACTTAAAGGTCTTTTTCAAGGTCTTCATGCATCAAGTCAATTACCTATAATTTTTTATCTGTAACTTATTATATCTGAGGCTAATTTGCATTACTCTACATTTGTCACCATTAAATTTCATTTGCCACATGTCAGCCTATTTAAGTAGCAAATTCAAAATGTACTGTAATATACTAGATGTAATTTGAGCATCACTATTTAATAATTTTCCCCCACTCCAAATTGAAATGTCCCAGCATATCAAGAAAAAGCTGTCTAATTTCCTTTATTACACTAAAAAAAGGGAGAAAAAAATAGAATTTGTATCAGAATGCCTTTGATTGAAAATATTTATGCTTGTAGATTTTTTAAAAAGTAGCCACACTATTATTTCGCTGAACAGTGGTTTGTAGCTCTCCTGGAAGAGGTCTTTCACATCCCTCGTAAGTTGGATTCCTAGGCATTTTATTCTCATTGTAGCAATTGTGAATAGGAAGACATTCAGGCAGCCAACAGAAACATGAAAAAAATGCTCACCATCACTGGTAATCAGAGAAATGCAAATTAAAACCACAATGAGATACCATCTCACGCCAGTTAGAATGGCGATCATTAAAAAGTCAGGAAACAACAGGTGCTGGAGAGGATATGGAGAAATAGGAACACTTTTACACTGTTGGTGGGAGTGTAAATTAGTTCAGCCATTGTGGAAGACAGGGTGGCAATTCCTCAGGGATCTAGAACTAGAAATACCATTTGATGCAGCCATCCCATTACTGGGTATATACCCAAAGGATTGTAAATCATTCTACTATAAAGACACATACACACGTATGTTTATTGCAGCACTATTCACAATAGCAAACACTTGGAACCAACCCAAATGTCTATCAATGATAGACTGGATTAACAAAACGTGGCACACACACCATGGAATTCTATGCAGTCATAAAAAGAGATGAGTTCATGTCCTTTGCAGTGACATGGATGAAGCTGGAAACCATTATTCTCAGCAAACTATCAGAAGGACAGAAAACCAAACACCTCATGTTCTCACTCATAGGTGGGAATTGAACAATGAGAACACATGGACACGGAGTGGGGGAGAATATCACACACTGGGGCCTGCTTGGGTGTGGGGGGCTGGGGACGGATAGCATCAGGAGAAATACCTAATGTAAATGACAAGTTGAGGGGTGCAGCACACCCACATGGCACATGTACAATATGTAACAAATCTGCATGTTGTGCACATGTACCCTAGAACCCTGAAGTATAATAATAATAATAATAATAATAATAATAATAATAACTAGCCACACTTGTTTTTTATTATAAGTTTCAGTTTCAATTTGGCAACATTATTTTTAAGATATTAGGTCTGAGGAGAAATCACAAGCAGTTAATATTTACTGGTAACATTAAAGAAACTGGTAAAATAACAATTGACAAGTTTGAAGTATTAAGCCTGTAAATAAATAGAATAAATTATCATTAGTATCAGTAAATTTTTACATTTAAAGCTTATTTCAATTAAGAAAAGTAAATCATGTAATTTGCTATTAAAGGAAAATATAAACATAGCCATTGAAAAAAAATTGTAACAAAATTATGTAAAAATACAAATCAGGAAGATTTGATTTTATGCAGCTAAAGTCTTAAAAATCACTAATATTTATAAAACTGTTTTAGATATTTGCAGATTTTAAGGAGGGAATAAGATTTCCAAATAACTGGAAAATGTACTCAACATATCATGCCTATGTGAATATCCTGATGGCAGTTTAAAGCTATTTTTAAATGTAAAATATTTATAGAAGAATATGTCACTGTCTTACTACAGGAGGAGCCAGTATTGATAGAATGTTCTTGGAATGAGTCTAAGCTAATGCATTTAAAAGATTAAGAAAATCTATAAAAATATGTCATCATTTTGGAAGAATTGCCAAGTAACCAGAGTTATTCACAAATAAAGTACATGCACTCAATATAAATTTTCTGAAGCTTAGTTGTATATTTTAGGGATTATTAAATTTTGATCAGAGGTGAATAAAAACATGTTATAGCAATATATATCTTCCCAAAAGAATTGAAAGCAGGAACTTGAACAGATATTTTTTACACCCATGTTCATAGCAGCATTATCCACAATAGCCAAAGGGTAGGAGCAAACCAAATGTTCATCGGCATATGAGTGGCTATACTATAAATATATGTACATGAATATTATGAATACAAGAATATTATTTAGCCCTAAATAGGGAGAGAATTCTGACACTTCCTACATGGATGAACCTTGAAGACAATATGCTAAGTGAAATAAGCCAGTAACAAAAGGAAAATGCTGCATGATTCCACTTATATGAGGAAATGATATGAGTGAAATTCATAGAGACAGACAGTAAAATACCAGATGCCAGTTACTGGGAATATGGTGGAATTGAGAGTTGTTGAATAGGTACAGAGTTTCAGTTTTGTATGATAAAGAAAGTTCTGGATATTGATTTTGTATCCTGAGACTTTGCTGAAGTTGCTTATCAGCTTAAGGGCTAATATCCAGAATCTACAAAGAACTCAAACAAATTTACAAGAAAAAAATAACCTCATCAAAAAGTGGGTGAAGGACATGAACAGACACTTCTCAAAAGAAGACATTTATGCAGCCAAAGAACACATGAAAAAATGCTCGTCATCACTGGCCATCAGAGAAATGCAAATCAAAACCACAATGAGATACCATCTCACACCAGTTAGAATGGATATCATTAAAAAGTCAGGAAACAACAGCTGCTGGAGAGGATGTGGAGAAATAGGAACACTTTTACACTGTTGGTGAGACTGTAAACTAGTTCAATCATTGTGGAAGTCAGTGTGGCGATTCCTCAAGGATCTAGAATTAGAAATACCATTTGACCCAGCCATCCCATTACTGGGTGTATACCCAAAGGACTATAAATCATGCTGCTATAAAGACACATGCACACGTATGTTTATTGCGGCACTATTCACAATAGCAAAGACTTGGAACCAACCCAAATGTCCAACAACGATAGACTGGATTAAGAAAATGTGGCACATATACACCATGGAATACTATGCAGCCATAAAAACTGATGAGTCCATGTCCTTTGTAGGGACATGGATGAAACTGGAAACCATCATTCTCAGTAAACTATCACAAGGTCAAAAAACCAAACACCGCATGTTCTCACTCATAGGTGGGAATTGAACAATGAAAACACATGGACACAGGAAGGGGAACATCACACTGCGGGGACTGTTGTGGGGTGGGGGGAGGGGGGAGGGACAGCATTTGGAGATGCACCTAATGCTAAATGACGAGTTGATGGGTGCAGCACACCAACATGGCACATGCATACATATGTAACAAACCTGCACATTGTGCACATGTACCGTAAAACTTAGAGTACAGTCATAAGAAAAAAAGAATGTTCTAGTGGTGGACAGCGGTGATGGCTGCACAGCAAAGTGAATACACTTCATGCCACTGAACTGTGCATTTAAAACTAATTAAAATGGCAAAGTTCAGGTCATGTATATTTTGCCACAAATGAAAATATATATAATCTATCTATATCTACACTTAATAGTTTTATCAGTTTACTTTATGGTAGCTTAATATTTGACTATTGTACTGTTAGATATGCTATGTATTTCATATTATTAGGTTGGTACAAAAGTAATTCACATTTTTTGCGTTGTTGAAATTTGCTGTTTGATACTGGAATACCTTCTTAAGCAAATGTGGTTATGTTATATATCATTTCTCGCTTTGTTTTTCTTGCTAATCACTTATTACTTGCTGTTTATTTTATATTTATTTTAGGCTATGGAAACAATGACAGACAAAACCCAAATTTGAACAATTTTCTTATTAAAGTTCAAAACGGATCGTAAAGCAGCAGAGACAAGTCGCAATATCAACAATACATTTGGCCCAGAAACTGATAATGAATGTATAGTGCAGTGGTGGTTCTAGAAGTTTTGCAGAGAAGGCAAGAGCCTTGAAGATGAGGAGCATAGTGGCTGGCCATCAGAAGTTGACAATGACCAATTGAGAGCAATCATCGAAGCTGATCCTCTTACAACTATGAGAAGTTGCCGAAGAATTCAACACTGACCTTTCTATCCTCGTTCAGCATTTAAAGCAAATTGCAAAGGTGGAAAAGCTCAATAAGTGGGTATGTCATGAGCTGAGCAAAAATTTAAAAAATCGTTGTTTTGAAGTGTCTTCTCTTATCATCTATTCCCAACTTAAAGACTATATATATATATATATATATATACACACACACACACACACATATACACATAGTTAAGGAGAAAAAATGATCTAAGAATATCAATGAAGATGTCACAAATGAGCATCATTTTGTATATAGTCAACTTATTGAAATCTGAAGTATTCAATATATAATATTAAAAATGTATATTTGGAAAAAGCAAACAATATAGATCCTCATGACCTATATAAAAATACACCTAGTATATTAAATAATCCTATGTTTAATATTCATGTTTAAGAAACAGTATGACGTATATGCAATTACTATCACACAATTGGTGGTAAAAATAAAAGGAGAGAAAATATGTAGGAAACAATACTATTAAATCCTGAATTTAATTTGGTCCAACATACAGTTTGCATTTATCAACAAATCATCAATATTCTTTTATATTTTTATAGATGGTAAATATACTATGTTTATTTTAGCTCAATGTAATATGATTTATTTGTGCACTGAAAAATATCTGGCAAATAAATACTTATTTACTAGAACATTCTTTTCTCCTAAAGCAGATTATCTAGTAAGTTCCAATGAAATGTTTAGCTGTCATTTGTCTCATTCTATTTTTTCTCTATCACTTCTTTTTTTATTTTTAAGTTTTAAAATATCACTATGTTTCCCTTCTCTCAAAATTTTCTTTTCTTACTTTTTTTCTCTCTCATGACAGCAATATGCAATTATGCTATTGATAATCATAAAGCTGAGGAACAAGAGAAGCTGGTCCACACAGAAACAAAGTGAGCGATATTCTGAGTATTTGTACAATAAACTAAATGTTTCTTTAAAGCAATGAGAGTCAGAACTTGTTTTACTCAGTGACAGTGATTACACACACACACACACACACACACACACACACCTCTATCTCTTTCTATCTCACTCTCTTGGTCTCTTTTTCTCTCTCTCTCCCAAAGCAATACTGTATAGATATGTATTACTTTTTATAGTATGTTAGTGATTTTATTGCAGCTAGCACAGCACCCGAATGACATACACTGGGAATAAACAGCCTCCACAAGCTGCTTAAAGACATCATTAAGTTTTTCACTTTTTACAATGAAGTTTCAATTTCTCATGTGATTTCTAGGGACACATGTTGACTAAAGTTTTGGAAATGGACATGAATCTTGGTCCCCATATCTTTCAGAGGCTATAAAAGGGAGTTTTCTTGTACACTCAATCCCACTGAATTTTCCCACTGCACTGTGGGCTTCCAACGTGGCTACATCAGGAGGTGGATATATACGGTAGATACCTTTTTAAAGAGAATTTGTATTCAGATGAGATTCACTTAACGTAAAAATATTTATTTTAAAGCCTACAATTCAGTGGCATGTAGTACATTTGACATGTTTGACAAACAAATCTATCAAGCTCCAAAATATTTTAATAGTCCCAAAATAAAATTATATTTTCATTAAGCTGTCTCTCCCCACTTCTCCCTCCTCTCAGTCCCTGGAAACCATTAGTGTGCTTTCTCTCTTATGGATTTACCTATTATGAATATTTTGAATAAATAAAATCACACAATATGTGACCTTTTGGATGTGTGTTCTTGTTCATTTAGCATTATGTTTTTGAGGTTCATACACATCATAGCATGTATCAGTAATTCACTCCATTTTATAATAACTGAATAACTTTATTTTGTATGTTTATAACACAATTTGTTAATCCATTGATCTGTTAGTGGATGTTGAGCTTCCTACTCTGACATGCCCATGATGTTAGGGCTCATGGCAGATATCATTTTAGTGGAAGAATTTTCTGATCTCAGTTTCTGTACTATTTTTCTTTATTTCCTCAAAGAGATCAATCCATATATTTCCCTAGAGTAGATTTAAAACAAAAATCTTCATTTCTCTTTTCTACCATGTTATTAAGGCACTTCATCCCAATGGTCACAAAGAGATATGATCTTTAAAATTAACTACATCAGCTAATATCACAGTTTCTTAAGCAGATTCTCTTTTCCAGGTTATGATTCACATTGACATTTGCTTTAGAATTATCTGATGATAGTTGGATAGGTGCTACTCAGAGGCTTCAACTCCTAGCTGGTGGCAGAAGTTGGGTTGGGCTTACTATAACTTCAAATGTATTTTTAATGTTGCAGTAAGTTTTCTAAAATAAATGCTATGCTTAATTATGTTATATCACAAACAAAACTTTACCTCAAGTTCTGTTCATAATGTATCTCTCAGTCTATGTATATGTTGAAATAACAGATTTAGTAACTCAAAATATAGGAAATGACACACATTGAAGGCTACAGAGTTTTATAAGACTTTATAAACTTTATATGTTTAGTATTTGAATTACCAAAATAATTTATCAGAAGTAAAGCTTTCATATCTATCATATCAGATTATAAGGAAACATACTATTTCTGAATTTTTTTAAAAAGTTGTGTTCTAGATTCAAATCTCACCTTAATCTAGATTGATGGTATCTCTCTATTATCAGATCACATCTACATAAAGTTAGGCATTTTCACTTAAGTCACTTAACTCATCCTGTTTAATGCCATTCTTCCTCAATCCTATGCAAGGATCCATGTGAGAGCCAGGTTCTTGAGCATACAGCCTGTTATCCCTGCTGCCTAGCACAGTGCCTAACACATACATAGGCAAAGAGTTAGAAGGTTGAAGGAAGAAAATTTGTGATCATATTTCTTTTTTCTTTTTTTAATTTTTTTGAGGCAGGGCCTTTCTCCGTTGCCCAGGCTGGAGTGCAGCGGCATCATCTTGGCTCACTGCAAACTCCACCTTCTGAGTTCAAGCGATTCTCACGCGTCAGCCTCCCAACTAGATGGGATTACTTACAGGTGTGTGCCACCAGGCCCAGCTAATTTTTGTATTTTTAGTAGGGACGGGTTTCACTATGTTGGCCAGACTGGTCTCGAAATCCTGACCTCAGGTAATCCACTCTCCTCAGCCTCCCAAAGTGCTGGGATTACAGGCATGATCCACCATGCCTGGCCTTATATTTCTTTACTAACATAATGGGGAGCAGACATTACTTAGTAACGTCAGCCACCCATCTGCATTCCAGTGCAACACTAAAAATCCCAGCTCTCAGCATGTTAGGTGTCAAAGGGTTCTAACTCTTTGAGATGGTTTTATTATCAAGAATTAATAGAAGAGAATATGTCAGGTGTAGAAGAACAATTTAGGGTTACAGAAGCCACCCATTTACCGATGTTTTTAAAAGTTTTACTATGGATATTTTCAAAGGCACACAAAATAGAATGATCTTTTAATTAACTGCTATGAACTCATCATCCACTTATAAACTCATCACCCACTTTCAAATATGTGAAAAATGTGCTGATTCCCTGTTTCATTTGTTTGCTTTTGTTTTCTGTGGTTTTTTTTTAAATTTCGTTCGTTTTGCTTTTTACTGGAGATTATGAAACAAGTTTGAGACATAACAGTATTCTCTACATGAACCATATATTATGTATTCATAACACATAAGGACATTTTATCGACAAAATGAAAATAACATTTGAACACCTAAAAGCTAACAGCAATTCATTGACATAACAAGCAGTTTTTACTCAAATGTTCTTTATTATCTCAAAGTGATTTCTGTACAGTCAATTTAGTTAAATTGGGATTCAAACAAGATCCCTACTGCTTTGATCAATATATATCCTAAAAATCCGTAAATCTTCTCTCCCTTTTTATGGTTTTTGTATTCTTGAAAAATTAGGTCATATGCCTCATGGAATCTCTCACATTTTTTGTTTGGTTTATTGCATTCTCACAGTGCCAATTCAAGACAAATGACATATTTCACTATCTTCTACATTTGCTATAAACTGATAATTGGATTTTAGAATTGTTTTCCTTTCAATATAGCATATTAAACTGCAATATATCAGAAATCATGAGATGTCTCTCATCCCGGTCTTACTGATGGTATGATTAGTCAATGGATGTGGGAACTGTGAGCTTGATGTATATTGGTCTGATGGATTTAGCAATCACTTAGAACCTTGACTAGATGGACTATTTCGCTTGTTATAATGGAGTGATTTTATAATTATAGTTTTATCATGTTGTTATTTCTTCACTTATAACTGGACTTTTTCTACAAAGCCAGCTTTTCCCACCCACTATCTCATAACCCCAAAATAGAGAGTGTAAGTAAAGAGTTGAATAAACCTTTGATTCTATTAATATCTTATTTACCAGTTTTCAAAATAGTAAATCTGAGCCCACTATGAAAGTAACAATTAATTATCTTAATACCATTATAAACGGACGGTTCTTATATATTTTGTGTTTTCTGATAAATTGCAGTTAATATTTTAATTTTTTGTTCAAAATGCCTTACTTTACACCAACAAGAGGTGCTTCAAATTATCTCCTATTTCCTTATTCTGGCACCTATAGTGTTTGACACGTCCTTGTTGCAGGCCTGACAATATGTTTTAGATTTACGTATTTCTTCCCCTGATTTTCAAGAGGCTGCTTTCTTCTTTGTGGTAAATAATATTTAGAAGCAAACACGTTGGTGCAAGGAGCTCCTGAATGCAGCCAGACTCCTACCTCATAGGAATTTCAGATAAAATATAGATCTAAACCTAAATGCTTCACATCAAAAGATGCAAGAAGATAAAGAAGAATATTTCATGACATTAAGGTAGGCGAACATGTCTTAAAGAGGAACAAGAAAGATAGAGCTTAAAGAATGGGATTTATAAAATGGACTACTTTAAAATGCTGAACCTGTCTTCATTGAAAGACACAATAAAAAGATTGAAATTACAAGGCTTACAATAGGAAAAGATATTCCTTGTTCCATATGACTGTCAAAAGGATTTATCCAGATTGTATACATAGTTCCAATAAATCAATCTGAATAATATAGACAAAAAATAGCACATGGGTGAAGGGTTTGAAGAGCACATAATAAAAGAATGTATATTATATATATTTATATTCTTATATTTATTTTTATGTATCAGTATAGTCAATAAGCCTGTGATGAGAATAAAAAATTATTAGTCATCAGAGAAATGCAAATTTTCAAAAACCATGAAAGACAACTACAGATCCAACCAGAATAGCTAACATTAAGAAGACTGATAATGCCACATTAGTAAAAATGAGGTGCTACACAATCTTTTATATTCTATTGGTGTGAGCATATATTGGTACATGAGTTTCAAAATGGCTTCACATTATCTTACAAAGCACCTATCTGTTGAACTAGAATGAGTTCCTGGGAATACATTCAACAGAAATATACATGCATAAGAAGACATGTACTAGGATGTTGACACCAGCATTATTCATATGCAGAAACAATCCTGATGTTCACCAATGCCAGGATGAATAGTGTTCTATACTTTTGCAATAGACTAAAATATAGCAATGACATTCTGTCAAGTATGAATATATACGTTTAAAGAGAAACACTAAGCAGAATAACAGACACTGTATATAGAATAATAAATGCCAAAGTAACATGATGATGGAAGTGAGGGTTGGAGGTGGGGGTCATGTTAGAAGGCACATGAGGAACATGTCTGGGAGATGCCTATGTTCAGTTTTATCATTTTGGTGGTCATAATTCTTCTAGATGTGATATTTTATTTTGCCTATTCATCTGCTATGTTATGTCCTTAAATTTTAAAAAATACTGTGTCTATAGTCAGTTAAATTTGTATTTTTCTTTGTCACCATTATATTAAAAATAAGTACTATCATTCATTCAGCTGTATCTGTTTTATAGATTGTTTTTATTATTTTACCATAAATGTAATATTTTTATATAAATACTAATAAATCAATAAAGAAGTCAAGATAGCATACTTGTTCCCTGCCCCCTAATTCTTTTGTTGCTTCTTAGTAAAATATTTTGTACTTTGTCCATTATATAATGCAATTAAATATTTACATAAATTCACGTTCCCTTGCTTTTCTACAAAGAGATGATATAATGTTCCATTCAACATCTTGGATTTTGTGGTTGTTTTTTGTTATTGTTTTTATTTTTTACTTTGAAATATAGCTTGGAAGATTAGACCCAGACTGTATATAAAAGACATCATAATTTCTACATGCCACTGGAGGATTCTACTTGAGTAAATGTACCATAATTTATTGAGCTGGGCATTATTAATGAACATTTGTAAATTTGTTTGATATGCCCACAGATTATTTTATCAAATCTGATCAAAAGGAAATATATATCTTGTGGAATTTCTAGAAAATATTAATAACAATGAAAAAATAATTCAACTGAACATGTAGGACACAGCTAAAATACTTCTCGAGAAAATTTTCAGATATAAATATTTATATCAAATAAACTTTATAATCACACAAAACAGTTTAAATATTAGGAAAAACATAAATACAACTAAAAGTATTGAAAGCATAATCAGTATAAATGCAGTAATCATGAGTTACAAAGTCAAAAAATGTTTATTATATTATATATGTATTTATAAATATTCATTAGTAAAATTGTCTCTTCTGTACAATCTTTTCTGATTTTTCATGTCAATGGCATGCTAGCTTCAAACTAGTATCTGGAAACATTTCTTTTTACCATGTTATGAAAGAGTATAAGTAGAATTAAAACCTAATTCATAAATGCTTCTCGTAAAATTATGTGTATCTTTACATAATTCATAAAACTTCCCGGAAATTACATGGATCTTTACATAATTCATAAAACTTCCTGTAAAACTATGTGGATGTGATGCTTTTATTTGGTTTGCTTTGATTTGCAGACTATTATGAAATTTGCTTTATGGAAATTATTTTTTAAAGCTTTCTTATTCTATTGGGATTCATTTTGAAATGTAATATATTCATACCACAGTGTTATTTCACCTAGGTAGTCACATGAATTTGCATACCCTTGTTCAACGAAGTATCTAATGATTCCCTCTCCCTTTTTTTTTTTTTTTTTTTTTTTTTTTTTTGGTTATTTCCCCCTTACCGGTTCTTTGGTGTGTGTATATTTGCAGGATTTTTGCCCTTTTCTCAAAATTTTTTTAAACATTAGGAAATAATATGTTTATTTTGTTAATTTTTGGAGTCATTTATTCATAATTAGTTCAAATTAATATTTTCTTTTTGTTCATAATATTAAATTACTCAATCATGTAAAGACATAAAAAACGGCCCTCAAAAACAAAACGAAACTAAACAGTGCCTTATACTCTTGTGTTATTTTCTTTAAAGTGACTTTTGGCTGGGTGTGGTGGCTCACGCCTGTAATTCAAGCACTTTGGGAGGCTGAGGCGGGCATGTTACCTGAGTTCAGGAGTTCAAGACCAGCCTGGCCAACATGTTAACACCCTGTCTCCAATAAAAATACTAAAAAATTAGCCGGGCTTGGTGGTGCATGCCCGTAGTCCCAGCTACTCAGGAGGCTGAGGCAGAAGAATCGCTTGAACCCAGGAGGTGGAGGTTGCAGTGAGCCGAGATTGCACCATTGCACTCCAGCCTGGGCAACAGAGTGAGATTCTGTCTCAAAAATAAATAAATAAACAAACAAACAAACAAATAAAGCGACTTTGTTTTGTCTTCAATGGTCACATTTTTTGCACTTCAATATCAACTGTATTTTTGTTTTTTGTCTTAACATTGGCTATTTATGTTTTTATTTTTTTAGAGTTTTATGGTATACCCTTTCAAAAATACATTCATGTCTTCCTTAGTTTATAAATTTTAATATAATCATTTACTATTTGTTCTATTAATTTTTTGTTTTCTTATTTTACATTGATCATATCTCCCATATATATATTTTTTTCTCTTGAGTCCTTTACATATTTTTCTTTACTTCAAAACATTTCCTTTGATTTTTCTCCTTTCAACCTCATTTTCTCTTACTGCAGTATTTATGGTTTGTTCATTTTAGGTTCACATAAAATACTGATTCTTTAAAAATACCTTATTTTTTTCTGTGCATTTTCAGCTCATTTTTATATCCTTATTTTCTCAGGTCATGTAATACTTGAGTTTTCTTCATTCTGATTTATGCTATTTTTATAGCTCCTACCACTGTTTCAAATGTTCATCTTATATTGAAATAGTATCATTTTTACTATTTTAAGACAGCATTTATTAAATTAGATGGGCATAGGGAAATACCCAGAAATCGAAAGAGTATTTGGATTGATATTGGATCTGATACTGTTACTTGGTGACTTTAAACATCAGTGATGCTCCCCAGTTGTAATAAATGTTTCTCAAGGCCAAGGGATCAAGAAGTTATTGGCCTAAGTACATCTTCAAGTAAGTCCAATGAGTCTTCAGACCTAATTTATGTTTATTTGCCACATTCTCAAGTACAATTAGGGCAGAAAAGCCTAGACGCTGACTAAACACTCCAATTGATTCACAAAAAGTAGATGACATTTTGGTGAGAAGAGCAAAATTCAACCTTCCCTCATGCAATTTTTCCCAATTGCCAGGGAGCAGACACTACAGTAGAATCAGTATTACATCTTGAGTGGAAATGCAGAGATTAGTGGAACATTGCTTACTTAGAGATTGCAAGCTTGCTAATCCTCCTACTATCCCTGCTCAAATCGCCTGCATAACTGCTATGAAACCCAGATGGTTATTGTAAAATAAGACGGGACTACCACATATAAGTGGTAGCTCTTACTGCAGACAGCATGTCATGTCAAGTATCTCTACATATTGGTATTTGACAATTGATATGTAGTTACTGATCTGGAAAATGCCTTCTTTCCCATCAGAAGTTCTAAATTGGCCAGGTACATTGGCTCACACTTGTAATCCCAGCACTTTGGGAGGCTGAGGCGGGCGGATAACATGAGATCAGGAGTTCAAGACTAGCCTGGTCAACATGTTGAAACCCTGTCCTTAATAAAAATACAAAAATTAGCCCAGCATGGTGGTGCGTGCCTGTAGTCACAGCTACTCCAGAGACTGAGACAAAAGAATCACTTGAACCAGGAAGGTGGAGGTTACAATGAGCCGAGATCGTACCACTGCACTCCAGCCTGGGTGACACAGTGAGACTGTCTCAAAAAGAAAGTTCTAAATCAATTTTCATTTTCTTGGAATGGACAGTTTTACCTAGGATATCCAAACACCTCTGTTTGCCTGGGACTGAGGGTTTCCATGACACAGAACTTTCAGTCCTAAAACCACGAATATCTTGGACAAGCTGAAACAGTTAACCTAGCTGTACTCATTGGTGGCCTTGCTGGGTTATTTTAATTCTCATGCTTTCTGTAATAATATATTCTTTTTTAAAAAACTTGATTACCTTGTCATTCTATAACTATGCACAATAAAGTTGGATACTGTAGGGGCTGTCAGGCAAGACCCAGTAAGAAAGTCAGTGAAGATCCTCAGTGTTTCTGAGCAAGACCATGTCTTCTGTGGCATAGAACTACTTGTGATGAAAAACAGTTGCTGTCATGCTTCTTGGCACTAATAATAACTGTGCAGCTAACAATGGGTCACCAAGTGTCTACACCCATCCATTATTTGCTGAATGTGGTTATAGACAACAACTCAGATGCTTTGAAGAGATGGAACTAAACACTGTATGAGGGGAAAGGTACATTTGATGTGAAACCTGGGCAATTCCAGAAGTTACAACAAAGCTACATGAAAAGGAAGCATACAGAATGACACCTATCAGTTTTGTATTGATATTTCCAACCCTGCTGGTATCTGTGGCATCATGGTAGTTCCTACAGTGTACTGAGAGAGGAGAGTTTGTATCAGGTATGATTCACAGGTGCATGGATGTAATTTTTTTGTGTCAGCAAAATCATGAACCGATTCTGCGCTACGGCTTAACTCATGAGCGGCTCTAAATAATAAAAGGGAAATAACTCTTTCTGAGAAATGTTCCAAGCTGTGAACATGATTATCGACATTGTTATCAAGAGACATGATCTGAGATAAGAATGTAACTGGGATTGTGAGCTATGAAGAACTTATTTTGTTGTGACTGTGAAAGAGTAAGATTTGAAAAATGAGGGACACTGATGTCAGAGAAAGAAGTGTGTGGATAGACATATGGGAGTGTACAGGGAATGGAAAGGTCACATCAATGCCCAGTCTCCTAGGAGGCACTCAGTTACCAGATTGTCTAGGTGAGTCCATGGTGGATATCATTCAGAGCTTTCTTTGACTTCCAATGCTTGTGTCAAGGGCCCATGCATGACGTGTCCTTGGTGGCTACAGTGAATGTTATTCAAGGGAGTAGCAGCACAGACTTCCTTTCAGGAAGAGCCATCTAACCAATGTCAATGCTATATCCCAATAGCAGTAGTGATCACCCTGAGACCTGAAAGGGCACCATCCCTGAGGGAGACCATCTTACCATTTAATGCTGAATTGATCACAGCACACTTTTTTTTCCCACATGGAGAGGGGGAACTTACAGTAAATGGCAGCCAATATTTTGGATCCTGCAAATAGTTCCACTGAAAAACTTACTTTAGGTTAACATATTCCACAATTGGCACATGGCTGCGTGCTGAGACTACAGCATTGGAATGCATCAAACATGGTACATATAAGATCAATGTACTGAATGTGCCAGAGTGAAAGCATCATGAAGTCTTGGCATGCTATCCTCCAGCATGTGGTGTATGTGCTGAACCAAAGGGTAAGTATGCTGCTATAATCCCAAGTTTTTTTATTAATATTTTAGCTAAAATATACAGAACAGAAAACAAAGATGGAAGAAAGTATTGACCCCTTTCACCATTGCTCCTATCGACCTATTGCAAATGTGTTTTCATCCCTTCACCCTAAACTTTGGTGAGTTGTATATTCTGGGTATGAATGCTTCTACAAAGGGACACAATGAGTGTTTGGCTGCCCAAAGTTATGATTCCCACATAGATGATTCTAGGATCTCATATTGGCAGACTAACAGGCAAAGGAAAAAGGTACCACAGTGGTATGGAAATCAGTCTTGAACATTATGAGGAACTAGGGCTGCTGCTTCAAAATGAGGCAAGGGAGAGGATCTGGTGTGTAGAGTACACTAGAGTATGTCTAGGTCTCCTTGCTTGGTGATGATCACAATATTTGCTGACCAACAATTTCGTAAACAAATCTCAGCCATCTTTGGGAGAAAGGTCTAGTTCACCCACATAGGAAAGCATCCCAGAACAGCAGCAGGTCAGCCATGGTGGTGGTGGAAGGAGTTAGATGTTGGTTATTGGTTATAATTTCTGGGCCAGTTGCAACAACCCAGACTATAGTTTGTCCCAACAACCATTCTCCCCCTTTTTTCTTTCAGTTGTTGAGACTAGCACTGATTTGAAGAGCTAGTGAGAGAGTAGACTTAGAAAGCATAAATGGACATGAGCAGTGCAGGGTGGGAGGTACAGAGGAGAGTTTACAGCAGCAAACACCACATTCCTTTAACCCCACTGATTCTGGCACAACTATGCTTGATAAGGCCCTCCACTTCTGTCCTCTCTTCAAGCATGCATTGTAGCTTTTATCTGTTACGATTTTGTTGAAGATGCAGAATGTTGCTCAGCTGCACACTTGCAACATGAAAGTTCAGGGCAGTTAAGGTAGCTGGAGGTACCCCTCAACCGAAGAAGGCAGAAAACTGACGAACACATAGTCACCTCCTTTCTCTAGAGGAACAATTTTGAGACAATTTTTCCACAGTTCTTCAGAGACTTTCGAGTGGGATTGAATTCCAGTTGCCCACAGTGGATACCAGGGTAGTAATACTTTCTTTGATTGGCTTTTCTGCCCCCCTATCTCACTTCTCTACACTCTTGTTTCTAGGACTGGAAGTGCCTCCTGGAGAGACAACTTGCATCCAAGTCTTTGTTCCTTGTATTCTTTCACATTACCCCAAACCAAGTCAAGGTTTTTTACACATCATTCCCTCTCTAAGAAATTTCTTCATCCTTTTTTTCTCCAACTGGCTTCATCACAGCTTAAATGATACTTCTTCAAAGAATATTTCCAAAAAATAGTACCATAGAATCCTGAAACATTGCTCCGTATTTTTTTCCTTAAAAAAAAAGAAAAAAAACCTAACTTAAAAAGTATTTTCTGTTAAAAATGTTTAAAAACTTTTGTGTTCTGATTTCCCTATATCTTAAACTGCTTGCATAATATATTGTAATGCTCTATAAAATTTATTAAATAAGTGACTAAATGTGAGTGAACAAATATTTTAGACATATACAACATGTGTGGATCCACGTATTAGTTAATATTTACAAAAATATACAATGCTTATTTTTACAGTGTTCTTTTATCTTACTCATAGATATTTTATACCCATGAATATGAATATACAGCATCACTTCAATAGCTTCATTGAATGGCAGTGTATAAACATTTAAAAAATGCACTTACCTAAGTCATATCTTCAATTCCCAGCTTATTAAAAAATTGTAATGTTCTCAATATTTTATGTAAGAGTGCTGAGAAAAAAATAGTATATTTGCATTTTGTGTAATTGTATGCCTTACAATGAAGTACTTAATGAAGAATTGCTGGGATTAATAGTGTTCATAGTTTAATCACACATTATGTCCAAATAAGAATTCAATAAAATTACTTAAGTAAAATGACTGGTACATATTCAAATGTGCTGGTTGAATACAATACAGTTATATTGTTGATTGTCTCAAAATGTGTTTTTCAATTTTATCTTTCAAATTAGGATTCAAGCAGGTTATACAAAGAATAGTCAATTCTTAAACCTCTTTCATTCAAATTTTTTTTTTTCTGCAAACACACACACACACACACACACACACACAGTTGATTTGCTAGATAAGTTGGGGACATTTTTCCATTACATTGTCTCACATTTTTACCTGGCTGATTGCTATCTCAGGTCATCCTTTTAGTTCTTTTTCTATACTTTTAAGTCTTCTATCTTTCCTAATCCTAGTGGCTGATTTAGATTCAGAATGTTTTAATTCAGTACAGAATAGCTCAAGCTGGTGTGGACTATTTTCCATTCCATCACTTAGGTGTGCAATAATGTCTTCCTATTGTTATTTTATTCCAATGCTATGATGATTATTGGATTCAGATCATGTCAGTCTGATTCCCTCAACAGAAAATTTCCCATATAATAACATCTAAATGTTTTGTACCGAATCTTTGAGGATCATCATACAGATCTATGTTTCATTATGCATTGGGAAAATGGTGAATTTTCAATATTCTTAATCCTTTAAAATTTTTTGGAAATAGTCTATCTAGAAATCTTTCCCTAACCAAATACCCAGCTATTGAGAACACAATATATACATAAAGACATGATAGATGCTTTAATATTTTATTTATCAATTCTCAATGAGCTGGCAACTTAATGACTTTCAAAATAAGTAATGAGGTTGATAATATACCATAACTTGATCACTATGAAGTCATTATAATCTTTAGATAAACATATATCTAATATGAGTGAACCCATTTCCCTTCATTTTTTTGAGGTTCGAATTTGCCATCATAGGACGGTGGGAGACCCTCTAGGTGGGCTCTTGTGTGCTTTTAAGATGACCTATTAATCTATGTTCCCTTTCTTGATATTTTGCTCTATAAGATGTTCCAGGATTATATTCCTCCCCATGAGAAAGTATGTTCTCAAACACCAGAAATATTACAGCAGAAGATATTACCATGTAATTGATTTTGGTGAGAGCACTCACTTATCATTAAGTGTTGTTCTAGATGATCTGTAAAAAATTTGAAACTGAAATTCAAAGATTTTTAAATAAAAACATATTTCATAGTAAATAAAAATATGTTCCAAGTGCTTTTTCTAAATATTCTATAGAACTGGAAACAGACATTACTCCAAAAAGCCTTGGCTTTTATTATGTAGAATATAAACTGGAATTAATAATCTGATCACTAGTGATGCCCATTGCTATTGGTTATATTTGCTTTTAAATGCATTTAGTGCACAGCATTAGAAAACTGATATTCTATGAATTCACAAATTCAATTCGAAATTTCTAATTTAAGATTACAGGTTTTTTGTTTCAGGTTCCTTGATTTCATATATCTTTTATTTTTATACAGAAAATCTTGATGTTACTATTATCACTGTAGTTATTTACTTTTTAAAATACGTAATAATTTCAGAGTAACAATAAACCTACTGAATATACTTGAAAGTTTAATATTTGTATCCGAGTTCTTTGCCCATTTTTAAATTGGGTCATTTTGTTTAAATTAAGTTTAGGAGTTCCTTATATATGTTGGAAATTCCAGCAGGTATATCAAAAGATGCTCAACATTGCGAACCCTCAGGGAAATGCAAATCAAAATGATGATGAGATGTCTGTCACCTCACACCTTACATTCTTTTATGATGCCAATTATTTTAAAAGAAATATAACAAGTGCTGGCAAGGTTGTGGAGATATTTAACTTTGTATACTGTTGGTGGGAATGCAAAATAGTGCAGTTACTACAGAAAACACTACAAATGTTCCTCAATAATGTAGAAATGGAATTAACATATGATCCAGCAATCCCACTTTATGCTATATATTTAAAAGAATTGAAGTCAGAATCTTGAAGAGTATCTATACTACCACTGTTTATTGTGGCATTATTTACAAAAGCCAAGATAGGGAGACCACTAAATATCCATATACACATGAGTGTATTAAAAACGAGTGTTGTATATACATATAATGGAATAGTATTTAGCCTTTAAAGAGAATGAAATCCTACCATTTTGACAACATTAATAAGCCTGAAAAACATTTTGCTAAGTTAAATCAATGAGCCCCAGAAGGACACAAACCGCATGGTTCCCGCTATATGCGGACTCCAAAATATTCCGCTCTGCAGAAGCAAACAATAGAATGATGGTCACCAGAGGATGTTGATAAAGAATATAGGGAGTTTTTCTTCAATGAGTATGAAGTTACAGTTACATTACATAAATAAGTCCCAGAGATCTTCTATACAACACAATGCCTATTATTAAAAATAAGATTTTTGTGTGCTTAAAAAAATTAAGAAATTAAGAAGGTAGCTATCATTTTAAGTGTTCTTACCGAAAACAAACAACAAACAAATAAAGGGAAACCAGAAAACCTTCAGAGGTGATGGTTCTGTTTATTACCTTGATTGTGGCAATGGTAAGGTACATATGCATGTATTCAAACTCATCAAATTGCATGCATTAAGTATGTGCAGTTTTTCATGTACCAATTATATTTTGATAAATCATGTATCAATTACATTTTGATAATTTTGATAAATTACATTTTGATAAAGCATCAATTTGTGTGTGTGTGCATGTATGTGTGTATGTATAGATATATATATATACACACACACACACACACACAGAGAGAGAGAGAGAGAGACTTAGAATTCCACAGGGAATTACATCAAACATGTTCTGTTTAAAGTCCATTGAATAAATTGCTTTCACTGTGTGTTTAAGTACAAACTTAATACAAGGTTAGATAATTTCTTTCAATTTTCTTTTAAACTACATTATTTATTTTGAAACAGTGAAGAGTATGAAATATTACTTTTATTTATGTATTTATTTTGAAACAGAGGCTGGCTATCACCCAGGCTGGAGTGCAGTGGCGCGATCTTGGGTCACTGCAACCTCTGCCTCCTGGGTTCAAGCTATTCTCCTGAGTAGCTGGGATTACAGGTGCCCACCACTACGACCAGCTAAGTTTGTATTTTTAGTAGAGATGGGGTTTCACCATGTTGCCAGCCTGGCCTCAAACTCCTGACCTCAATTGATCCACCCACCTCGGCCTCCCAAAGTGCTGGGATTACAGGAGTGAGCCACCACGCCCAGTCATTATAGAAGTAAATCACAGTAAATTAGGAACATTTAGTAGATCTAGTTTATTAAAATATGCCAGGAATAAATTAATTTCAAAGAGAATAGTAACATTGAATGGAATATAATGCTGTTCCCTTTTGTTTAGTGCAAGCGACAGTTAATCCAATGTCATAAAAATATATTGAATGAAGAAGGAGAAATAAGGTAAGTTGATTATTTAGAGTATTAAATAATTGATACATACACATTATATTTTACACGTAAGCTTGTTATACAATATTTCCCTTTGGGTTGCTATTTGTTGCATGATTATCTCAAATTTCAAAGTAATATTCAGTCATAGGTACTACTAAATGTACCTGAAACAGCAGTTCACCTTCAAGGCAAAGACTTTTCCTTTTGGAGCGTTAAGTGGTGCAATAATGTCACAGACTTTTAGGAGTAAAGAAATCAATCAATATCTTGGTTATATAGCAGAGGCACCCTGGGATTTATCTGACAAGTGATGAGATCTCAGCCATTTTTCCTGCTATTCCTCTGCAACTCTATTTAAACTCTTCAATAGGAAATCTGGCCAAATGCAGCAAAAAGAAGAAGAGAAAGAGTAAGAAAAAAATAGAAGTCAAATGCTAAAAAATAAAAGTAACAATGCACGTGAACTCTCTGACCTTAAATAAAAGGGGGAAAAGGTACAAAGTATGGTGCTGAACAAAGCCTCACTGAAATAAAGAAAAAGTTTTGGTTTTGCTGTCTGTGCAGGCTGCTTAATATATCACATTTTACTATAGATACTATTTTTCGATATGTTCTTTATTTCACTGAAAGTTTATGTCCATAATCAGCTTCACTAAATGTTCTGCAGAATTTCCAAATCAACTAGGTATTACCCAAGAATAATCTAGTCATATATAAATTATATACTGTACTTGAAGATTTTGGAAATAAAATAAAATACATGCTCCAAAAAACTTACGAGGAATTGGAATTTTCAAAATATTAGACCAAGAACTATATTGAGAAAAATATTAACTCTCTTGATTTACCTTCTTTTAGCCAGCTGTAATTAACACTATACTATTTTTAAAATATTTAATATATTTTCAAGTTCTGTGAAATATGCAAAACGTTTAACATTTGAAAATATCTAATATCAGCACTATATTGAAATATATATTCTTATACAGTAAGTCTTTGGTCAAAAAGATACGAGATCAAGTTGTAATAAAGAACAAGGAAATAAAGGTAATGATTTTTTTCTTTTTCATTGAGATACATTACTTACAGTATAAGGCACAGATCTTAATTGTAAAATACAATACCTTTTACTTATTTATATACCATGGCACCACAAGTCAAATGATGAAAATATTTCAAGCTTCCCAAAATACAGTTTCATCTGTTTTCTGATCAATAGCCTCTCGATCATTCCATTACTGGTAAACATTGTTGGGATTTGTTTCACCATATGTTAGTATTGCCTGTTTTGAATATCATATAAATGGAAACAAAACTATGTAAAATACATCCATAGTATTGTGTCAAACTTAAAATTCCTTAAGTTTCTTTATTGTAAATAACGACTCTGGCTTTCTATTCGTCTTCACATAAAAAGCTTTATTGAGATATAATTGGCATATGTTCCACTGTACAGCTTGGTAAGTGTTGACACATGAATACTGCTGTGGAACCAAAACCAAGGTGATGAACATGTTGATCACTCCCAAGAGTTTCATTTGCCTCCTTGCAATCATTTTTTATCATTCTCCCAGACCGGCCTTCCTTCGTGTTAACTTAAATTTGGCCTAATGCTGCCTCTGTACTTTGAGTTCCTAAATAGCAAACTGCAGTCTAATTTAAGAGTATATTCCTGTAGGCCGGGCGCAGTGGCTCACGCTTGTAATCCCAGCACTTTGGGAGGCCGAGGCGGGCGGATCACGAGGTCAGGAGATCGAGACCACGGTGAAACCCCGTCTCTACTAAAAAATACAAAAAAAAAAAAAAAAAAAAAAAGAGTATATTCCTGTAACAAATAGCTGAGTCTCAGCCAATCACAGGCTGCCAACTGATCAGACCATGTCCATATAAGGCAAATGCAGAGCTGTGACTAGTCAAGTTGTTTCTAGGTATCGCTTTTTTCTTCTGTCTGTAAATATGGCCTGTCCACATTGCTGGGTGGAGATGCCTGAACCTCTCTTGGTTCTGAGGGCTACCCAATTACCCAATTTATCATTCTTTGCTCAAGTAAGCTCTGCTAAATTTAATTTGTTAAAAGTATTTCTTTGGCTAGGCGCGGTGGCTCGTGCCTGTTACCCCAGCACTTTGGGAGGCTGAGGCAGGGGGATCACGAGGTCAGGAGATCGAGACCATCCTGGCTAACACGGTGAAAAGCCATCTCTACAAAAAAAAAAAAAAAAAAAAAATTAGCCAGGCATAGTGGTGGGCGCCTGTAGTCTCAGCTACTACTCGGGAGGCTGAGGCAGGAGAATCGCGTGAACCTGGGAGGCGGAGCTTGCAGTGAGCCGAGATCGCGCCACTACACTCCAGCCTGGGCGACAGAGCGAGACTCCATCTCAAAACAAACAAACAAAAAGTATTTATTTTAACACTAGGAAATCACTATCTGCTTCCTGGTATTATGGATTAGTTTGCATTTTCTAGTATCTTACATAATTTAATCGTACAGAATATCTACTTTTTGGGCATAGCATCAATGCTCAGTATCATTACTTTGAGCTTCATACTTGCTGTTGTATTTATCCATAGTTTGTTACTTTTTATTATTGAGAAGTATTTCAATATTTTCGTATACAAATAATTGTTTACCCATTCCCCTGCTGATGGACATTTGGGTTGCATTAAGTTTTTGACTGTTGCAAATAAAACTGCTTTGAATATTCACATACATGTTTCACAAGGATGTATGCATTAATTTCTCCTGGGTAAACACACAGGACTGGAATGGCTGGGGCATAAGGAGATATATACATATATACACACACACACACACACACACACACATTTACTATATATATATATGCATATAGTTATTAATCAACTGCCTGTTTTCCAAGTGGTTTTAATTTATGTGTTCCTAATGAGTAATGAAATGGATATCAACTGAAACTTATTCACCATATACATATCTTTTTGTTTGAGGAGTCTGTTAAATACTTTGCCATCTTTAACTGGGTTGTTTGTATTTAAGTTATTGATTTGTGAGTGTTCTTTATGCAGTTTAGATTCACATACTTTGTCAGAAATACATTTCTTTCTGTTTGTGGATGGCCTTTTCATTGTTTAAAAGTATCCTTTGAAAATAAAAAGGTTTTAATTTTTATTAAGCACAATTTTTGATTACATAGTCAATGCATTTTATTATCTACTGAAGAAATCTTAACCAAACCCATGTACTTTTTGACACCAGTATGTCTTCTCTCATGGAGAATCTGTTTAAACTTCTGCCCACTTTTTATTGTTTTCTTATTTGTTTATTTCCTTATTATTAAGTTTTGAAAGATTTTCATGTATTCTGAATGTCAGTCTTTTATAATTCTCTAACAGCATCTTCTACTGTGATCATGGTTGTACAATTCTGAATATAATAAGAACCAATGAATTGTACTATTTAATTTGGTGAATTTTATGGTGTGTAAATTATGTCTTAATAAAACTTTAAAACCCTATTCATTTTCTTAGCGGCATCTTTAGAGAGCAGAAGTTCTTAATTTAAACGCAGTAAAAGTTCTCTTTTTTTAGCTAATCATACTTTTGTTGTCATACTTAAGAAATGTTTGCTTAATCTAAGATCACTGGAAATTTATTCTTTTCTTTTTCTACAAGTTTTACGATTTTATTTATGTATTTAAATTGATAAAATTGTATGTATTTACTTTGTACAACATGATGCTTTAAGGTATATATACATTGTGAAATGATTAAATCTAACTAACATATGCATCACCTCACATAGTTACCATTTTTGTGGTGAGAACACTTTAGCATTCTGTCTTAGCATTTTTAAGAATATCATATATTATTAACTATAGTCACCATGTTGTATAATTGATTATTTTTATTGACTAAATTGCCTTTGCACTTCTATTAAAAATCAACCGAACATGTATAAGTGAGTCCAATTCTATATTTTCTATTTTGATCCACTAATAAGTTTGACTGGGAATTGAATACAGGCTATGGGGGAGAAAGTACAGAATCTTAGCTACCAGACTACAAGGTAGAGTGACAACACTAAAATATTAGAATATTTCAACACCACCACACTATCTTGAACTGTAGCTGACTTAATAAACCTTGAACCAGGTACTGCAATGCCTTAAACTTTGTTCATTTTCAAAGCTGATTTGGCTGCTAGAACCTTTGCATTCCCACATAATATGTAGAATCACTTTGTCAATTTCTCCAAAAACAATCCTGCAAAGTGTTTACTGACGTTACAATAAATCTATACTTCATTCTGGAGAGAATTTATATCCTAACAAAATAGAGTCTTGCAATAAATAAACCCATTACATCTTTCTTTTATTTAGACTTTGTTCAGTCTTCCTCATCAATACCATGTATTTCAGTATTTCGGCCTGTGCATCTTTCTCCGGATTCATCTGTATTTTACATTTTGTGCTATTATATATGATTTTGTCTTTAATTTCATTGTATATTTGTTGTGAATACAGTGAAATGCATTGATTTTGTGTGTTGATCTTGTAACTAAAAAACTTCCTAGACTTGCTTAGTTCAGGTACAGGTTTAAAGATTTCATAGGATGTTTTTTTGCCAACTATATGTTGAGATATAATTCACATATCATAAATTGTAAGAAATTAATTCGGATTTTTTTGAGTAATTTTGGCAGCTTGTATTATTCGAGAAATCTATCAACTTCATCTATTATCAAGGCTTCTCAACCTTGGCCAGCACTATTGCCATTTTGGACAGGAGTGGAGAAGAGAGTGTGGGGAGGAAAGTCACTCCTGGGTGAGAATGTTGCTTTAAGTTGTCAGATTTACTAGCATAACTTTTTTTAAATAAAAGTTTGTTATTCTCCTATGTGTGTTCTATATCTTGATATTTATCTGTGTCCATACACATACGTATATTTTGTATTGATGTCACCTCTCTCATTCCTGAAACATGAGATAAGTTACAGACAATTCTGTCATCTCCCTTGGCAGGCTTTTGAGCCTGGCTACCAGAGTGTTGATTGTTTATTTGAGCACCCTTTCACCAGCCACCCATGGCAAGTCACCTGCACCCCTCCTGTGCTCTGGAGGTTACTTGCTTCTTGCCTAGGGAATTCAGGCTGGCTCTGGCCTTACCAAACCTGCACATTTCTCTAGCAGCCAATAGGCTGCAACTATAATTTCTGCAAAGAGGCCTGAACTCCATTCTCAGGAAATGAACCCACTTCCAAAATTCTCTTTTTTTAGTGTCCTCTCCCTCAGACCATATGGTATCATGTAGAATCTTCATATGCCTTATAGTCATTCTTTTACCAGAATAAATAATAATTTTATGTGTTACATTTCCCCTGCTTAAATCTTTTAGTGGTGTCTATCTCTTGTGTGGATGCAGATTAACATAGAACTGCAACTGCTGCCAGTGAATTAAGAGGTTTGTGAATTATGAGAATTTCATTTTGGATTTTGCAAACACATGCTCTGCCAAACCTGGTGTGAGCCTAGAGTACTTTCCCCTCCAATCCTTTGGGTGATGCTTTACCCAGCTCAGATACTTTCCTCCCAAACGTGTGCTGATCAGTACTCAACTGAAAACCCAACACAGACACAGCTGATTTAATGAGAACACTCTATACTTTGCCCTGCGAACTCACCTTGGCCGCCCTGAACTCCCCGTTCCATCTGCTAAAATCAGGGAAAATTCCAGGCTGTGCCTGGGTTCCCCTCCTTGCCGCACAGGGAGGCTGGACACTTTCTTCACAGTGTAATCTGTGGCCAGCGCAAGGCTCACCTTGTTGGTTTCCCATCTCTTGGCGATCATTCTTCTTCATTAAATGATACTTTCCTTTTAGATGCTGGTTCCTGATTATGTATCTCTCTTTTTTTTTTTTTGAGACGGAGTCTCGCTCTGTCGCCCAGGCTGGAGTGCAGTGGCGCAATCTCGGCTCACTGCAAGCTCCGCCTCCCGAGTTCACGCCATTCTCCTGCCTCAGCCTCTCCGAGTAGCTGGGACTACAGGCACCCGCCACGACGCCCGGCTAATTTTCTGTATTTTTAGTAGAGACGGGGTTTCAACGTGGTCTCGATCACCTGACCTCGTGATCCGCCCGCCTCGGCCTCCCTAAGTGCTGGGATTACAAGCGTGAGCCACCGCGCCCGGCCATGTATCTCTCTTTCTAAGATCCCATCTCAGGATCATATTGTTACTCATGCAAACATTAACATAAATATGCCAGCTCCACTGTCAGATGGAATTAACTCCTGAACAATGCCCATCGCGTTGCTTTGTCAATTAAGGGCATCTACTTAGAATTCTATAAACAACTTTCATCAGCACACAACCTTCTTCAGGTGCTCACTCTAATTCCTGAACTCATTGTAGTCAAAAGGAAACCGCACTGTATCCTTAAATCTTCTCAGAATGAAATTACTTTTGCATTTGTTAGGCTTTTATGCTATATTCTCTTTTAAAGTATGATTTCTGACTGATAGGATAAAAACAGTCTATGTCTTGAAAAACTCAGAAAAATTATGTGGTTTCTCAAGATTTGAGCCGTAAAATTTAGCACATAATATTTAGCATGTTTTCCTATTTGTTCCTCCTTTCCCACAGTAAAGTTCTGGATACTTATCAACTATTAAGGAACAGAGGGGAGAAAACCACATGGGGTCAATAGCGTTCAGATCAGCTTGAATAAACCACAGTTTCTATATCACGGCCCTTTGCTTTGAAGCCCTAGAGACTTACCTTTGTCAGATCCTACAGATTATTGAGCCCAGAGGATAAATATAAGTTAATTAAAAAATATGCCCACTATGGTTGATAACAGAGTGACAGCTTGTTACGAACAAAGACAAAAGCAACTGTTGCATGAACAGGGAGTCTTTAAAAACAATTAATTCATTCACATCTTTTGGTAAACCAATTGAAAAGAAGTCAAAAGCAAGAACTTCTTTATTGATTTACTCTAAGAAATATCTGACTAGGATGACTAGAAAGGCTCATTGCTGTTACGATTTGCACATTTTCTCCTCATGGACTGACATACCTTTGAATTGGAAAGTCATTACATGAGGATGTGGTGAGAAGAAAAGCAACTAGTTTTTTTTTTTTTTTTTTTTTTTTAAGTTAATGTTTATTGTTATCAGGCTGAGATATACAAAGTCCACTATTACTCCAGATACATACATACAGACACAAACACACACACACAGACACACACACACACATGCACTTACCTTTAATACTTCATAATAGGAGCAATTTTGAGTTGGCATCTGAATCTCAAACTCTAAAAGTGTGGTGCTTCTATGTATCACATTGGTTACCTGTTACCACGTAACCAATTACCCTAAAATTAGCAGCTTAAAACAGTACGCATCTATTTTATAGTTTTTCTAGAATCTAGGCATAGCTTAATGAGGTTGTCTGCTTCTGAATCTCTCAAAAGGCTATGATCAGATTATCCTCCAGGGTAAGGGTCTCTTATGAAGGCTCGACTGAAGGATCTCTTCCACTAGTTTTGGTAAGACTCATTTCTGAAGGACTGATGGACTGAGGACCTTATCTCCCCACTGGCTCCAGGCCAGAGCCCACCCACAATTTCTTGCTATGTGGATCTCTCCAACTTGACAATGTGGTTCATCAAATCCAGCAAGAGAAAGAGTCAGTGAACAAGATGGAAATCACAATCTTAGGGAACCTAATCACATCTGCTACTTTCCACCAACTTTGCTTTATTCTGTTTGTAAGAACAACGTCTCTAAATAAAGCCAACTGAAGGACTGAATATACAAACAGACAATGACCAGTTCATATACAAAAGTAGAGAATCTGACTCACAATATGCAGCAACCAGGAAAACAGCCCCCTTTCTCACCGCAGGGGGAAAGAAATGTCTTTGAGGTAATGCATAAGTTAATGAGCTGTCTTAGCCATTTCACAATGTATACATGTGTCAAAACATGTTGGACACCACAAATATACACAGTTTTATTTGTCAACGGAAAACAAAACAGAACAGGAAGCCAGCCTGTTATAAATGAGACTTGTGGGAAACCAGTTTGCTGTCTCTAGTGACAATTCAGAAAGCTACACAACTTTTGTAACAAATGGTTTAAAATGACCAGAATTTTAAAAACTCAGTTTCTCTAATTTTTGTCCCATTTTCTAACTTAGGATCAACCAGACAAAGACAAATATACTCCCCTAACCAATCCCATAGGATGTCCCACTGCCGGGTAGCTGACCTGCAGATTCTTCATGCCAGTAGCCTCCAATCAGGACACGCCTGAAGCTGTCCCGTTTTTCACTATAAAGCTCTCACACTTCTCTGCCTGCCTTTGAATCCCTGCCAACATACAGGTAATGTTGGCTGACTGTCTTGCTATGCAAACACAGGATAAATAGCCATTGTTTTTCTCATTTGGTTGGTCTTTGTATATATTTTTTTGCCACATTCGAAGGGAGGAGGTGTTACACAAGGGTGTCACACAAGGATTTGTGGGTCATGCGGGCCACCTTAGACATCGAGTACCACAGTGCTTAAGCAGACATTGTAAGCATTCATCCTCCCACAGCTGTTTTTCTTTGCTTCTGCTGATTCTGGTCAATAATGTTTCTGAATGACACATTCCATCTTTGGATGTTTTTAAAAAAATATGCTGGTGATTTTATTTATCATCCCACTCAAGGTCTGTATGAGTGCTTTCCCAATGTACAATGAGATGAGAGCTTTGCTACTAGTTTGTAAGTTTCAACTCCCACATCTACTTTTACTCTGGGCCCCTCTCAACATCGATTACAGCACTTTCACCAAATGTCTCCTAAAAGCAAGTTTTCCTCTTTATTTTCATTGATTGTCTGACCAAAGAACTGTTCCATAATTGAGAGATTTGATCACTTGGACTCTTGTCAAATTTTTTCTTCCATATTGAACTTGAACTCTAACAGAAAATTTATCTGAAAAACGTAAATATATTTTTAGGTTTAAGTAAACACACAACAATAAGTTATGGAAATGGTAGCCTTCAAAATAGAAAGTTGAATATGAGCTTGAATCATTAATGTTTGGCTGTTTATAATTCTTATAGACATCAATCTCATCACTCTCTATTAAGAAACTCATTATCCATCCTCATACCAATCAGTTAACATTGGCACAGCAAAACACCACATAGTGTCTCCTTGTACATAAGTCATCATTCTTTTTTCTTATATTTGACTTGACTAGAGTACAAGTGCCCTTCTAAACAGCGAGATGACTGTCTTTTAGCCAGGTCACTCTCCAGTCAAATTGGAATATAAGGTACAGAGAAAAAGAATGCGGGTAGTAAGATCGGCAAAATCTAGATCCACAAACAGAAATGCTTTCAAGAATGTATAAAATAAGAGATTAAGAAAGGTATGGAATAAAAACATTCCAGCAAATGTATCCCACCCTAGACTACCTTATATTTGAAAGTTATTTTTGAATTTTTATAAGATCGTGTCAAAATCAGAGAAAATTTGGACATAAATGTTTGGGTTCAGGGTTCTAACAAAATAATGCCTGTTTTTCCATATTGAGTTCATAAAAGATTGAAAAACAAGTACATGAATCAGAGGAGTGGGAAAAAAACAGCCTACTTAGTAAAATTCGAGAACAGGATTTTTGATTCCAAGGTTATTCCCTTTAAACCCGCCTGGGAGATTAGCTGATATCTCCTTTGAAGAGGCAGATAAATTCCTGCTCTATGGTGGAGAGAAGGTGGGAGTGTGCATTCTAGACAGGCGTCTGGATCATGAACTGAGAGGGAAAGGAGTGTTGAGAAAAGCATATGCTAGCCTGTTCATTTTCTTTTTCTAATCTCATGTATCAGGTAAACGGTTCTTTTCAGTGGTGAGGAAAAAACGGGGAGGAGAGACTGAAGTGGGACTTCAAGGAGGTGCCCTCATGGAGACTCGATACCATGGACAGGTGTTCTCCGCAATCATGGGCGTCTTCACGTGGAGTTCACATGTGCGGTCCCTGAACTAGCATGTTTTGAATCCTTACTCTACAATAGCCACTTGACACTCATCACAAAGATGAGTAAATACAGTCATTGCCCTCAAGTAACTTAAATTATGTAGAGGAATATAAACAAGCCGACATTGTAGATTGTGATAAATGCCATTATTACGGTTAATTCAGGACACTGTGGCAGTAAAAATAAATTGTACTTAAAGTGTTTTTGTATGGAGGGTCATGTTCATGTACTAGTTAGTGGGAGGCATCTGGTCCTACTCTGATAATTCTAGGAATTTTGGTATAGTTTGATATTGAGATATAATACAGGAGAGAGAAGAGATAAATTGAACTGAATTAAAAACCAGCCTTCTATTTCAAGTAATGAAATTCATGTTTTCCTAAAAACAATGGAAGTACCTTAAATAAGTTCAGCCATGTAAACAACATTATTAGATTTGTGTTCTTAGGAATGCCATACTGGCCCGAGTGTGTTAAAATAAATCAGATGAGAAAGGTCAAAAGGCACTAACATCATTTTGAAAGTTGCCCAAGCAATTCAAGTAAAAAATCATAAAGGACTGAACTATGGTAGTAGCAACAGGAATGCAAAATGTGGCTAGATGTAGTTAACATGAACTTTTATTCTGCCAGGTATTTTTAAAGTTATTTTTTGTTGTCACTTTTGTTTACTAGGCCACCATTCTTTGCTGGTTCACTGTACTATATGTTATTTGTGCAAATAAAAGAACTTTCCTTTCTTGGTACAGGGATGGCCCCAAGTCCCCATATTGTTGAATCACTGAAATCAACCCCCTTGGCAACTATAGCTTGTCATATGTATGGGCATATATTCCAGGAGAAGCCAATTAGTGTCTTTATCATTGACATAAGAATATTGAGATAGAGGAGAAATGACAGGTAATTTGAACCCCAAAGAATGAAAAGAATAAGAAATCTTGTGTTGCTAAATATCAAGGCATATGGAATATTTTATAAACAGATGCAATCTGCCATATAAACATAGAAGTCAATAGTAAAATGAGAATGATGATAATATAGTCTCCATACAGTTGGACTTTGCAAAAATTACACCCAATGCAAAACAAAACAAATAATAGCAGTATCAAAAGCCCAAAACAACATGTAAGATTTCACTGCATGAAATCTTTAAATGCACACATTTCTGTGGCTCAAAAATACTCATTAGGATACTAAAAATAAAATACATCATTAGAAATAATAAAAGGAAGATTAGAAGCACACATAAACTTCGTCTTGAAAATATTTTTAAAAATCTCTTAAAGGTTAATCAGAAAAGATAAAAATCTCCCCAGAAAAATGTGAACATGACCAGAAGACATGATCATTCACAAATAAGAAATGTTCCAACTAAAAAATAGGCAAAGCATCTGAACGGATTACTCCAAAAAAACACATACAAACAGCCAAAAAAGTATATTTTAAAAGCTCAGCATCACTAATCATCAAGGAAATGCAAATCAAAACCATAATGAGATAGCATCTTCCCCCAGTTAGGATGGCTATTATCAATGAGACAAAAAAATAACGAACACTGGTGAGGATGTGAAGAAAAGGAAACTCTTATACACCGTTGGGGGGAATGTAAATTAGTACAGCCATTATGAAAAACAGTATAAAGATTTCTCAAAAAACTGAAAACAGCACTTTGGGAGGCCGAGGCGAGCAGATCACTAGGTCAGGAGATCGAGACCTTCCTGGCTAACATGGTGAAACCCCATCTCTACTAAAAACACAGAAAAATCAGCCGGGCGTGGTGCCGGGTGCCTGTAGTCCCAGCTACTCGGGAGGCTGAGGCAGGAGAATGACGTGAACCCGGGAGGCGGAGCTTGCAGTGAGCAGAGATTGCACCACTGCACTCCAGCCTGGGTGAAGGAGCGAGACTCCATCCCCAAAAAAAAAAAAAAGTAGAACTACTGTATGATCTAGCAATCCTGCTACTGTTTAACCAAAGAAAAGGAAACCAGGACATTGAGGAGCCATCTACACCCCCCACTGACTACATCATTATTCACAATAGCCATGATTTTAAATCAACCTGTGTGTATAACAGATGAATGGATATAGAAAATGTAGTACATATACACAAGGGAATATAATTAGCCATAAAAGAATGAAATCCACATTGTGCTATGTCATTCACAGCAACTTGGATGAGCCCAGAGGACATTAAGTAAAATAAGTCAGGCATAGGAACACAAATACTGCACGTTCTCGCTCATACATGGGAGCTTAAAAAAAAATTTAGCACATAGAAGTAGGGAGTACAATTGTGGGTTATTAGAAGCTGGGAAGCATAGCAGGGAGGGGAGGATGGGGAGCGGTTGGATAATGGATGAGAAGTTAAAGCTAGATGGAAAGAATGAGTTCTCGTGTTCCATAGCACTGCAGGGTGTTGACAGTTAACATACTTTATTATATGTTTTCAAATAGCTAGAAGAGAGGATTTTGAATTTTCCAAACACAAGGAAATGATCAATGTTTGAAATGATGCATGTACTAATTTCTCTGATTTGAAAATTAAACATTTTATAACTTTACACATGTATCAAAATAATACTATCTCATAAATATGTACAGGTGTTAATGTCAACTAAAAGTAAAAGAAAAAAGCAAAATATTGAATTTCATTAGAAAGCAAAGACTGCTAAATAAATGTAAAAATGAGACTTTTGCGTATGAAGAAAGTAAAAAGTATATATGTAAAAAATAACTAATAATCAGAATTAAAAGAATGGGCATATAGTGGGAATCTAAATCGGCATAAATATTTTAGAGAATGAAATGTTAAGAATTCACCAACTGTTAGGAATTCATTCAACACATTTTGAAAACTCAAAATTTGGCATGTCTTTCAATTAATCTACTTTTCAAACAAATTATGTGTAAAAAGTTAAAATAAGATTTTCTTTATAGAGAAGTATACTGTTGTAGTATATTAGTACCAAAATACAGTCAACACAAAGGTAAAATTTTGTTTCTTCCATAAAATGAGATTCATTTAGTTAATTAAATATGATATAGTGGGATATTTTCTGTATAATATAGAGATACTTTTGGAAAGACATATTTTGTGAAATATTTACTTATTATTCATACTCATATATCCTGTTCAGGAAATGCTGGTGAGTAGACCCATAATACCTAAATTTCATCAACAGTTTCACCCTTCTTAATGATAATGAAAGGCCTGATAATTACAGCAGCTAAAATATATCAGCAATAATATAGCATACACAAAGACATCACTGTTTCCTAATTTGCAGTATTTGAGCTAAAATCTAGCCAAAGGAACTTGGGTTTGATGGGTGCTCCGTTTTTGTGGCATCATTTTTTCTTCATTTTCTCCTGCTTGTTTCATGTTGCCTATTTGGTAAGACTATTTCAGATTTTTAAAAAGAGGCATGCCCAGAGAGCCCTGATGGATGAGGCTGTGCTGCAATGATACCTGGGGAAGAAATGAGGAACACAGCCTTGATGCAGCAGCTGCACAGCCAGGGCTCAGGAAAGTAAATACTTGTGTGGATACGGCAGCAGCTAGAACTGCCTTGTGACACAAGTGCAATTGTAATAATTTCACTTTTGAAGCCCACATTTGCTGCTTCTTAATGTAGAAATTTGCCATACTATGTATCTCTCTGACACAGAATTGCAACTGATGCCCCGGAATTAAGAAATTTGTGAATTATGAGAATTTCATTTTCGATTTTGGGAACACGTGCTCTGCCAAACCGGTGTGAGCTTAGAGTACTTTCCCCTCTAATCCTTTGGGTGATGTTTACTCAGCTTAGATAGTTTCCTCCCACATGTGTGCTGATCAGTCATCAACTGAAAACCCAACATAGACACTGCAGACTTACAAATATTCCAAAATAACTTTCAGTTGTAAAGTTGTCTAGAGTGGTGCACATTTGCTGGCATGTTTTTATACCAATGACATAAATCAATTCGGAGTTACTGGAAAATCACAACTGCAGAAAAGACTGTACACTCATCAGGTGAAATCTGAGAGTTACCTAAGTCCTCGTGTTAACCAGTTTTGCAACAGGAAAATCTGACACACTAAAAGGTGGAGTGACGAGTTAATATTATCAACCAGTAGCAAATTCACCTACTTTGTTTAGGTCATATTGTAGAGAGGCTCTTAGTTACAAGTTCTGCTGATTTCCTTTTACATCGTATAAAATACATTTGCCCTATCATGTAATATGCAAATTGCATTCTCAATGTAGAATTACAAAAACATGCGTTGCAATATTGTTTATCTCAAATTGCTCTAGTTTGTGAAAAACATGCAGAAATGATCCCCTAACGCTCACAGGAATATTACCTGTTTACATTAAATTTTCTAGAAAAAAAAAACAGATGATAAACTAGACAATAAAGATATTAAAGGAAAGAATAACTGAAAGCACTACATATATATATATGAATATATATATATATTCACATATAGGAATAATGAAGAAAATTGTACATAATGATTTAAGTTATAAACATGACTATTTTATTATGGATTTGTACTGTGGATACTCAACAAAAGGTCAAGAGTCCATGTATTTGTTATTGCTGTGTGGCAACCTCGGAGTCTTAGTGGTTTATGGCAATACTTTTCTGTTTTAGTGACGGGTCTCCATTGTCTGGAGTTTGCCTAATCATGTCTGAGCTCAGCTCTGCCTGCCTACCAACTGTGGGTTGGGGCCAGGTCTGCTCCCTCTGTGTCTTCGTGGTACTTGACACAGTGACTCTCCAGGGCTTGTTCTTCTCATAGCAGATAGTAGAAGTTGCAAGAGGGAAAGCAAAATAACATAAATATATTTAAATCTACTACTTTGTTCATGTTATGTCTCTTTTTTTTTTTTTTTTTTTTTTTTTTTTTTTTTTTTTGAGACAGAGTCTCGCTCTGTCGCCCAGGCTGGAGTGCAGTGGCACAATCTCGGCTCACTGCAAGCTCCGCTTCCCGGGTTCACGCCATTCTCCTGCCTCAGCCTCCCACGTAGCTGGGACTACAGGCGCCCGCCACCATGCCCGGCTAATTTTTTGTATTTTTTTAGTAGAGACGGGGTTTCACTGTGTTAGCCAGGATGGTCTCGATCTCCTGACCTTGTGATCCACCTGCCTCGGCCTCCCAAAGTGCTGGGATTACAGGCGTGAGCCACTGCGCCCGGCCCATTATAAATTCTTAAGTGTCAATTCAGCTTTTATTTGAGAGGTTAAGAGACTACACCTATATTTTTTTCTTACATATCTCCTAACGTGAAGTGATAAGCCATCACATCCACTTCTGCATATTAGCGGCATTATGCAGCATTACAAATCTTTGTGAATAGAGTCAAATGAACCTGAATTCCAACCCAGCTCCATGGTTTATTACATTGCTCAGATGCCTTATCAGCTCTATACTATGAAGTGCACAGAATAAGAATGCTAATGCTTACTCCAAACTGCTTTTGTGAAGACTTTAAGAGATCTCTTATGCCAAGTAGCTGACACAAAACACACTTAATTGATATTTTTAATATTAAACCCAAATTCTCTTTGACATTTAGGAAAGTCATAAAAGCTGAAATTCAAAATTATCTTGCTCATATAATTTTATATTTATACATTTTGCTGCTGAATATCATACTACTACCCATACAGAATTCAATGCTAAAACTAAAAAAGAGCATTCCTTCCAGGGTGAAAATTTATATATTTATATAGATTATATTGAGTATTATATATTCATGTTTAGAAAAATACAAGACAATCAACATCTAATTAATGGACATCTATGCCAAATCTTCAAAAATACATATTTTAAAAATACTACACTCAAATGAATCAAAATCAAAACCGAGAAAGAAGAATTTTGAGTCGATTATATCTCTTAATGAAAATTAGTCACCTTTTTTAAACAAAAGGGAAAAAAATGATGTCTTATTAAAAACAAACTATTGGGGTAAAAATGTTCAATTAGTATAACTAGAACACAAAAATCAAAATGAAACAAATCCCTGAAATTATATATCCAATAAATAATAGATAATTTTCTGAGCATTCGACCAGGTAGTTCATTAACATAAAGAAGAACATGTAACTTGTGTGTGATTAACTTTTTCAATTTAAAAATATGTTTAGTACAAATCATATGTTTGCATTGCATTGATAAACAGCATACGATTGTCCTTTTTGGTTAGTGCATTTTTGGTTGTACATAGGATAGTTGCATCATGTTAGGAGAAACTATTACTTATCTTTATTTACATTTAGTGGAAAACTCAGATGAGTGGACTGGACACTCACCACCAACACAATTAAAATTTCAGTTTTAAAATGAATTATTTGTCTGCATTGGCATTTCTTTCAGTTGATGAAATTCCAAGATTTTTTAATGAATTAAAGGTACATTTGCCTGAAGAAACCAGTGAAGCTACTGGCTAACTAGAAAATAATTATGTGCAAGGTATGTTAAGAAGACACTTATGCAATGATGTTGCTGTTTGAGCACCAATACTGTTTCTACCAAATTTGTGGCCTATAGATAAGAGCATGGAGAAGGATTTCTATTCACCAAAAACAACATAGAAGCATGGCAAATAATACGGTGAAATTTAATAGGGAATGCCCATGTCAGTGTACCCTGGAATTCCATAAAGAGTAGCATCACATAGAAAATGCATGTGAACATATTCTCCATGGACAGCCATGCCTCAAAAGAAAAATAGCAGCTATTCATCATGATGCAAGACTTCAAAAATCATTAACGATCGTGAAAGTCGGCCAGTCGTTATGGACAACCTTCATGCAATTGCTTATAATCTATTCCTATAATATACTTTTTCACATGTTGAATTTTCTTTTTATCTTTTTTTTAGTTTTTATCTTATTTTTTTCTTTTCTTAGTTTTTTTTTTGTCCCATTATTTTAAATTAGCTACATTATATTTTATAATTCACTATGCTATGCATTTCATCTTTGCCTTATTTCTATACTGGCTGCACAAATTGTGTAAAGACTTTTAGAGAGTTCTAATTTGTTTATGCATTTTTTTGCACAATGTAGACTTTGTGTGTGAGCATTGTATATGTATGTATTAAGGCACTGAAACTTAATAAATGAAGAAATGTCTTTGTACATCCGCATTTGTGACAGATAAACTTTTTGAGATCTCAACTCTCTGGATGATTGCATATGCAGTGGTGACACATTGCAGTTTTTGATCAATCTTGTCAAAAAATAGGTTATCCATCATGGTACTTCAGATATGACAAAGTTATAAAGTTGGGTGCACACAATTATCAACCACAGTGATATGCATTTATACATTTTTCTTTTTGACCTATTTCTTTATGAATAGAGTTCAAAATAACAGTTATCTGCTCATAACTGTTATACCAGTGTGACTCATTAATATACCTAAGTATTTATGCTTGCAGAGATATGTATGGTATTATTGCCTGTTTTATTGTGTAAAGGAGATTACGAAGTGTTCTGCCATGTCTTTATATGTTTGTTAAATAAATCTTTAAAAATGTAAATGAATGTTTTTGAATAATTTTTAAAATAATTTTTTCCAGAATTATATTTTGGGGATTTTCATCTCTCATGATTTCAACATTTGGGACTATGGCATTTGAGATTTTGTCCTTCAGAATTATAATTGGCTTTCTTTTTAATGTTTCAATACTGGTAGGGCAATATGTCTTCTAGTACGTTTTATCTTTCCTAATTGCCTGGCAATGATTAGTCTTCAAAATTTACGATGTTTTCAACTGTTTTTAATTATGTAATTTTCATTGTAATTTATTTAAATTTAGGAAAAATGCTTAAAATATTTCATCATTGAAATGAAAATATCATTATCTATTTATGCATTTTTTCACCCTGTGCACATTTTCACATGATTATGTATGTTGCTCATTTGTTTTGCTAACTTTATTTTTATTTACACTGTAGTTATTATTGTGAATGGGATTTTTTATTATTGACCTATGTTTACTATATATGAGGTTATAGATTTAGAACATTATATTTTGTAAAAATACTAATTGCCGCATGTTTCCATGTTTATATTTTATTGATTTGCCATCATTTTAAAATACAGCCATGCCTCATTTTTTACTAATTGAAGGTTTATGGCAACCCTGGATACAGCATGTCTATGGGCAGCATTTTTCCAACAGCAGGTGCTCTCTCCATGTCTCGGTATCACATTTTACTAATTATCACAAGATTTTAATATTTTTACTATTATTTTATCTGTTATGCTGATCTGTGATCAATGATCACTGACGTTACTATTCCAATTATTTTGGGACCTCATGAACCATGCCCACATAACATGGCAAACTTCAACGATAACTGTTGTGTGTTCTGACTGCTCCACAGACCGACCATTTTCTGGTCTGTCTACCTCACCTCAAGCCTCCCTATTCCTTAAGACACAACAATATTCTAGTTAAGCCAATTAGTAACTCTACAATGGCCTCTACGTATTTGAATGAAAGGATGCAGGACTCTCACTTTAAATCAAATGCTCGAAATGATTTGGGAGGAAGGCATTTTGAAAGCCAAGATAGGCTGTAAGCTAGACCTCTTGCACCAAACAGCTAACCAAGTTGTGAATGCAAAGGAAAACTTCATGAAGAAAACAAAAAGTGCTACTTCAGTTAACACGCAAAGAAAAAACCACCTTATTGCTGATATTAAAAGTTTTAATGGCTTGGTTAGAAAAATCAAACCAGACATAACATTCCTTCAAACCAATGCCTAATCCAGAGCAAGGCTCTTTTGAAGTCTATGAAGGCTGAGAAAGGTCAGCAAACTGCAGAAGAAAAGTTTGCAGCTAGCAGAGGTTGGTTCATGAGGTTTAAGGAAAGGATGGGTAAGTGCAAGATGAAACTACAAGTGTTGATATAGAAGCAGCAGCAAGTTATCCAGAAAATCTAGCTAAGAGCATTGATGAGGGTGGCTTCATAAAACAACAGGTTTTCAATGTGGACAAAACAGCTTTCTCTTGGAAAAGACGCCACTAGGACTTTCATAGATAGAACGGAGAAGTGAATGGCTGGCTTCAACGCTTCAAAGGCCAGGCTGACTCTTATTAGGGGCTAATTCAGCTGGTGACTTTAAATGGAAGCCAATACTCATTTACCATTCTAAAAATCATAAGGCCTTTAAGAATTTCCCAAATCTTCTCTGTCTATGCTCTATAAATGGAACAACAAAAGCTGGATGATACCACATCTGTTTATAGCATGGTTTTCTGAATATTTTTAAGGCCATTGTTAAGATCTACTATTTATTAAAAAAAAGATTATTTACAAAATATTACTACTCACTGACAATGCATCATGTCACCCAAGAGCCCTAATGGAAATATACAAGAAGATTACTGTTGCCTTAAGGCCTGCAAAAACAACAACCATCCTGTAGCCCATGGATCAACGAGAAATTTCACCTTCCAAGTCTTATTATTTATGAAATACATTTTGTACAGCTATAGCTGCGATTGATAGTGATCCCTCCGATGGGTCTTGGCAAAGCAAATTGAAAACCTTCTATAAAACCCAGACAAGTGGCCAAGAAACATATGAAAACATCACTGATCATCAGAGAAATGCAATCAAAACCACGGTGAGATACCATCTCATACTAGTTAGAATGGCTTTTATGAAAAAGTCAAAACATTGCAGATGCTGGCAAGGCTGCAGAGAAAAGCGAATGCTTATACACTGTTGATGGTAATGTAAATTAGTTCAGCCACTGTGGAAAGCAGTTTGGAGGTTTCTCAAAGAGTTTAAAAAAGAACTACCATTCTGCCCAGCAATCCCATTGCTGAGTATATACCCAAGGAAAAACAGATCATTATACCAAAAAGACATCTGCATACATATGTTCACTGCAGTACTATTCACAACAGCAAAGACATGAACTTAACCTAGTATTGGTCATATACACCATGGAACACTATGCAGCCATAAAAAAGAATGAAATCATGTCCTTTGCAGCAACATGGGTGCAGTGAAAGACCCATATCCTAAGCAAATTAATAGATAAACAGAAAACCAAATACTGCGTGTTCTCACTTATAAATGGGAGCTAAATATTGGGTACACATGGACATAAAGATGGTGACAATAGACACTAGGAATTTATTGAGGTACGGGAGAGGAAGGGAGCCAAGGGTTGAAAAACTACCGATTGAGTAATATGCCCACTACCTGGGTGATGGGATCAATTTTACCCTAAACCTCGCATCACACAATACACCCATGTAACAAACCTGCACATCTACCCATCAAATCTCAACTAAAAGTTGGAATTTTTTAAAAAATGAAAATCTACGCCATGAATCTAAAGTAGAACTTTTTTAAAAAAGGAAAAATATATCCTTAAAGAAAAAAAAAAAGAGTTTACCATTCTAGATGCCATATCAACATAAACAGGAGTTTGGAAGAAGCTGATTCCAACCCTCGTGTATGATTTTAGAGGTCTAATATTTCAGTGGAGGAAGTAACTTCAGACGTGGTGGAAGTAGCAAGAAAACTGGAATTAGAAGTTGAGACTAAAGATGTGATGGAACTACTGAGTCTTATGATAAAGATTTAATAGATGAAATGTCGCTTCTTATGGATAAGCAAAGAAAGTGATTTCTTGAGAATAAATCTACCCCGGTGAAGATACTGTAAACATTGTTGAAACTATAACCAAAAAGTGATTACTACATAAACTTAGTTGATAAAGCAGTAGCAGGGTTTCAGAGGATTGACTACAATTTTGAAAGAAGTCTTTTGTGGGTAAAATGCTATCAAACAGCATCACATGATACAGAAGAATCTTTCGTGAAAGGAAGAGCCAAACAATGCAGCAAACTTCATAGTTATGATAAGATGTTGCCACAGCCACCGAGCTTTCAGCAACTACCACCCTGACTGGTCAGCAAACACCAACATTGAGGCAAGACCCTCCACTAGCAAAAGGATTACGACTCTCTGGGAGCTCAGATGATTATCAGCATTATTTAGCAATGAACAATTTTTAACTTAGGCATGCAAATTGCTTTCAGACATAATGTCATTGCACACTTCAAAGACAGAAGTATAGTGTAAACAATACTTTTGTATGAACAGAAAAACCAAAAAAAAATACATGTGACTCACAGTAAATTTTTTTGTTTTGTTTTGTTTTGAGACAGAGTCTTGCTCTGTTGCCCAGGGTAGAGCACAGTGACATGATCTCGGCTCACTACAACCTCCACCTCCTGGGTTCAAGCAATTCTCCTGCCTCAACCTCCTGAGTAGTTGGGACTATAAGCATACGCTATCATGCCGGGATAATTTTTGTATTTTTAGTAGAGACATTGTTTCATCATGTTAGCCAGGCTGGTCTTGAACTCCTGACCTCAGATGATCTGCCTGGCTCAGCCTCCCAAAGTACTGAGATTACAGGCGTGAGCCACCACACCAGGCCATTGTAATGTATTTTTAATTAAGGTACATACATTGGTTTTCAAACCCAATTCTATTGCACACAATAGATTACAGGGTAGTGTAAACATGACTTTTATATGCACCGAGGAACCAAAAACTTCTTGTGACTCTCTTTATTGCAATATTCGTTTCATTGTATTCAAACCCATAACATTTCCAAGGTACTCCTGTATATTTATTTTTTGTCATTCATATGTCTACTTGAATTAGTGAGAAATGTCATAACACCTTTAAAGGTTTTACAAAGATCAGGAAACTTCCATCTTCCTCCTGCTCCTGTATCCGCATGCTTCTCACACCTCAACATTAAGGCTTCTGCACTTTGGCCTGCACTCCCAGATTGCTAAGAAAGTATTCCTCTATTCACATGTTAGTGGATTACTTTGTCAGAAAGACCTTTTTGGCACCAGTAAAAATTTTTATATATTTCTTATTTTGACCCGTTAACATTATAAAATATATTTAGTTAATTCTGTAGTTCTAAACCATTTCTATCATTCTTATCTTAAAAGAGTAAGTCCTATTTGTTTGGGTGTATTATTCATGTGATGTTTTACTTGTTTCTATGTGTTAATGTTTTATTTACAACTTTGAATCAATATTTATAAGTAAAATATTCTCTATGTGCTCTCCTTGCCAGCACAGCACTGCTTTATAAATATATTGAGAAGCTATCTTTTTCCTGCGTGCTGTTGAACTACGCAAACACCATGGGAGTTATCGATTTCACTTAATTGCAAGAATTTACTCATAAAACCATCTGATTACGGAGAATTTTAGAGGAGAAGTTGTTTGAAAGAGTTATTTTTATTTTTAACAGATCTCGATCTACTTATATTTTCTATATATCTTTGATCCATTGTCCTTAAAATTCATGTCTTTTCGTGCATTTATTAGGAAGCTAATATGTTGCTATCCATTCTTTCTTAAAGAGTATTTACTTTGCTTTTTTAACTCAATAATTTATTGAACACAAGTCAAGTGCCAGTCACTCTGCTGAATGCCGAGCATTGAGTGCTGACTATGGAAAATAAGGTCTGTGCCTTCGTGGCATGTACATTTTAGACCATCAAGAAACACGGGAAAAAGCAAATGTAGAGCAAAGGAAAGCCAGCAGTGACAGAGAATCATGGCAGAATGCTCTATTGGGAAGGACGGCCAGGGACACTTCTCCAATTAGGTGATATTTTACCCAACCACTAAGAACAGGTGAAGAAAAACATCAAAGGAAAAGGAATAATATGTACATTTTCAATGAAAAAGGTTGAGATTTTATTAATCGAAGAAAACTCTAATCAATCCATAAATAGTCTCGAGTGACAAGGACAATGTGAACAGCTCATCAATAAAGGGCCTCTGTTATTTGACTACCTCTTACACGTTGACCATTCCAGGTTTTCTTAACTTCCATTTCCCATAATCACATCTTTTAAACAAGACATTATTCATTCGTACTCCAGTTCCACAGTTAAAAGTATGTATTCAAGCATTTAGCTCCGTCTTACTGTCCTTCAGCTTTCCTGTGAATACCCCGACTATGATTTAAACCATACTGGTTATAGCAGACCAAATATTGCATTACTTTCCTCACCTTTTTATTCAACTTACATTTCTCATAAGCAGACATGATGAAGTCTCAGGAAACACACTTACAGTGGCAATATACTGTTAGATGCACAGTGATACATGTTTCCATTAATGACCTTACAGCTTAACATCATCATGCTGGTGCTCCTGCTGCTACTCTACCTGCATTACCTGGCCAGGCAATTAGTTCAAAATAGACATTGAAAATTGAAACACGACTCCTTTTAGAACACCTGATTTTCTTGTGAATTTCTACAATATCAATCAAATTCAATGCCTTAAGTAGTAAGAATTGCCAAAGAAGATTACTTTTTCACTGAAGCATTTTCTTAAAATACAAATCTCTAGATGCCATGTTTTTTTCCCTTCTTACAATTAATTTATACACATTGAGAATCTTTACGGTAGGGATTCTGTAGGCTTTACACTATTTGAAATCCTTCAAACTCTTTTTGTACTGAATTTGTCCATATGGGTTCGTTCAACCTTCTGCTTTTTCTTCAGTGCTATTACATTTGACACATGTTGAAAGAGCTCTGTGTGTGTGTGTGTGTGTGTGTGTGTGTGTGTGTGGATTGAATGTAGTATCAGTGAGAAAAGGGCCTTAAGACCACTTTCAGAAGCATCAACTCTTTTCTATAGAAAATAGATTCACAACCAACTTAGGACACACTAAACCATTATCCTTTATATTGTTCTTGGAGCTCAAGGCAAATTATACTTAGTGTGACTGTAAATGTTATCCCTCCTGATAAGCAATAATTTATTAATAAACACAACAGGATTTTTACCATCACAGGTGACTACACTAACGAGTCAGGTAGATAGTCATTAAGTGTGAACACATTTTTCCACTTCTAATGAAATAGAAGGAGCAAGTGAAAACCAATGTAGCAATCACTGGGAAAAAGCACTGCCTTTATAAGCCTTTGATGTCAATTATGAAATACAAAAAAGGAACAGGTGCAAAGAGTTATTTTGCCCAGTTATTCATGCATATCCAGTGCTATTCACACTTCCATTTACTCGATGGAGTTGTTGATTATTGCTTTCTTGCTTGGATGGAAGGAACACGACAATCTCAGAACAGTGTCCTGGGAGCAGAGACTGAGACTAACAGCAGGTGGAGGCAGCCAAATCCTGTCACATTGGATGTCATCAGTGCCAAAAATTTTAACAAAGAATTATTTCTGACTAATTTATTTTCTGGAGAGACTCTTTTATTAATTCTTTTCTCTGTCTTGCAATGAAGTGCAAGTGTTTGAAGATGGCCTTGAGAAGTGTTTGCAGTTAAAGTATACTTTACTCCAGAGTGGTTTTCTTCTACCTGCTTGAGGCCAGATGTCATTATAAAAGAGCCACACGTGAGGAGCTGTGTTCCAGATTGGAAATCATCAGTGTCTATCTTCCCCGTTTATGTAAGAAATAAGAAGAGCTTTTTTCTTTAATAAAGCAGAATTAAAGATACATTGTTACATTTATAGTTTGAGGAATTTTAAAATATTTGTGTCTGAGGTAGGAAAGTGTTTATGAAGTCGACAGGTACTTTTAAAAGTAGGACTGGGCCGGGCGCAGTGGCTCAAGCCTGTAATCCCAGCACTTTGGGAGGCCGAGGCGGGTGGATCACGAGGTCAGGAGATCGAGACCATCCTGGCTAACACCGTGAAACCCCGTCTCTACTAAAAAATACAAAAAAATTAGCCGGGTGTGTTGGTGGGCGCCTGTGGTCCCAGCTACTCGGGAGGCTGAGGCAGGAGAATGGCGTGAATCCAGGAGGTGGAGGTTGCGGTGAGCCGAGATCGCGCCACCGCACTCCAGCCTGGGGGACAGAGAAAGACTCCGTCTCAAAAAAAAAAAAAAAAAAAGTAGGACTGTATTTATAATAAAAGTATATATTTGTTTATAATAAAAGCCTTCTTCTTTGAAAATTTTATTTCTGTTGAGATTTATTCTATTAACTTCTTTGTCCATAAAAACGATATGCTTATCATATTTGTACCTTATATTTCATTCTATGGGAAAAGTATATTAGGTGGAGCCAAGTATATTTGCACAACAAATGTAGTTATATGATATATAACTCTCCAATATATGGTTTTTATCAAAATGAATTTGAATTCAGGCAATCAAATATTTTTTAGTCTTCATTACTCATTGAAAAGTACGTTCACATTTTGCCATTATTTCTCACCTTTTCTCTTTATACTTTTCACTGTGTTCTTCGACATAGGGACAGGGAACTTGATAGAGATAGGAAGAAGATTTCTAAAGTTGTCATTGAGAGAGATGATGAATATACTCGAGTGACCGAATGCGGCTCACTTTGCTTCAGAGCTACTTTACTATGTACCTGTATCATAAACAGAGGGCTTTACGACCACATATAAAATACTGCCTTAACAAGGTCCACTTGGAATAATTTACTCAAGAGATGGCGAGAGCTCAAGGCAGGGCCTCGGCTTCTGGGAAGGTGGAAAATAGTCGGGAAGGGATGTTGAGATGATCTGATAGACTGACTTTGCAAATGGTTTACGATAATTATTATCTCAGTGTTGGGTGACAGAGTGGATAAAAATGACACTTAGGAAATGTTAGACAAGTGGGAAATGCCTGCTGCAGGGATGGAGTGGAGAAGATGAGACAATTTTAAAACAGTAGACTCATTTTGGAACATATTTTTTCTATATCATAAGACAACCAAAGATATCCAGCAGGAATTTACATTGCATATCACTTTGCTAGTTGTGTTTTTTTCCCAGATATTTTTCAGATTTTCTCCCTCTCCCTGTTCCTCTGAAAATGTCATCAGGATCCCCCGCTGATGGTCCTAGGAGAAAAGCATGGCAGCCATGTGTCCTCCAAGTCCCTGCTCTTCTCAAGGGGCTGCATCACAGCTCTGCTGCGAGGGCTGGTGCTTGTGCGGTCTGTGCTCTGAAATGCCCTGTCTGGATGGTGGGGGTCATGTGTAGGCACTAGGGCTAGGCATCGCGAACAGCCGCCTTGCCACCCTGTCCCCCATGGCAGCCTAGTCAGCATCCTCCAAAAAGTCCCTGACCTTGTAGTCTATAGAATCTGCACCCATGGGGACCTCTTGTCATGTGTGTAGTGACAAGTGCTATCTCTGTTCAGGGACCTCAGTGTCCTCCCTTTCATCCTCCCGCACAACTTCTTCTGCCCTCTTCTGCCAAGCTGGATATGTTCATTAGCAGTTGATGGAGTTTGAGAGTCCCTCTTCTTTTCCAGAACAAAGTCTATGTTTCAAACTTTACTACTACTATTTATTAAAATTCAAGAAAATTATTTGTGAAGTTTTATGCTAATCACTGAATTTTATATGGGTTCCAGGGGATGCCCATTCATTGTCTGAGAAAAAGATTATTGGAGGTAAATGCTGCTGAAGAACACGTTTAAAGGAGGAAATAAAAGTATGTATATGAAATACATCTAATCACCATCCTTATTTATACCAAGAAATATAGAATACATTGTCTATCTTAAGGACTTGAAACTGCATTTGGGTTGATAAGACTTAAAAAAAAACTGGATGGATAAGAGCACAAGCTACTTCTTGCAGATGATACTATACAGCTGTAGACAATGAAGCATGTGCTACAGAAATTCAAGATGGAGGCTACATTTCATATTTCTGCTGTAACAAATTAGCACAACTTTAGTGGCTAGAACAAAATGAATTTGTTATCTTATAATTCTGGAGGTCAGAAATGTGAAATCAGTTTCAGTGGACTAATGTCAGGGTATTGGCAGGGCTGATTCCCTCTGGAAGCTCTAGGGAAAAATTCATTCCCTTGCCTTTTTCTAGCATCTAGAAGTTGCCCACATTCTTTGGCTCATGGTCTCGTCCTACACCTTCAAAACCAGATGCACAGCATAACTCTCCGTTCTCACCTCCGTTTTCATCCTAACATCTTCTCTTTCCAATTCTGCTTCTTCTGCCTTCTTTGCATAAGGACACTTAGGATAACAACAGACCCACACAAATAATCCAGGATAATCACACTACCTCAAAATTATTCATTTAATCACATCTGCAAAGTCCCGTTTATCCTGTAAATAACATATTCATAGGTTCCAGGACATAGATAGCTTTAGGTGGAGGGGGCATTATTCACCAAAGTCCAGATTCATGGACATTTTTAATATTTGAAAAAACGTTTATTTTTCTTGCCAACTAGTAATTTTTACTTTTGCTATAAGTAATTTTAATGTTTGACATTAAAATTTGCCCAAGATAATTTTCAAGAAAATAGAATCAACCTATTTATATTTTTGGCTCATTTATCTATTATATTTGAAATTTGATTTGCGATTAGTAGGTGCTCTATGCATTTTGAATTCTAACCCATAGTTTGTCATGTTGGTTGCAAATAACTTTCCCCACTCTGGTCTGTCTTTTACTTTATTTATAGTATCTTTGTACAGCATCTTTTTAAAAGTGTAATATGGTAAACTTTTTAAGATTGTCACCCCCTCCTCAAATTTTAGTAACTCATTTCAATATCTGAAACCTCACTTTTGGCTGGCACAGTGCTAGGGATGTCAAGCACATTATTGCTGTAGAAACTGCGTGGAGCATATCCTATCTTCAGACGAGTCTCTGAATCACCCAGTGGTTAGACAATTTGCTCAAGATCGCAGACGTAGGAAGTAAAGCAGTTGTGAATTAATGCAGAATTCAGAAAATTAGTTGCTTAACTAAGATGACTTTAGTTTATTAACTTTCTCATAATGAGAAGTCCGTTGGAAGTCAGCTACAGCTGTATGAATCCACACAGGACCATGAACACAATGGCCCTTGGCTTTCCACTCTCAGCCTTGGGGTGGGGCTCAAACCTTCATGACTTAAGCATGGCAGCTGCCCCTCCACCACTCTGTGCATGGAACAAGACCTCTGAGTCAGCTACTCCCTGAGTTGATGAATTTTCCCCAAATTCTTAAGCATTCATAAATTATTTCCATATGCCTTTTATTGTTACCCTTACTGGGAAGGAATGTTTGTTTTTATTGTTGCTGCTGTTGCTGTTGGTTGGTTGATTTTTTAAACTGGTATTTTGCTGTTCCCAGTAACAGAAGAGTTTAGTAATAAAAGGAGGATATGGAACATTCAACAGCCTGAAAAATCTGAAAAATCAATCCCAGATTTTTACAATTACAGAGATTTTGTTCCCTTACACTGTAAAGCTGAAGAGTTGATAAACCCCCTTTAATTTAAAACTTAGAAAATATTCATTATCAAATTGATCTGAGTTGTAATTTTACACCTTCTCACACCTATGTAGTTTTGCACTTATTTCCAAATTTCTTTCTAATTTGCTTTTCCCAGTCATTTAATAAAATTGCTTCCAACCATACTACATCTGCATGTAATTAATATAAAAAATGAAGTTTGAAAAGTTAAATAAATTGAAATAAATTCAATACATTAAAGTCACCTTAACTCACCTCCACAGCCACAAAGCTTCTCCAGAGCTGTAAACAATTAAAAATTGCCTCTCACCACTCTATCATCTGTTCAAGAACTTATTGGTCAGGGTATCCTTTTGTTCTTTACATAAAAATATCAGATTCCTTAGGGGTTCATTACTGTCCCATCTTTTTTCCTAGGTAATCTCCTAGGAATACATTCCCACAATTAAATTCTATGAATATGCTAATAGAATACTAATTCATTTGAAGCCTCTTCCTCTAACTTTCATGAGTCATACTTCCACCACCTCACTGATATGAACATTCAGGTGTTTCATAGGCTTACTCAATTTGTGAGGTCCAACTCTGAAATCCTGATGATACACCCCAAATGATGCTTCCAGTTTTCACGCACATGTTTTTCAAGTAAATATCCAGGTATGTTTACTGACACCTCCCTCTCCCTCAACGGCCACATTTAATTCATCACCACCTTTATTTAATCCAGTCTACTGGGCAATAACTTGAGGCTCAATGGCAAGACTGGTAAGGTTCCATATACTTGTGCTTCTTTCAAAACCTTTGTAAACTCTGCATTTCAGATACTGAGTTTTAAAGGCTTTAGCATATAGACACACACGTGCCCACAGATCTGCATGTGCACATGAGCACACTCAAGCAGGGACCCTCAGAATTCTTCAAACTTTCATGAGAACCACTGCCTTTGTGCCAAGTCCCATCTCATCTTTGCCAAACATGCTACAAAGTGGCTCTCACCCGACCAGTGGCTCTGTGCAAAGCCAGTGCAGTCAGGAGCCTCAGACTCCTAAAGTCAGTGATTCCTGACCCAAAGCATGGGGAGAAGTTAGTGCACTTCTCTGAGGTCCATCCCTTGTTACCAAAACATCAGGGGTTTGGTCTAGGCCTTTCTGCTTCCCACATAGAAAGCCAATCACTGAGACAACCATTACGGCCAAGGAAGAAGACTTTAATCAGGTGCTGTAGCCAAGTAGATGGGAGATTATCCTGAAATCCATCTCCCCGATGGACTAAAATTAGGGGTTTATATAGCAGAAAATAACTACATGCAGGAAAACAGAAATTAGGAAGGAGTTAGGAGAAGGAGTTGGTCAACTGGAAGCAGATGATCACATTGGCAGCCACAATGGGTGAGGGTTCTGACACCTCATTGTCCAAAGGCAGTGAGATCTGGTGAGTTTCAGCTCCTTGCTATTATCTGTGAGGGCTTCTGGTTGGTGATTTATCTCAGAAAGTAACTCAGATAAGACAAACGTAACTTTTAATACTAGAAGGGTTAATTTCTATGCTTATTCAAAAGACACTATAAACATCAGTTCTATGGGACAAGTGGCTCTACATCACACTCAACAAAGGCCTATCATGCTTGTGGCCTCAGCAGCTATATGTTATTTTTATAGAGATGAGTGTGATCTGTTATGTGGCTTTTCTAGTTCTACCTGGGGGTGCTGGTGGATCCCAGGCTACTCCTTATCTTGGAGAGGAAGAACAGTCTCATTATAAAAATATTAACTTATACTTTCCTCTGTTAACCAATTTTTAGTGTTTATGCTACACCTCAGTATTACTTGATGATATAAATTAAGTTTTTATGTCATACTTTAAAGGGTAAATTATCCTAAAAATAAATACTAACATTTTTATCTTTTACAAAAAAGTTACTGTAAGTACATTTAAAACTAGTTTATTTAAAAATATAATGAATGACTACTAATGCTAAAATGTTTTCAATATATCAATTTTTCTTAGGAAATATCGGAATCTTTTTCACTTTTTATTAGTAAATTATATGTCATACCATGAATATTGATATGTATTTTAATGTAGCATATCTCAGTGGCTCAAGAAAATGGTTTAAATCAGATAGAATTTATTTTTCTCTTTTTAAGTGTCAATTAGTAGATATATACATAAATCTGTGAAAATAGATTTTGAAAGTCTAACATGACTTATATGTTTTTTTTTTTTTTTTTTTTTTTTTTTTTTTCTGTCGCCCAGGCTGGAGTGCAGTGGCTCAATCTCGGCTCACTGCAAGCTCCACCTCCTGGGTTCACACCATTCTCCTGCCTCAGCCTCTCCAAGTAGCTGGGACTACAGGCGCCTGCCACCACGCCCGGCTAATTTTTTGTATTTTTCGTAGAGACGGGGTTTCACCGTGGTCTCGATCTCCTGACCTCGTGATCCACCCGCCTCGGCCTCCCAAAGTGCTGGGATTACAAGCGTGAGCCACCGCGCCCGGCCGACTTATATGTTTATGAACTAATATAATTCTGAACTGGTACTGAAATTTAAATTTCTCATATAATGCTAAACAGAATATGCATTCTTTTCTAGCTCCTCAAGGATTAGATTAGGAGAATTTTGCTTAAATTACCTTTCTCTCACACAAGATCAATAAACTATAATGTTAACTTCTGCAACATAAGCTTGGAAATTATAAGAAACTCATCACAAAGTTGTAAAACTTACAAGAAATAAAACCCTAAAAACTTCAAACACAGTACACTGTAGTAGGTCAATAAATGTTTCTGTTCATATTGATATGCCCAAAAAGGGAGAGGAAGAAGATAGCAATATCCTTGTGCTGTGCTTAACTGAAGAAGCCTAAAAGTGAGTCAGGGGAGCAAAGAAAAAAAGAAATGAAACACACACACACTCATGCAAACCACTGGGTTAGTCTATTTTTCATTGCTATAAAGGAATAGCCAGAGGCTGGGTGATTTATAAATAAAATAATTTTATTTGGCTCAAGGTTCTCCAAGTTGTACAAGCATGGTACCAGCATCTACTCAGCTTCTGGTGGGGCCTCAGGAAGCTTTTAGTCATGGTAGAAGGGAAGGGGGGCTGGTGTGTCACGTGTCGAGAGAGGGAACAAGTGAGAGAGGGAAGGAGGTACCAGGCTATATTTAACAACCAACTCTCAAGTGAACTCAGAGCAAGAACTCTCTCATCACCATGCAGAGGACACCAGACCCTTCACGAGCCAAATGCCTCCCTCCCAATCCCTTTCAACACTGGGGATCACATTTCGCCATGAGATTTGGAGGGGACAAACATCCAACCCATATCATGCACACACATACAATATGTTACATTTTATTCCTAAGCTTCCCAATCCTAACCTACCAGCTCATTTCCAGAAATCACCTTGAAAATTGCTCTTTTACCAACTAAATCAATTATTGACAGTTAATTATATTTGTAAAAAAAGGCAAGACGAATGTAGACATTTCTCAGTTACATTAAAACATCTATGAGTTAAAATGTAATTTTAAAAATCAAGTATATTCAAATAAGAAAAGAGGAAGTCAAATTGTCCCTGTTTGCAGATGACATGATTGTATATCTAGAAAACCCCATTGTCTCAGCCCAAAATCTCCTTAAGCTGATAAGCAACTTCAGCAAAGTCTCAGGATATAAAATCAATGTACAAAAATCACAAGCATTCTTATACACCAATAACAGACAAACAGAGAGCCAAATCATGAGTGAAGCCATTCAAAATAGCTTCAAAGAGAATAAAATACCCAGGAATCCAACTTACAAGGGATGTGAAGGACCTCTTCAAGGAGAACTAAAAACCACTGCTCAATGAAATACAAGAGGATACAAACAAATGGAAGAACATTCCATGCTCATGGGTTGGAAGAATCAATATCGTGAAAATGGCCATACAGCCCAAGGTAATTTATAGATTCAATGCCATCCCCATCAAGCTACCAATGACTTTCTTCACAGAACTGGAAAAAACTACTTTAAAGTTCATATGGAAACAAAAAAGAGCCCACATCGCCAAGCCAATCCTAACCCAAAAGAACAAGGTTGGAGGCATCACGCTACCTGACTTCAAAGTATAATACAAGGCTACAGTACCCAAAACAGCATGGTACTGGTACCAAAACAGAGATATAGATCAATGGAACAGAACAGAGCCCTCAGAAATAACGCCACATATCTACAACTATCTGATCTTTGACAAACCTGACAAAAACAAGAAACAGGGAAAAGATTCCCTATTTAACAAATGGTGCTGGGAAAACTGGCTAGCCATATGTAGAAAGCTGAAACTGGATCCCTTCCTTACACCTTATACAAAAATTAATTCAAGATGGATTAAAGACTTACATGTTAAACCTAAAACCATAAAAATCCTAGAAGAAAACCTAGGCATTACCATTCAGGACATAGGCATGGGCAAGGACTTCATGTCTAAAACACCAAAAGCAATGGCAACAAAAGCTAAAATTGATGAATGGAATCTAATTAAACTAAAGAGCTTCTGCACAGCAAAAGAAACTACCATCAGAGTGAACAGGCAACCTACAAAATGGGAGAACATTTTCGCAACCTACTCATCTGACAAAGGGCTAATATCCAGAATCTACAATGAACTCAAACAAATTTACAAGAAAAAAACAAACAACCCCATCAAAAAGTGGGTGAAGGATATGAACAGACACTTCTCAAAAGAAGACATTTATGCAGCCAAAAAACACATGCAAAAATGCTCATCATCACTGGCCATCAGAGAAATGCAAATCAAAACCACAATGAGATACCATCTCACACCAGTTAGAACGGCCATCATTAAAAAGTCAGGAAACAACAGGTGCTGGAGAGGATGTGGAGCAATAGGAACACTTTTACACTGTTGGTGGGACTGTAAACTAATTCAACCATTGTGAAAGTCAGTGTGGCGATTCCTCAGGGATCTAGAACTAGAAATACCATTTGACCCAGCCATCCCATTACTGGGTATATACCCAAAGGATTATAAATCATGCTGCTATAAAGACACGCATATACACAGATGGAACCATCACCATAAAAGATGATTCATGTCCTTGTAGGACGTTAATGAAATGGAAACATATTCTCATAAACACCCGCATGTTCTCACTCATAGGTGGGAACTGAACAATGGGAACACATGGACACAGGAAGGAGAACATCACACACCGGAGACTGTTGTGGGGTGGGGGGAGGGGGGGGGAAGGGGGAGGGATAGCATTAGGAGATACACCTAATGTAAATGACGAGTTAATGGGCGCAGCACACCAACATGGCACATGGATACATATGTAACAAACCTGCACATTGTGCACATGTGCCCTAAAACTTAAAGTACAATAATAAAAAAAAAAAATCTCAAGCAAAAAAAAAAACCTCTAGTAAAATCTAGAATTCATGGGGAAAATGGTTGGTTTTTTTCCAAAACAGGAAGGAGCTAAAGGGAAAAATATGTTTTTTATGGAAATAAAGATATCCTTTTATAAAATTTAATTCCTTAGACCCTATTTTGTGTTACCATGTAATTTTTGTTAATATTACAATTTTTAAATTCCTTTCAGGACTTAAATGTCATGTCACCCTCTAGAAAGACATAAATGTCATGACACTCTCTCGAAAAGTGAGTTCATATAATATGTAAAAATTAACATACAGCAGAGCTGTTTAATTTTATGTTGCTGGCATAACAAATATACTGTTTATTTTCCTTTCCATTGTTGATTTAAAATATTTAGTCAGTTATTCTCTTACGAATGCTACAGCTCGTATCACCTTTGGACACTTTGAAATCACATAATAACTGGTACTTGGCTTTCACCTTACCACTAAAGCAAAAGATGGCCCAGAACTGGCCCTTTCCAGAGAGAGTGGTGTCCCCAGCCACCTTGTGTCAAATATATTACTTTCCAATCCATGATGAAAGAGAGAGAATGGCAAAGACAGTAATATTGGGAGAGACAGAATATATTAGTCTTGATCTTGAACATACCAGAGAGATACCTGTTCATCACCTCGTGGTCAGGAAGACAGCCCTAGCTCATCCTATGGTACACTCTCACTGTACTACACATCAGAATTCTAAATTACATAAAAGTTCATGCCATACAGAGGGAGAAAGCCTATACTGTCCTCGTTTCTTTTAATCCCATCTTTCCCAGGGGATTTTAGCTGACTTTAAGCTCTAGGGTCATGTTCACTCACAGAGGTATTCTTATTCAACAATAACAAGAGGTGGGGCAGCCCTGGAGCAGATATTTGACCATTATTCTATTATCTCTCAGAAAAATGTTAGCTATTTTTTTAAATTGCCAACCTGTTCCTTTCTTAAGAGGGAAAGAAGCATCAGAAATGTATCTTTTTTTTATCATCTTGCTGTACTTTTTGTGTACTCTTGTAAATTTATTACAGAAAATAAGACAGAACAGTTTCACTGCTGATTACAACAGGAATGCGTAATGTTACCACTTTCTCCATTTTTCTGTCTACACACTAACAGAGTGGTTTTGTGAATAAAGGCAAGAGGAAGTGCAGGTAGACTGTCTTGGGAGTTACAGGATTAATATATGGTACATGCCAGTCCCCTTCCCTCTGTGAGCTAAAAGCATCTTGTGTTCTTCCACCTACAGAACTGGGTTAAAAGATACTCTCCTGACAAAGTCAAGGATGCATATAAAATCTCACTGTTCATATAAAATAACTCTTCTACATAATTCACATTTTTCTTAACAATATTAAATAAATATTAACCTTTAAACATGGCGGATGGTATTATACTTCTTCACCTTTTAAATATTTAATTTTGTTCCATCTACAACACTCCTGAGAATACATTACTAATGAAAATTACAGCCAAAAATTTCTTAGAAATTATTCTATGATATCTCTATAAAATTTTGCTGCATATTAGGATTAAGTCATAAAACAGATTTTTATGAGAAATTTGTTTTGTGAGGCATAGTTTTTAAATGCTGTTCCATAATCATTTTAGGGTGATATTTTTCAAGACACAGACTTTCCAAAACTCAGCCATCTACAAGCTGTCCAGACAACCAAGACACAGTGAAAATAGTAAGGGACATACGTCTCTTCTTTGCAGCAAACTGGCAAAGGCAAAAGGCAGCCAATGCAGAAGAGCATTGAATTCTCAACTCTCTTGGGTGTTTTCAGGAATCCAGACAAGAATCTGTTGAAGAACTACCTAGTAAGAATTCACTGCTGCCCCTAAACACTTGCTCTGAGTATAGGTATAATTTACTTCTGTGGGTTGTAGGACCCTGATGGACAGATGCAAGCCAGCCCAAGATTTCAGTCACTGTTGCTGCTAAGGACAGCCTCCTTTGGAGCTGTCCTAAAAAAAAATAACTCTGTGTAGATTTCAGGACCTCCAGCATTTCATTGTAGAATGTTTCTAGGTAGTTTGTAGATTTTAGTAAGCTTCCTAGAGGAACAGCACACTCAAGAGTGTACTCACGACAGCAAGAATGTTCTGTCTTTGAAAAATAATCTCAAGAAACTCAGAAATTTCTAATTTTGCTACTCAAGCTTGCAGTAACTTTTGTCATTGGTCATTTTCTGTCACTAATTACCAAGGCTTATGAGAAAGGAGGCAGGTAGAGGCTGGTTAGGCAGATAGAGAGAGTGGGTCTGGGAACAGACAACACTTGCAAGACCGCACCTGCATTGCCCCTGTTACGTAGCATGCCCCAGCATGCTAAGTTGGAACCCATTTCTATACAATGTTAATAAGCAGTTTTACATTTCTAACCAGATATAACTTGTTTTGTAGCTAGCAGGAGGAAATGTGGCTAAGAACTTCCTTTTATACCAAGTTCTCTGCTCAAAAGGGACTTTCCAGCCACCCACACAGGTGCAGACAAGGATAGAGGGTGTCCTAAAATCACCCTGAACTCATTATAATGCCATTAGCATTGTGGTTTTAGCTACACCCCATGGTTTTTGCTTAGGCACTCATGAGTAACCAAGATGGAGTCACTATGGACAACCCCAGGCATGCACAGTTGCAACACCACTGGGGGGGATTTTTACCCTCCAATTAAGGCAGAACCCACAGAAGACTTCCTTGTTTCTGCCACATAAAAGACCCAGAATTCAGCCCCATGTTTGGCAACCCAAGAGAGCTTTTCTGTCACTTAGTAAATCCCACTTTGCCTTACTCACTTTCTGGTGTCTGTGTGCCTTCTTCTTCTTGGCTGTGGGACAAGAACTCAGACCTCACTTAAACTAAGGAGTAAGGAGGCTGCAACACTTAGATTTAACTCAATGTCTTAATTCACTGTTACCAAACTCCAAGTATACTTGAAGAAAAAATTTTTTTAAATGTATTTGTGTTTTTGTTTGGCTTGATTTAAGTTTTCTTATCGTTGTAGTTATCAATTCTTACAACATTTTAATAAATATTTGTTTTCATAAAACATTAAGAATTTAGCTCAGTGTTTATAATGACATATGGTTTATCTTTCTCTATATCTGGGTATTTTATAAAGATTCTATATATAATGTTAACATATTTGGGCACTTATCACATTGCTATAGCACCATGCTAAGTTGGAACCCTTCTATACAATGTTAATAAGCAGTTTTACATTTCTAACCACATATAACTTGAATCTGAAACACTTGGGTTGATTTTTTTATTTTGTACCAGAACATCAGTCTATTATCTGTTGTTCTATATTTGTGTGTGCACTATAGAAAAATTCTATATAATGTATTTGTATTGTAGAAAATGTGTTTCTTTCATATTTTATACATCTGTAGAATAAGTCTATCTTGACTTTTACCTCCATTACTTTTTGTGATAAAATGTTTACGTTCTCAATATATTAAACTACTTTTCATTATAAAAAGTAGCTTTATTTAAAATTTTCTAGTTAGGTATGATTTTTTAAGCTATGAATACCTGAAAATATTAGAAAAAGTCTTCTATGAAAAATGACTGCAAAAAATGCAAAACTAGAAATTGTAGCTTGCATAAAACTTGCCAAAATAAACCCAGCTAATATGTACACACCAAAATAAGTACTAATAAAAATAAATGGCTTCAATATCATACTAAAAAATTGGGAAAGATTAGAAAAAATAGATAAAATTTAAAAACAAAAGCATTAAAAATATTAACACATAACATTTCTTCTTGAGAGAGTTGATAAATTTGTTAGAAAATAGTAATATTTGGTAAAAATAAACCTTCTTAATTTGGAAATACAAGTTGGACAGAAGGCTCAAAGAATGCTAAGAGAAAATGTGAGATATTTAAGTAATAGACTCTTTTCTGTAAGCAGGTAAGTGAAAGTTACCATGTACATACTATAATGACACCTGCTTTTCCCTTGTCTGTTTGGAAAAATTTAAATTTAATCCTAGTAACAGGAAACATCTAAACAGAGGGAGCACTTCTTAAATGTGTGAGAGGTATCTAGAAGTCAGCCCATTGTAGTTCTTGATGGTTTTGAAAATATTTAGGAAAGATACACAGTGACTAAGTTTTTTGATGCCCCCTATCTGCCTGAATCATATCAACAACACATTAGATAATATAATCTATCTACCAAAAAAGTTTGATAGAGTGCACAAGAATATAGATAAAATAGCTAAAGAAAGTCTATCAAAACATTGTGAAGCAAAGTATGGATGAATATTAAATGTTTTAAAAATATGTTAATAGTGGGAAAATTGGACATAAAATGGTTTTAAAATGTCATTTAAAATAGACCATAAAAGAAATAAATGAAGAGGCCGAGGCAGGAGAATCTTTTGAACCTGGGATGCAGAAGTTGCAGTGAGCCGAGATTGTGCCACCGCACTCCAGCTTGGGAAACGGAGCTAAATTCCGTCTCTAAAAATAAATAAATAAATAAATGAATACTTTTTGAACAATACTTATTCCATCAAGTTGAAAATAGTCAAAATACCCGTCCTTTTGTCAAGGAAAATAATGGAGGCACAGATTTTAAGAAGAAAGTGATTCCATGGGAGAAAGGAAACTGGAATGGATTTTTAAAATATAAGTGCTCACATACAAAACTACAAAGAAACGCCAAAAATTAGACTGAAAGTAATAAAGATGAAAAGAAAAAAAAAATACACTGGTAAAAACCAGGACAGCGACATGGAAATTTGAATTGAGAAAAAAAAATTCCACAATGCAAAGGAGAAGAACAAAAGGTTAAGCTGATTAGACACAGGAGCTGGGCATGTGACTGTGAATGGTAAAGAGCCAGCATGTGGAATTCTGATTTTCTTAAAGGAGAGAGTACAGTGCGTTTAACGGAAATTTATTTTAAAATATAGGAAAGCCTGTCTGATTACAGAAGACCTAAATCTGTAGATCGAAAGGATACACAATATATACCAATGAAGTTATTTGTATTTAACCATCTGTGAAACATATATTAAGTAATTGGATTTTGACAATAAAATAAAAATTATTTTGGTTTTGAGAAAGAATTTTCCTGTCACTGGGAGGCTGGCCTCAGTCCTGCCTCAGCAGCAGAGTTTCTGGCAGACAATGGAGCAGCATCCACTAAAACAATTCTGAGGGAGGAGCAAATAGGCCAGGAAATCGAGACCCTTTGAGTAATCCACCTTGACAAAGTCAAAGTCCTGGGGTTACCAAATCCATTTGCCATCAGAGAGGGTACCACAGTGTATTTTTTTCTCAAAAATGTGTTACTTATAAGCTACGGTAAATAGCAACACGACTTTGAATATCATATTCTAATAATGTCAACATTTATATCCTTATATCAGAATTCTCTGATCACCAGGCTGTACATTCAATTCGCTATTGGGATTTGGATACTTCAAGACGTTCCAAACTTAATATTTACAAACAGAACTAGATGTTTTCTTTCTAAATCCTATACATGCCTAGCCCATTCCATAAATAACACCCATCTCACTGCTCAGTCAGGCAACCCAGGCGTCATCCCTTGTGAGGGATACAGTAAATCCATGCGTCCTTCACATGCAGCACTGAATCCCTTAATATATCCAGCTTCTCTGCCTCTAACACTCTTGCCAAACCGTCCATGTGTTTCCATGGTCACCTCTCAGTCTATGCCCTCATTGTTCTTGGTTGCAGCATCACAATTGGTTCCAACTGCTCTTCCTCTGTCTACCCCTATACCACTATAATATGCAAAATAGTAAACTATTTGAAGAAATATAAATCTCATATTTGAATTAAACTACTTAATGCCTTACAAAATTTTCATCTCAAGGTAAGAGGGAGAAATAACCAAAACGTATTATCATGGCTTTTTTTTTTTTTAACACAGTCTCGCACTGTCACCCAGACTGGAGTGCAGTGGTGCGATCTCGGCTCACTGCAACCTCCACCTCTCGGGTTCAAGAGATTCTCCTGCCTCAGCCTCCCGAGTAGCTGGTACTACAGGCGCCCACCACTAGGCCCAGCTAATTTTTGTATTTTTAGTAGAGATGGGGTTTCACCATGTTGGCTAGGATGGTCTCAATCTCTTGACCTCGTGATCTGCCCGCCTCAGCCTCCGAAAGTGCTGGGATTACAGGCGTGAGCCACCACACCCGGCCTATAGTGGCTTTAAAGAATTCTAAGATCTGGATCGTTTCTGTTGTCCAGTTTCATTCCTTACCTTCCTCTTTGCCAGCTGTGCCATAGCCACTCTTGTACTCATTCTGTGCCTTGCTCTCTCCAATCTATTCTCCACACAGCAATATGAATTATATCAAGGAATTATCTGTTTAAATCCTTTCTAAGACTTCACTTGCTCTGAGAATGGAATGTAATTCCATTATAACTGTCCATAAGGAGTGTGTCAGCCCAATTTTGCATCCTAATCAGACCATTTTTTTTTTTTTTTTTTTTTTTTTTTTTTTTGGGGGGTTTCCTTTCCCCCCCCGGGGGGGGGGGGGTGGGGCAGTCTCGGCTCACTGCAAGCTCCGCCTCCCGGGTACACGCCATTCTCCTGCCTCAGCCTCTCCGAGCAGCTGGGACTACAGGCGCCCGCCACCACGCCCGGCCAATTTTTTTTGTATTTTTAGTAGAGACGGGGTTTCACCGTGGTCTCGATCTCTTGACCTCGTGATCCGCCCGCCTCGGCCTCCCAAAGTGCTGGGATTACAAGCGTGAGCCACCGCGCCCGGCCAATCAGACCATTTTTAAAACTGAAAGGAAGTGTTATCAATATTTAAACCAGGACATCAGGCATAAAAGTGAATTTTCCTGAGCATGTTAGGTATATGCTTTTCCTATGCTGCAGGTGATTTTATAAGTTATAGTCATGGTTTACATCTTGTATTCCTATACTGATTATTTCTGGGAGGATCCTAAAACACTTTAATTTATTTAATTTCAATGTGTATATTAACTTCCAAACTCTTCATTTCATTTAAATCTTCTTTACTGAACTTCAGATATACTTTCCATTGGTATGCTAAGAATTTAATGGTTCTAAAATCAATTAATATTCTATTGTACTTACGATGTTATAGGCATACTTCTGCTTATTATTTTAATAACCTAACCTTAGTATCCTAAGTAAGCCTTATGGACTCATGAGAAAATACTTAGGTTGGTTGAACCATGCAAGCATTAAAAAAAAGCAGTTTCTGGTTATCTGACAAATGGAAACAGAAGCATTCGCAGATAATTGTGCCTAGTACAGCATTTGATGTATAGAATGCGTATGTAATCATCTGGTGACAGGTTTTTGAAACTTGGCTCTACTATGACCACTGGAAATAGGTATGTAAATTATTTCAACCAGACAACCTGTAAGCAAGTTTGAATAATTATTTCCTATAAACTAGTTTGAAGGTGAATTACTGAGAAATTTCCACCTGTAAAAATGTAGAAAAAACTTTAAAGGTAGCATAGTTCCATATTTTTTTCTGAAAAGAGTGGTTCAATTTCTCTCATCTCGATGCATTTTTTAGCATATGCTCCATTTTTTTCTGTGTTAACTCATTTAAAAAAATATATGTCACTTACTCTGAAACAAAAGTAAGCACCAACCACCACAAAAAAAAGTTTATATCATTTTACTGGAGTTTTGAAAGCACTTGTTTATGCAGAATTGTGAGGCTTTGCAGTGGGTAACAATTATGTTCCAAAGTGGGTAAAAAACTACCGCATATAAATATATTGCAGCTTAAAATTTCATCTCTTGGATGCTGGTAAAGAAAGAAGTAAAACTAAGGAAACAAATAAGCCAATATTACATCCTGCTGCAGTCCTCTCAGTGGGCTGTATGATATTTCTTCATGAATAAAGATGGAGTAAACCACATTTGTAGCATAATAACAAAAGGTAATTAGTGTCATCTATTCACCACTGTTAGAATTTGACTAGAGCAATTTGATTACGTTTATCACATTCTAAACTTTGAGTAAGTTTTCAGCTCTATAATGCAGTTAGTGGTGAAGTGTGCAGAATAAAAGTCAGCTTCCCAGTATGATTGATGAGCAACGACTCAGAGGGATGGAACTGAAAAAAAGGAAAGGAAAAAAAGAGTAAGAAATTGTAATATAGATATTGCCTACTGGTTTTGAAGCAAATCTCATCTAAACCAGTTTGAATCTGTGGCAAAACTTACATAAAAGTAGCAGTACTTCTTTCCAAACAAATACAAAATCGAACGTGTGTGTGTGGGGGAAGGTTTCCATGTCCATACAGATGGAAAGGAAATAATATTTAGGACAAATGCATTACTAGACTTTGTTAAAACAGCAAATTAATTTCTCATTTTTAATTTAGAATCATTTAAGATAATATGTTTTAACATATATTCGTAATATATTAATTGAAACATGTAAAGCAAAAAGTCTCCATAGTGTTTAAGACACTAAATTAGGAATGAATAAGTACTATTTCAGTCTCACATATTAACATTTTCTGGTTAAAAATTCTACTAACTTAGGTATTTTGTGTTTAGTTTTAGCTCCCCCACTAGCATACATGTAGTTCAGAAATATTTTGTGAATCAACTAAAAGAGTTAGATGTGGAGCTAGTCCCAGGAAAACCAGGAGCTCAGTGTCATTTACGGGAATTCAAAGATAGAAGGACATGGAAAATTTTGACAGGAGAGAGATTTGAAGCCGTAAGACTGTTGGAATAAAGCCACCAAAGCCTAGACAAAGTATGGAATAAACAACAGAGTAAGCAGGGACAGGGGAGAGATCACTGACTCTAGAGGAAGAGTAGCCCTGGATCCGAATCAGTAATGAGATTATGGAGATGACCTCCTGTATCAGTTATGTGCCAACACTGTCCCAGGGACGCACTGGAAAGAAACCAGCACCCTGGATTCAAGGGACTTATGATTTCAGGAGAATATACAATAAGCAAAAAAAATAAAATTAAATTTAAAAAAAAGCACATTTTGCCGGGCGCAGTGGCTCACGCCTGTAATCCCAGCACTTTGGGGGGCCGAGGTGGGCAGATCACAAGGTCAGGAATTCGAGACCAGCCTGGCCAACATGGTGAAACCCCATCTCTACTAAAAATACAAAAAAAAAATTAGCTGGGCATAGCGGTGTGCGCCTGTAATCCCAGCTACTCAGGATGCTGAGGCAGGAGTTTCACTTGAACCCGGGAGGTGGAGCTTGCAGTGAGCTGAGATTGTGCCACTGCACTCCAGCCTAGTGGACAGAGCAGGACTCCATCTCAAAAAATAAAAAAATAAAAAAGGACATTTTGTTTTATGAAAGAAGGCAAGGCATGCCACAGAGATGAAAAAAACAACACTAAAGTAGCTTGTTCGAGTTCTCCTTTTTAAGAAGGATTTGTTGAGGCAAACATTGGAATGAACTGAAGGAATCAGGGATGTAGAAATCCAGGAGAAGAGCATTCCAAGCAAAAGAAATAGCCAATGCAAGGACACCAAAAATTCCCTTTTGCCTCCTTTCAGTCAGTCTTGCCTTTCTTGTAGATGACCAATCTTGTGATTGCTATGACCATAGCCTAGTTCTATTTGTTCTTCAATTTCATATAAATGGGATAATGTGGCACATTTTCTTTTGTGCCTGCCTTCTGCACTATGATAATGTTATAATGATTCATATATATTTTTCAGGTTTTTGGGTGTTGAGTGATATTTAATTGTATGACTATACAGCAAGTTATTCCTTCTTAAATTGAGGGGTATACAAAAAAGGACACAAAGCTGCCATGAAAGAAATGTTTGCACCAGTATGATATGAAGCTGCATAACTACGCAGATGTTTTGTGGACATTTGTTTTTGTTGCTCATATACACAATGGCCAAACTGCTAGGTCATAAGGAAGGCACATGTTTAATTTTATAACAAAATGACAGATGGGTTTCAAAAGTGGATGCAAGATTTTTATACTCCCAGAAACAATTTATACGTAGCTCCACATCTTCACCAACATTTGATGTTGTCAGTCTTCATATATATGTGTGTATGTGTGTGTATACTACATACACACTGTGTTTAAATTAATAAACAGTTTTTTAAAGTATGTTTAGGTTCACAGCAAAACTGAATATAATAGCACTTTCCCGTACACACCTGTCCCCCAAAACACACACAATCTCCCCCACTATCCACATCCTGAACCTTGATGGCACATTTGTGGCAACTCATGAAACAACACTGACACATCATTATCACCCAAAGTCCTTAATGTACCTTAGAGCTTGCTCTTCGTGTTGTACATTCTATGGATTTTGGCAAAGGTATAATGACATGTATCAACCACTGCATTACAAACAGAACAGTTTCACTGCCCTAAAATCTTTTGTGCTTCACCTGTTCATCTCTCCCTCCCCATTAATTCCTTGCAACCACTGATCCTTCTACTGTCTCCATAGTTTTACCTTTTCCAGAATATCATATAATTAAAATCATTCAGTAGATTTTCAGATTGGCTTATTTTACCCAGGAACATGTATTTGATGTTCTTCTGTGTGTTTTTGTAACTGGTAGCTAATTTGTTTTTATCACTAATATTTGATTGCATGAATGTGCCAGTTTGGTTTTCCATTCACCTTTTCAAGGACATCTTGACTGTTACCACTTTTAGGCAGTTATGAATAAAGCTGATATAAATATCCATATGTAGAATTTTGCATGGACATATGTTTTCAGTTTATTTGGGAATATAGAAAAGAGTGTGATTGCTGGTCATTCGTAAGGGTATGTTTAGTTTTATAAATAACTGCATTAAGTGTCCTCCAAGGTGGTTGTGCTATTCTGTAGTCCTACAATCAGTGAGAGTCCTGTTGCACCATATCCTTGCCAGCATAGGGTGGTGTCAGTGTTTTGGATTTTGGCCATTCTAATAGGTGAGTAATCATATCCCATTGACATTTTAATTTGCAATCCCTTAATGACATATAATGTTGAACATATTTTCATATGCTTACTATCTATATATCTTCATTGGTGAGGTGTCTATTCAGGTCTTTTGCCATTTAACTGTGTTGTTTGTCTTCTTCTTGTTTAGTTTTAAGTGATCTTTGTATGTTTTGGATGACAGTCCTTTCTTAGATGTGTGTTTTGCAATGATATTCTCCCAATCTGTGACTCATCTTCTAATTCACTAGACATTGTCTTTCACAAGGCAGAAGTTTTTAATTTTAATAAAGTCCCACTTATCAATTGTTTCTTTCATAGATCATGCCCTTTGTGTTGTATCTAAAAAGCCAAAACCATACATAAAATACCCAGGTTTTCTCTTATGTTATCTTTACAAGTTTTAGAGTTTTGCATATTGTATTTCTGTTTATGATTTATTTTGAGTTAATTTTTGTGAAAGGTGTAAGTTCTGTGTCCAGACTCATTTTTTTTCTTGTGGATATCCAGTTGTTCCAGCACCATTTGGCAAAAAGTCTTCTTTTGCTCTATGTATTCCCTTTGCTTATTTGTCAATCAGTTGACTATATTTATGCAGGTCTATGTCTGGGCTCCCTATTCTGTTCTGTTGATCTATTTGTCTGTTATTGTGCCAACACCACACTGTCTTGATTATTTAAGCTTTCTGGTAGGTCTTGAAGTCAGGTAGTTTCAGGCCTCTGACTTTGTTTTTCTTCTTTTCTTCTTCAACATTGAATTGGCTATTCTGGGTCTTTTTTTTTTTTTTTTTTTGAGACAGAGTCTCACTCTGTCACCCAGGCTGGAGCACAGTGGCGCAGTCTCGGCTCACTGCAAGCTCCACCTCCCAGGTTCACGCCATTCTTCTGCCTCAGCCTCCCGAGTAGCTGAGACTACAGGCACCCTCCACCACGCCCAGCTAATTGTTTCTATTTTTAGTAGAGACAGGGTTTCACCGTGTTAGTCCTGGTCTCGATCTCCTGACCTCGTGATCCACCCACCTCAGCCTCCCAAATGCTGGGATTACAGGCGTGAGCCACTGTGCCCGGCCTATTCTGGGTATTTTATTTTTCCATACAAACATTAGAATCAGTCTGTTGATATACAAAAAAATAATAATAATAACCTACTGGTGTTTAATTGGGATTGTGTTTAACGCATAGATACAGTTGGGAAAAACTGACCTCTTGACCTTATTGAGTCATTCTGTCTAGGAAAATTGAGTGTTTTATTTTATTTATTTGCTCCCTTCAATCAGATTTTGTAATTTCCCTGATACATCTTGTACATATTTTGTTAGATCTATACAAAGGGGTTTCATTTTATTAGGTGCTAATGTCAATGTTAATGCCTTTTTAATTTTAAATTTTACTTCTTCATTTTTGGTGTATAGGAAAGTGATTGACTTTCACATATTAATCTTTGTATAACTGCTACAACTTTTCTATAACTGTTTAATAGTTCCAGGAGTTTCTCTTTGGCCAATTCTTGTGGATTTTCTATGTAGGGAATATTTTTATCTGAGAACAAAGGCAGTTTTATTTCTTCCTTTCCTATCTGTGTATCATTAATTTCCTTGTCTTTTCTTACCACATTATCTAGGGATTATTTCCCGCCATTTCAAGTTTGCTTAAACTTTGTATGCGTGTGTATGTAAATGAGTGTTGAATTTTGTCAAATGTTTTTCCGCATGTAATGACATGATCTTATGGTTGTTCTTCTTGAAACTGTTGATGTAAAGGCTTAAACTAATTGACTTTGGAATGTTGAAAAAGCTTTGAATACCTGGGATAATTCCCATTGGCTGTGGTGTATAGTTATTTTTATACTTTGTTGGATTCAACTTGCTAATATCTTATTGATAGTTTTACATTTTTATTTATGATTTATATTGATCTGTAATTTTATTTTCTTGTAATGACTTTGTTTGGTTTTGGTATTGGGGTAATGCTGGCCTCGTAAAATGAGTTAGAAAGTATTTCCTCTGTTTCTGTCTTCTGTAAAAGGTCGTAAAAAATGGTATAATTTCTTCTTTAAACGTTTGGGAAAATTCACTGGTGAACTGATCTGGGCATTGCGTTTTATGTTTTGGAAGGTTATTAACAATTGATTCAAATTCTTTTATAAATTGGTCTCTTCATAGTATCTTTTTCTTCTTATATGAGTTTAGGTAGATTGTGTCTTTGAAGGAATGAGTCCATTTCATCCAGGTTATAAAATTTGTGAGTGTAGAGTTGTTCCCAATATTTATTTATTATCCTCTTCATGTCCATGGGGTCCATAGTGAGGCCCTTCTTTCATTTCTGATATGAGGAATTTATATCTTCTCTCTGTCTTAGCTAGCTAGCATGGCTAGATGCTTACAAATTTTATATACTTGTAGGAAAATTAGCTTTTAGTTATGCTGATTTTCTCTATTGATGTCCTGTTTTCAGTTTTACTGATCTCTGCTCTAATTCTTGTTTTCTGCTTACACTGGACTTAATTTGCTCTTCTTGAAAGTGTTTTTAATTCTTGCTATTCTAGTTGATATGAAGTGGTATCTCATAATGATTTTAATCTTTATTTCCCTCATAACGAATGAGGTTTAACCTTCTTTTAATGTATACATTCTCATTTGTGATGTGTCTCTTAAATGTTTTTGTCTTTTGGTGGCAGATTGTTTACATTTTTGTTGTTAATTTGTAGCAGTTATTCATATACCCTAGATACAATATCTTTAAGATACGTATGGTGAAATTTACTTAGAATCTCTAGTTTGGCTGTTAATTTTCCTATTTATGTACATTGAAGAATAAAGATTATAAATTGGGATCAATTCTAAGTTACCATTTTTTATGATTTTTTTCATGGCATGTAAAGAAGTCTTTTCCTACCCCCAAATCATAAATACATATTTTTCTATGCTTCCTAGAAATGTAATAGTTTGGGATTTCTGTATAGGTCTATTATCCACAGTAATTTTTTATATTATATGAAGTTATGTTCGAGGTTTGTTTTTTATACATGTATTCAGTTGTTGCAGCATTGTTTCCAATTACATTTCCTCATCTTCAAAAATTAATTAACTGATTCATGTGGAAGAGGCATAGCAGAAGCGCCACGATTCCACTCTTGGCCCCGTTGCTAACATATTAGCAACTTCCTGTTTCTCTTCTTTAGAATACTCACTCTCAGGACCCTGAGCTGTCATAGAAGCAGCCCAGGAACTTTGGTGACCAACCATGTGGGAAAGGAGAGCGGCCCATCTGAGCCCAGCCAACCGACATTTCTAAACAGGCACCAGGCTTGTGAGCGAAGCCATCTTGGAGTCTGCAAATCCAGCCTTAAGCTGCATACCATCAAGTATGCACCACTTTGTGGTGACAAAATATGGGGCAGAAGAATTGCCCACCTGGTCCCTGGCCAAATTCCTGGACTACATATTAGTGAACTAGAATCAGCTTTGTTTGTTTTAAGTCATTAACATTCAAAGTAGTTTGTAATGCAACAGTAGATAACTAGAATATAATTTGGTGCTTAGAATTTAGGTGCTGATGTAAGACATGCAGCTTTGGCATTTGGATTGGAAAACGGATAGAAGTTAAAAGGATACAAGAAAATTGTGTGGGAATAGCAATTATTTTAGGCTACAGATAAGGACAACCTAGTTTTGCACTGACAGAATAATTAGCAAAAATTCACCCTACATAATGTGGAAAATAGAAAGTGCACCCAATGAATTCATGGGTCCCACTAGGGAAATTCCAAAAAGCACTATGTGACTTCTACTAATTGCCGAAGAAAATATGAGGATAGAGAGATAAATTAGAAAATCACTATTTAACAATGACCCTTGTAATCATAGATTGAGACAAGAATCATCAATGATGCTAAAAGTGATGATTGAGTTTGATTAGATTCAGAACAATTTCATATTTTAAAAATATCTCCACACAAAATACATACTACAGGCACATCATTATTATGTAATACTTTCAACATTATTGTTAATATGTTCTTTACAGTGAAAAAATATCAGACACCATCTTAAATGACATATTCTAACTCCTGGATAAATCCATATTGTATGCCTCCCAATACCATGCACTGAGAGGACTGCATTATTATGTTTGTGGTTTTATGGCTTAAGGGCATAAGTCTTGAATTATCATCATAACCCTGCAATGTACCTTGGACCTAAAAATGATATTTTTGAGGAAATTGTTGAACTAAGTTGGGTTCTGTGTATTAAATGGTAATAGGGGATTAATATTCCTTTACTTAAATTAAAGTTAACCTCTGAATAGATAATAGAATGTCCTTGTTCTTATATACACTGATGTATTGGGAGAAAAGAGGTAACTCATCAGCAAGTTACATGCCAGTTATAAAGCAGCTGTGTGTGCTATTTCTGCAACTTTTCTGCATATTTAAAAGTACTTAAAAATTAAAACCTTATCAAAAAGAGAAATAATAATTCTGGCTAGAAGATTGTTGGCACAGAGATGGAGAAACTCTGGATCTATACGTGTTAATTTTTGTAGACTGTTTTCCTCTAATAATAATCATCTAGAGTATTTTTCATTCAGTCAGCAGTTGTGGACCTCTGTAGAGTTCAGTTAACACCTGTAATCTCCCAGTGTTGCTAATTAAAAATATCGATAACAAAATGCCACATTTTAGTATACATTTGCTGATATAACCTCTAGAATACTCAGAGTTGGCTTTTGATTTCACTAGGAATCCTGGAGCTGTGAGATAATGTGGAAAATACATATATTTTTAATATGTGCTATTTACCTTTATTCTGTAAGGCCTGATTTTCAATACCGAAGGGTCATCCTATTGACAGAAATCTGAATTCAAGTGACATGGAGGATGCCTATCTAAATCATTTTACTTAGAGCATTAGGAGAGAGAGATTTTTATTTATCATCAATTTCTCATAACTGCTTTACTTTCTAGTACCAGGTGTTCTAGACATATTTTGTGTTTTTCCAACCCAAGCCTAAGGATAAGCCACTTCTTCAAATAGATCTGGTTCTTTTCGTAGGGAATGGTACTTATAAACCAAGATTTGGATGGTAATTATACCCATTACTTCTAGGGTTTTATTGTTTCTAGCTACCCTAAGCTGACTTTGTTAAGAAACATAAATATAAATACACAAATACATATACATATAAACAGAAAAAATGCATCTAGGTAATTGTATATGTATAGACTAGATATAATCCAAATCTAGTTTAAACACCCTGAGTGTGGACTAATACCTCCAACTAAAATCCAACACTACGCTACAGAAAATGAGCCTTTCTCATTTTCATATTTATACCTGTTTTTTCCAACTGTGAGAAGACTGGCATGAATTATTCTCAAATGCATTTACTTGTGTTTTCCACCTCCTCTGAACTTAACTAAACTTCTAGCTGTGCCAATCTAAAACTTGGCCCTGAATAAGGAAAAGGGGGAGGGTAATGTGAAAGAGAATAGAAAATGTAGAATAGATGAAGCTGAAAAGAGAATGGATCTAAAACATGATCTGGAAGATTGTGAACAGCGGAGACTTGAATAAAATGCCATTATACTAGAGATCATACAGTATTCCCAATGTTGCCTCTAATGCCAAGTATGTCATAAGGAACGCACTTTATTTCTCTGGACTTCGTTTTCCCCATTTGCGCACTGAGGAATATGAACTGGAAGACAATTCAGGTCTTGTTTTGCTATAAGAATCTAAGCTTGGGCATTTCATTTTAACCACATCTGTCCAAGTGTGTAAAAATAAAACACGACAGAACGTCCATTAATTCTGTAAATATTTTCAAATTTGACATTAGTGTCCTCTGGTTTTCCTAATTATTCTTCCTGTGATGGAAAGCAGAAGACACTTCGATGAAAGGTAAGATTTAAATTTAAAATTGAATGGACTAGCCTGGATTTTATTACATGAATGTACCTTTTTTCTAGGATATCATTAAGGAGAGATGCAGAAAAGCGGGGATGAAGGCAATTTGAACATTGCAAGGCCTTTAATTCAATGAGCTCAGCTCCTCCTGATATTTGGCTGTGGCTTCTACCTAACCATTTGCACATCTCTTCATGAAACAGCAACCATAATACATGATATGAAATACGACCATGGCAAAGTGGAGCCATTCGTAATGGCAAAGAACACCTGCATTCAATTCTTTCTCATCTCATATATTTATATATATTATATAATCCACACTTAACTATACATATTTTTAGTCATTTTACAAGCTCTTTGACTTCAGCATTAAAGGAGTATTCTAATTGACAGTGATCAAAAACACCTAAGATCTCCTTTACATAAGATATCAAGCTCTCCATGCACAAAGCTTATAAAGTAAATGCATTTAATCTTTAAAAAATAATAATTCCTGCTCTTGCAAGAAGTCCAAGTGTGTTGATAACGAAGAAATGAGGGGCTTACATAGTTCAAACAGATACATGTGCAAAGTAAATCCTGCTGAGAGTATCTAGAAAAATGCAAATGGTGACGGAAGATGATTTCCTTTTCACTCTCTTAGACCCATCTTTTAATAAGTCGGTCTTCTTGCCAACCACAAGGGTAAGAGAAACATTTATTCTTTTCAGCCATTCCCACTATACTTTCTCAGACCATTTAGAAAATAGCTCTATGGGGAACTTACACAATAATGTTCTATTGCTTGAAGAGAGACATTTGCCAGTGCTGGCATTTCTGGGCATGGTATCAAATTGCATTGTGTTGGTGGGCACAGAAGCTTTCTCCAGCCGACAGCGGTAGTAAATCATGACGCCTGCCCAGAGAAGTAAATCTTTGGAAATATTTTGAACTGTGTCAGGTGCTTCTCTGAAATCTTTGTCGCATAGTAATGAGAGCACTAAAAATCAGGTATATATACACACACGTTTTTATATAAAATATCAGCCAATCATCTGTTTAGAGGGTCCACAGGTCCTGCGTTTACAAAATGAGGCAGACTTATCCCAAAGGTTTAAAATGTTTCCTTTACAAAGGAATAAACATTCCGTGGCTTTGCTGGTTATGACAACCATAAAATTTCTACAAACTAGCCTATCTTCTCTGTTTTGCTGTTTTGTTATATTAATCGATATCAGCGCAGACAAAGAAAGTCAACCATGCCTCAAAAATAATCATGGCAATATATAATCTAGGTATATGCATATCTATGCAGAATATATTTGATTTTTTATGGTTGTTGTTCGTTTCTATGTCTGATGGCATTTATATTACCCATTGCATATTTATTGAGCATCTATTAAATGCTTATTGATCCAGGAAATTTTCAAGATATGTAAAGTTTCCTTCTTCAGACATCATAAATTGTAAGCATTAAAATTAGGTACATAATGTTAACTCACTGCATGAATAACTTATTACAAATATGAAATTATCAAGAGTAAAGTAAAATTTTTATAAACATTCTTAGGTCTCAAAGCCCATTTTTAGAAATGAAAATAACATGATTTAGTTCTCATTTCATGTCAGAGATACAGAGCTAGAAAGAGCATTGTATTCACACTTATGACAAGAAAAATGCTGGCCAAACTATAAACTTACAACTTCTCTGAGCCTATTGGAGTGCTAATGTCCCAAAACAAATTACTAGGGTAATTTTTAGAGAAAGATAGGTAGTTACAGAGACAAGTAAGTATAAATTTGGTTACTTGGGACAAATCTTGACAGATCTTGTATGTTATAGATTGAATTTTGTACCCAAGAAATCCATATGTTGAAGCCACAAGCCCCAGCAACTCCAAATATAAACTTATTTGGAAATAGAGTATTTTTTTTTTTTTTTTGAGACGGAGTCTCGCTCTGTCACCCAGGCTAGAGTGCAGTGGCACGATCTCGGCTCACTGCAAGCTTCACCTCCTGGGTTCACGCCATTCTCCTGCCTCAGCATCCCGAGTAGCTGGGACTACAGGTGCCCACCACCACGCCTGGCTAATTTTTTTGTATTTTTTCGTAGAGATGGGGTTTCACCGTGTTAGCCAGGATGGTCTCAATCTCCTGACCTCGTGATCCACCCACCTCGGCCTCCCAAAGTGCTGGGATTACAGGCGTGAGCCACTGCGCCCGGCCATATATATGATTATTTAAGATGAGGTCATGATGGAGTAAGGTGGACCCCTAATCTGTATGAATTGTGTTCTTATAAAAATAAAACTAATTTGAGCGCACACACAGGAGAATACCATGCGAAGACTGAGAGGTATGCTGTCACAAGCCAAAGACCTTCAAAGATTTCCAGAAAACCACCAGAATCTCAGAAAAGAGTATGGAACACACATTTCCTGGAGATCCTCAGATAAAAACAATTCTAAAGACACCTTGCTATCAGACTTTTGGCCTGCAGAACTGTAAGAAAATAAATGTCTGCTGTTCTGCTGTTATAATGACCTGGTCTGTGGGTTTTGTTTTGTTTTTTGTCCTTTTGTTTTTTTCTGCAGCTGAGGTAAACTAGTACACTATATGCTATGGTCTGAATGCTCCTCAAATTCATGTGCTGAAACTTAATATTTGCTGTAGTGGTATTAAGAGGTGGAGTCTTTGGGGAAGTGATTAGGTCATTAGTCTCTGCTTTATGAAAGGGTTTGTGCCATATACAAGCACTGAAGGGAACTCACTTTAGCACCTGTTGTCCCTTTTGTCCTTCACATCTTCCGCCATGTGAGAACAAAGCACTTGTTCCTTTGGCCCCTCTGCCTTCCACCAGAAGAAGACAGCATTGATGGAGCAGGCTCTCACCAGACCACAGACATGCCGTGCCTTGGTCTGGGACTTCCCAGCCTTCAGAACCACGAGAAATAAATTTCTGGTCTTTAAAAATTGTGTAGCCTCAGGTATTTTGTTATAGCAGAGCAAATGGACAAATGGTTGTATGCCGAATGTGGGGTACTGTGAGAGTGTGAACCTCCTGGGATTCGTGGGTACCAAAGTGTTCTCGTGATCATGCAGTGCTTTCTACCGTGAGTACAAACAGCAGCTCACTAAGAAGGTTCTCGACAAAGGTGCTTGAGGGGAGGACACTGTGGAAAATTTCCTGAGTGTTGAGCAGGACAAGAGGAGGAGAAAAGCAGCCCCTGCTGAAACTTCTCCCAAGATCGATGTGCTCTTTTCCATTCACAAAACAAGAGGCAATTTGTAACAATAAAAACTGCTGCCTTTAGGCATGAGCAGAAACTCACTGGGGCTGGTGGAAGGAGATAGGAAGATCAAAACTTCACACCCGGAAGATGGGCAGGAATACGTGCTAGGCCCAACACTGAAGCTGGAGTACAAAGAGGAGCATTTGGGAAGCTGACACACCTGAGAACCAATACACACACTGGACAACCCAGGTAGACACACACATGCACACCCCTGAGACCCAGGTATGCAATGGCTGCCTAAGACCGAGCCTTAATCAGAAAATCAGAGGATGACCTCTGTCCCCAGCCCACATCACCGCAGTCAGAAGATTTTGAAGAGACACATTCTCTCCAGAGAGTAGTGCATAGGCTGGCGGGGGTGGGAGGAAATGCCAAGTGGAGAGAAGAAATTGAAAGAAAGAAGCTCTCCGGAAAAACCAGGCCAGACAGTACCACTTAAAACCAATGCATCATTGGAAGAATAAGACATTCAATGTCTGTGGCCAATCTAATGATAACTTCATTCCCAGCACAACTTCTGACTATATTAACACAAACCCCTACACTAAAGTGATAGCCAATAAGAAAATATATTCACTTCACTACCTGCTCTCCCGCAGTACTTTTCTGGCTTTCAATAACAACCACCAAAAAAAAAAAAAAAAAAAAAAAGCTTACCAAAAGGCAAAAACAATCTAAAGAGACAAAGCAATAATCAGAATCAGACTCAGATGTGACACAGATGTTGAAACTATCAGGTAGGAAATTCTAAATATTTATAATTAAACATTAGAAATTCTAATGGACAAGCAAGACGTCATCACTGATTAGATAGGTGATTTCAGCAGAGATAAAGAAACTTTAAGAAAGCATCAAATGGAAATGCTAGAAAGTATAGAGTAATGGAAATGAAGTGTTCCTTTGAGGGATTATTTAGTAACTTTGACAACATAAAAAACTCAGTGAATTTGAAAGTAAGTCAGTAGAAATCACCCAAACTGAAATTGAAAGGAAAAAAAGTGGGTAGAGAAATTAGAGGAATTTAAGAAATGTGGGGTAAAAGTGCTGTGTAACCTGTGGAAAACATCACAGAGGGAAGAGAGAGGAGGGAATGAGACAGAAAATATATTTGAAGAAATAATAGTCAAGGACTTTTTAAATTATAACAGACCCCAAAACACATATCCAAGCAGCCTAAAGGAAACCAAGCAGGGTAAATACCAAAAACAAAAAATGCCAAAACCAAACACACATATATGAACAAACATCCACACAGGCATATACTATTCAAAGTGCTGACAAAGAGGGACTTTACTGTACAGAAACCCAGCAGCACTTAGCCAGGTGATTAAGGTGAACACTGGCTGTAAAAGTCTTGGTGATATCATGCACCTCCTGATTCGACACGGTAAGACGAGTACTTCACCGCTAAGGTATTTATCACCAAAACCCCTAACTCCAGGGTAATCATGAGACAACATTGGATACACTCATATTGAGAAATATCTTACAAAACTCACAGACCCCAACTTTTCAAGACTTCCAATGTCATGGAAGACAAGGAAAAACTGAGAAACTGCCACAAATTAGAGAAGACTAAGAAGACACATAGGCATACAGAAGAAGGCAAATAGATGCAATGTGAATTCCAGGATTGGATGCGGGAAGAGAAATGACATCAGTTGAAAACTAGTGAAATCAGAACAAAGTCCTTCGTTTCACTATAATATTATAGTAATGTTGATTTCTTAATTTTGATAAGTACACCCTGGTTATGCAAGACGTTAACATTAGTGAAATCTGGATGTAGGGTTTCTAGAAACTCTGTGAACTATCTTTGGAATGTTTCTATAAATATAACCTTATTTAAAAAAAATGGCTGGACTTTGAAATACTTGAACAACGATAAAAAAGCCATGCATTTTGACAGAGAATACATTTGAGATTCAGTGTACAAATTGAATACAGTTTCTGTTTTCAGGTAGGGAGAAATCTTGAGAATACGTCCAAGGTTTATTGGGGAATACTGAATGTGTGAGTCTTGAGAGCATACTTTAACATTGGTTTGAAATATGTGTGCGTGTATATATATGTGTGTGTGTAATATATGTATGTATTTCTACTATACATACATATAGTAGAAACATGGTAAGGTAGAAGAAAATATCATTTAGCACAAAGTCAGAAGTCTTATTATGTATAAACCAGAAAAAGCAAATTAAAGTTGTAATCAAGTATTTAAAAAAATTGAACAAATACAAATTTACAGAGCCAATAAATTGATATTCAGGCCAAAATTTAGACTGTTACATTCTGCATTTATATAAATGCTTTAATTCATAAGAGTTAACCCCCATAACGTCTCTGTCTAGATTTTTCTCAACCACAGTAAGAAAATATGCTTTTAATATAATATCAAACAGAGGAAAACTTGGTTTTTGTTTTTGGAGTTCTTTTTCCCCTGTTAAAACAACCACCTCCTACCCCCTCACGTATTACTGCTCTATCTGGAATCTACCGTAGGAAGCAGAGAGGGAAGCCATATTAAATAACCTTTAAATTTTCAAGAATTTGATTGACCTTAAGCTATGTTTATCTTCATGGAAGAAGAGACTCTGAGGCCTTTTTTCCTTACATAAACAGAATACATTTTTTCTCAAATTTTATAAAATACACACACATTTTTCACACTCTTGTACCACTGACAGCCTGTTCCTAATTGAACCAGCTTTAGTTTTGCAGTTTGGTTTTGTAGAATGATGACAGATATCAAATGTTCCCTCTGAACTCATGTTTCAAAATTTTCTCTAATAATTTATTAAATAGATTTTGCTGATATATTTACTACTAAATTTTGTCCTTTGTAAAGATTCCAACAAAACTTAAAATATGATCAACTTGGCCGGGCACGGTGGCTCACGCTTGTAATCCCAGCACTTTGGGAGGCCGACGCAGGCAGATCACCAGGTCAGGAGACCGAGACCACGGTGAAACCCCGTCTCTACTAAAAATACAAAAAAAATTAGCCGGGCGTGGTGGCGGGCGCCTGTAGTCCCAGCTACTTGGAGAGGCTGAGGCAGGAGAATGGCGTGAACCCGGGAGGCGGAGCTTGCAGTGAGCCGAGATTGCACCACTGCACTCCAGCCTGGGTGACAGAGCGAGACTCCGTCTCAAAAAATATATATATATGTATATATGATCAACTTTGAAACTCGTTAAAAAATAATTTTTTCTATGTAACTGTTTGATTTTCCTTAGGGCTTCCTTAGGCTTTCTCTTAATTGGGCACCGTTAAAGATGCTGAATTTGCAGCATTCAAAAGTAAAGTACATTTGAACAAACAATTAAAATACCATAGCATCCCTGAGTATAAAATCTGTCTTGACACGTCCTAATCAATGAAGTTCAGCTTTCAGAATATTTGGTAGAAATCCTGCACTCTCTAGTTTACTGTCACCACTTACAGTCATAGATTAGTTTGGAAACCAGATGGTCAGATTAAGATAACATGCTGAAAGATTCAGGTAATAGCTGACCTACATCAAACACAGAAATGCACCAATACTGTACTTTATGCATATATCCACTACAGATACTAAAACTCAATTTTCTTCTGACCACTCTAAGCATAGTGACATGAGCTTGTAATGATCTGCAGAGGTCTTGACAGCAAAACTATAATATTCAATAAGATAAAGGGAAAGAAAATTTTATCATATTTAATTTGTATACTTTTTCATGCAATGTATTAACCCTTTTACCTGCCCACAATCACCTGGCTTCTTTATCCCTCTCTTTATGCTTGCCTTGGTTTAAGAACAAGAAAAAAGAGTCATAGGAAGAAAGAAATATTAAGAAAGATGTTTGAACAAAAAAGAAAATAGACACTGGCATGAAAAATACAGAAAGTAATGTAATTTCACATTAGTTAGGAGAAAACATAAGTGGCAGAACCGGTTTCCAAGAACATAGTAAACGTAAGAAGGCTTCTCTCATTTTAGAACTGTTTTTAGAGGCTCTGAGATCAATTATTATCCTACAGATACAGTATGTTCCTGATCATTAAGAGCAAGTGTCTTCATTTTCATTGTCATGTGCTTTTCAACCAGCTGAGAGCCAACAGATTTAGAAATAACTGTCAGATAATTTTTTATTAAAGTTTTTATGAACCTTTTTCAAATATTATCATTGTCTTTACTCATACTTTTAAGGCTACAAAAAATCTCCATGAATTATTTTTAACAATAAAGAATTATTTCAGGAATGCTAAAAACCTAGGAGGGCACAAGAAAATGCCTTATCCTCTATACTTCTAAACTCTATTTCTTCCAATAAGACTCATGGCTAGGTTTAAAGCAAACAAAATTTTAATAATTGTGTTTATACAAACAGCCAAAACTGAAGTTATTTTTCTTCCTTTTTCACAAAATATTTATACTTTTTAAAATGTAATCTTGAATCCCTTTTTTTAAAAATCATTTGGAATCCAGTATTTCTCTTGAGAGGCAATGCAGAAATTGAAAAGTCTATAAGCTTTGGAATAAGTTAGTACTCTATAAAGAACTCCTTAAAATTTAATAGACATACACAGTAGGCACATCATTTTACATGATATGTGTCTCCTCATCATCAAAACAGGAATAATTAGAGAGCCCAATCCTCAAGATTCTTGTACATGTATCCAGTACACCTTGCTACGTCATAAGCAATAGCACCTGTTTAAATTCTCTTTCACATGAAATATTGCTAAGTATCTTTACAGTTAAATCTTTATTTTAAATATTACTATGCCAAGGTAATTGATTTATTATCACTATGAAGAAATGTTATTGACAAATTAACCTCCAGCACACCTTGTATGTGGTCACTTTCAGCCTATAGTCAAGCACAGGAGGCTACAGAAGCCAAATGATGCCTCACTCATCATGTCACAGGATTCTACAGAGGGGCTTATTCTCCCCATTTTTAAAAATTCACATAACAAATAAATTAGTGACTAAATGAAGAAATATAAAATGATTATAAAGCAGAATGTGAGAGAGTTCACCTTTTTCTCCCAGTTTTAAGGTACCTTGACTTGTTCAAAGTTTTGTGTAAGGTAGGCAACTTTCAAGCCAGGATCTACTGAGACAAATGTTACTGAAAATTGTCCCCACTTTTGCTTTCTACCAGCTCATGGCTTCAGATATTTCTTGGAGGAAATGGACCAAAGATTTCTAAGGTTTACATGAAATCAGTTTGGGTGAAATCAATCACAAGGGTCTTTGACGCCTTCTCCCTTAGGAGACTCAAGATGAAAAAAGATCACAACACTCCAGCCTGTACTTCATTATGCTTCAAACAGGCCCATGGCAATCCTTCTAAAATTTATACAGACTAATTCAAAAACATTATTTCTATTTTATCACCTATTTCCCTGTGGATTCTTTCCAACCATCTACTGTCTGAAATACAGGTTAAAAAAAAAAAAAAGCTGGGTTACTCAGCAGAGTCTTTAATATCAAAAGTTAGCAATCAGGAAGATTAACTGACACAAACTTTCTAAACCCAGACAAAATATAAAGTTTAAAGAGGCAAGTGGACTTATTTTGCTACAAAGATATGGCTCAACACACACACACACACACACACATACACATATGTAAAATGCCCAGATGTAGGCAGAACTAGTGTGGTGTTGGGGGTGGCATTTAGATATAGATTATGTAACTGTGTGGTATACGTTTTGGTATTTTGTAGTCAATAATAGTCATGGTCGAAAATGGGTCAAATATAGTCAAACTCCAAAACATTGGGACAATGCATTTCCTGGCTTGGGTAGGGGCAGAAAAACTCCACTTTTATCCTCTTAGGGTCCCAGATGCGTCTGAGGATTAAACGACAAAAAACAAATAGGAGAAAAGCATAAGTTTTATGTGGCATGGGAACCCTCATAAAGAAACGACCCACAGAAGTAGTTAGTCAGTTACTCATATAGTGAATTGGACAAAGAGTAGCAAGTTGCAAAGAAGCAACTAAAGTATGCAGGGAGGCTTTACAAATAACAGTTATTCAAACAAATTCTATATAGTATTCTCTCAGTTTCAATTTCTCATCTTTGAAAATAATGATGTTGGATTTATGTAGTATTGGAGGGCGTCTTTCGTGTGGGAATTTCATCTTCTTTCTCTTAAAAACATCACAAGATCAAAGTGATCATTTTGCACCTGCTGTTTTCCAGGTGACTTTAACTTAAATAGTCAATATGCCAGGGTACTATATTTTAACCCCATCATATCTGTGTACATTTCTTTGCACCACAATAATAAAATCCTCCGTCACTGCAAGTAAGTTTGGTTCTGGAGTTGTTTTCAGGGGCTCAAGCACCTTAAGGTTCCACAGCTGTTGTCACAATATCCTGGTCCTTCTCCTGGGAGAACGCTATTCTCACAGGGAACTCATCATGCTCTCTTTTGCTCAATGCTCAGTGCAATTGCTAACTGGGGAGATAATCATATGAACTGTGCTTTAAGACTGATCAAAGTGTTTTTCTGATCTTTATGGATGTATTTATTTCAGTCTGTTTCTCAGACCCAGCCACTTGTGAGTCGACTAAAACAGTAAAACTGCACAAAATTTTATGCCTCTGAATTTACTGGGGAGTGGACAAGTGGAAGGAAGTAATACAAAATATTTTCGCCCTTCAACTACACAACTAAAATGTTTTAGTTGCTTTACCTTAGAAACTAATAGGCTTCAGTGGGCTCACTGTCATATTGATCACGATTTTATTTTCAACCACTGCTTGAAGAAATTTGATAAAAATAACCTAGCACGAATTGTTTCTCTCAGCTATCTTTAAATGCCCTTTGATTTTGGACAGATTTTGAGTATGAGCCAAGTATGTGAATAGTACTTAGAGTCTCAATTAGTAATGATCTTGGAAATTTTAGCTTTTACTACTATCCAGAGTCCATGAAAGTAGGTCTGTTCTCTTGCCTACACACAGATATCAACAGATAAAATAGGATCATATTCTAAGACAGCTTATATCCTGCCTTAATGTGATAACGATTTTAAAACACACTAGATGAGTTGAGTAAATTTCCTTCAGCAAAAGATAAAAGAGATATAAATAACCTCCTTTAAATGATTGTGATCAATTTATTAATGCAAAGCCAAAATTGCAGCAAAAATATCATTCTCAGTATTTACAAGCATGAAAAATGCAAAATATAAAACTATCACATTTGATATACTTAAGTGCAGAATTCACCCAACCAATGAAGACTTGTTGCACCTAGTCAGTGCCTTTGCTTAGGTTGTGATACCTTTTCCAGCTACTTCCCTTGGCAGACAGGCCAGAAGCCACGTTGCTCAGGATCACACCGCCTGCAGGAGCACAGCTGTGCTTGTACAGGACTGTGGTGTGTTACTCTAACATCTTTGCTAGCAAAGGCCTACATCCTCCCTAGTCTGCTGCATTGCGTGAACTCTGGGGATGCAATCAGGGTCTCTACAGGGGCAGATACAGCTCACACTGCTCTGGAGTAGACCCCTCACCATGACGTCTCTAGAGCTCCTGTGGCCAGACAGGTGGAAACGGGCAATCTTTCCATTTTAGAAGAAATCATCATACTTCTCACAACATTCTGTCAGTCCCACCTCCTGCTGGTTTGATTTTCCAAGGCATGAAAATTTGTGTTAATCAGCAACATGGAATACCAAGCTAGTATGTTCTTATCAGAAGCACTTTCAATTGTTAACTCTATGGATTCTATTTTATCATAAAATATTCCAGTTAGGATATGCATTTATTTCTGTATTCCACAGTTCACAAAGTCCTAAGTTACAGATAATTTCATGGTAAAGAAAAATATTGCACAAATAAACTATGTTTCCTTTTGCAGTGACCTATCATTCAAAATAAAAAAAGGATTTCATTAGAAGAAATCAGAATGGTAACATTTCCTAGCATAAAATAAAATAGATAGAAATTAAATAACTGTCCTATATTTCATCTTTTATTTCATCAACTTGTTTCTTTTGAACAATAACTAGTTGAGGATTATTTCCAATTAGTTACATTTTCCCAAACAACGATGGATACAACAAAATCTAGCTTCAGCAAAATATTGAAGCTTTGAACCAAAAACTTCAGCTGACCTGGGTTGCACTGTTACTATAAATTACAACTACAATTTTTAATAAATTTAGTATTTAAATTTCAAATAACTACCCAGAATGTGATTTGTTGCTGAATCTGTATCATTAAATCATGGTGTTAAAAATCACAACTGAATTTTGCCCACAAAAAGTACAGTAACCTTTGGCTGCAAATGGTAGTGCCTTAACTTGTCTTCTCCTGTTGATACAGAATAAGGATGAAATAATGGTTTTAATTTGCATTCTTTTGCTCCTGGCTCCTTCAGCTCCAAACGTGGTATTAGTTAGTCAGTGTTTTCAGTATTTCATAATGAATTATTAGTGCCTATGTGCATTAGAGCAATGTTAGCATTTTTCCAAGAGAATGTAAAAGTAAAAAGTATGCCTCTCATTGAGAGACCTGAAAGATTGCTTTGCAAATTGTGACCCACAATATTAAATTGATGCATATACAATATTAGAAGATTTTCTTGCTTTTTTCAAGTGGTTATTAATATTGAAAAGCATCAACGTCAGTATTTTACTGCCACCAAACATGTGAAGCAAGCTCTGTCGTTGGTAAAATTATGTATTGCCCATCATATTTTTTAATATTTGGATTATTTCCTAATTAATTTAACACCAAAGACTTACGGCAATAATTACATATCTATATTTAAAAATATATTTAACTTCTTACCTTTCTCCCATTGAGAGGTGACAGCTTGCTGGCAGCCCTCGCTCGCTCTTGGCGCCTCCTCGGCCTTGGCGTCCACTCTGGCCACGCTCGGGGAGCCCTTCAGCCCGCCACTGCGCTGTGGAGGCCCCTCTCTGGGCTGGTTGAGGCCGGAGCCAGCTCCCTCAGCTTGCCGACAGCTGTGGAGGGAGAGGCGCGGGCGGGAACCCGGGCTGCGCGCTGCGCTTGTGGGCCAGCTAGAGTTCCGGATGGGCGTGGGCTTGGCGGGCCACGTACTCGGAGCGGCGGGGACTTAGCACCCGGGCCAGCAGCTGCGGAGGATTCGTCGGGTCCCCCAGCAGTGCCGGCCCACCGGCGCTGCGCTCGATTTCTCGCCGGGCCTTAGCTGCCTCCCCGCGGGGCAGGGCTGGGGACCTGCAGCCCGCCGTGCCTGAGTGCCCCGCCCCACCCCTCGCCGTGAGCTCCGGCGCCGCCCGAGCCTCTCCGACGAGCGCCGCCCCCTGCTCCAGGGCGCCCGGTCCCATCAACCGCCCAAGGGCTGAGGAACGCAGGCCCACAGCGCAGGACTGACAAGCAGCTCCACCTGCGGCCCTGGTGCGGGATCCACTGGGTGAAGCCAGCTGGGCTCCTAAGTCTAGCAGGGACTTGGAGAAACTTTATGTCTAGCTAAGGGTTTGTAAAATACACCAATCAGCACCCTGTGTCTAGCTCGGTTGTTTGTGGATACACCAATCAGCACTCTGTATCTAGCTAATCTAGTGGGGACCTGGAGAACCTTTATGTCTAACTAAGGGATTGTGAATACACCAATCGGCACTCTGTATCTAGCTCAAGGTTTGTAAATGCACCAATCAGCACTCTGTGTCTAGCTCAGGGTTTGTAAATACACCAATCAGCACTCTGTATCTAGCTAACCTAGTGGGGACGTGGAGAACTTTTGTGTCTAGCTCAGGGATTGTAAACACACCAGTCAGCACCCTGTCAAAACAGACCAATCAGCTCTCTGTAAAATGGACCAATCAGCAGGATGTGGGTGAGGCCAGATAAGGGAATAAAAGTGGGCTGCGGGAACCAGCACTGGCAACCCTTTCTGGTTCCCTTCCACGTGGTGGGAGGTATGTTCTTTTACTCTTTGCAGTAAATTTTGCTGCTGCTCACTCTTTGGATTCACACTGCCTTTGTGAGCTATAACACTGACGGTGAAGGTCTGCAGCTTCACTCCTGAAGCCAGTGAGGCCACAAACCCACCAGAAGGAAGAAACTCCAAACACATCCAAACATCAGAAGGAAAAAAACTCCGGACAGGCCAATTTTAAGAACTGTAACACTCACCGCAAGGGTCTGCAGCTTCATACGTGAAGTCAGTGAGACCAAAAACCCGCCAATTCCGGACACACCATGATTAGCCATATGGATCTGAAAAGCCTTTTAGCCCTTTTAAATCTGTTTCTTTACCTGTGTATGCATGGGGAATAATGACAGAATCTTTCCTGATAATTACGTGTGTTATGTTGTTTTAATCTACGACTTTTAACAACAAAAGACCTTTCCCCTGTACCCACACCGCTTACAATCTGGGGAATTCTGAACATGTGCAAAATGTTAGTATTATATACACCAGTGTTGAGCTGTTAAGTAAATAGATACTGGTTGAATAGCTACTAGGTGCTAGCGATGTCAATAAGATGAAGACCATTGACCTTGTGGCTCGTACATTATGGCAGGACAAGGGGACGATAATCAACATCCAGAATATATGCACAAACGACGCATGACGCTAGAATGTGATCCGTGTGTGAGAAAGTAGGCAAAGGAAAGAAAGATTGTGATTATGGGTGTTAGGTAGGCGGGAAATATCAGGAAAGCAGTCACTGAGAAGGAGATATTTGAACAAAATACTTGAGGGTGGTGAGGGAATTTATGCAAAGAGTAGCTGGGAGGCCGGCGCTGTAGGCAAGGAAACACCTGGAACAAAGCCCCAAGGCAAGGTTGGTCCTGGCCCAGGAACAATGCGAAGTCATTGAAGCTGGAGCGCAGTAGGCAGAAAGGAGAAGCAGGGGTTGAGGACAGAGGTGATTTGGCTCCAGTTGCAAAGAGCCTAGCAAAGCACGGTTACGGTTACGACTTTGACTGCTCCTGAATGGGAACAGAGAGCCACCAAAGGATTTTACACAGAGGAGGAGTCTGATCTGTTTTACGTTTTGAGCCTCAGCTTATTGGACTGAGAGTAGAAGATAGAGAGGCAAGAGGAGAAGCAGGAAGGCCGCTGAAGTATTTTGGTAATCCACATATTTTTTATCTGTCCTGCACTTAATTCCTAGATGACTATGAGAAAGTTAAAATATTCATATTGTAGGTCATTCGTGACCTCTGAAGAGAAAAAGTGATTGTGTTCTTAAATAATGAAGTCTTAAATATAAGTTAATGAGAAACAATGCTCCTAAATAAGTAGAAGATGATTCAAAATTATTTCGGGAGAGAGAAGAAAATCACAAAACTGAAAAGTGTTTTAGATAAATGAGAAATTATTATGAACATGTACTCTGTATAAGTAAAAATATACCAGTGTATTTTAGACACTGATTTAAATAAAAGTTTCAGGGACACTTTCAATTTATTTTCTTTAAATGATCTAAAATAAACCACAATGAGCAAACTAAGATGTGTGTATATAGGTTCAATATGGTTTATGCAATAGTTATTATTAAACATTTTAAAAACAAATTAGAGTTAAACAGCAATCACTAAGGGCCTACTAACAAACCATTTCATGAAAATGATACTTAGCCTCAAGGCCAGCTTTCATATTTATATGACAAAGGCAGACAGAGAAAATGGAACTGACCTTCACACTCCTGCATCCACCATCATTAGATGTGTGACCACAAGCAGGCGTCTGAAACTTGAAGGAGGCGGTACTTTTTATCTCAGGGAAATTCCCAGATAACGGCTCACACATGACTTCTCAACACTCGTATTTCCAAGAGAAGTAAAAATCTGGTTGGTGAGACACAGCACCCGGCACAGTCCATCCCTGTGCATTTTGGATCAACTTCCTTTAGTAAGACATCCCAACTGGGAACATCTCCAAGATTCTATTTGCTTTCCTTTCTTGGGGAAATTTACAACAGAAAGGTTAGAGGGAAAACATACAGCCCACGTGCTCCAAATAATAACTTAGGTGAATCAGTTGGCTAGATGGAGGGCTGATATGGAGGTCCACGCTGGGTTCACTCATGTGTTGGACACTTTGGCGGAAATGCCTGGAAAGATGGGGTGTGAGGATGCTCTCACACAGGATGCAAACCTGTGGCTTCTCCGGCATGGTGGGTCCAGCATCACAGAAGGAATGTTCTAAGAAACCCAGGTGGAAACTTCAACCTCTTTATGATCTAACTTCAGAAGTTCTAGAATGTTAATTTTGCCACATTCTATTGGTCAAGCAACAGGCTAAGTCCATCTCAGATTCAAGGGGGAGGAAAATGAAAGTTGACCATTCAATGGGAAGAATAACAAAGTGTATGTGGCCATATTTAATATACCACAGTCTGGCCACAGATATTTACATTTCCCCTACCAGCAAACTACCCTCATCTTCTCCAAATCCCTCGAAAGTCTCAGCCCAGAATATAGATTTCAAGTCTGGGACTATGGTGTGTAAATAAGATCCATGTGGTCCTTCACAAACAACTCCACAAGCATAGTCTAGTTTCTGTGTATTTGGAAACGTGCAAATTGACAAGTTATATTCCCCACACATGTCCAAAATCCAAAGCACAGATGGGTATAGGATCATTGTAACAGATACCTTCTATCAAAAAGGGAAAATCACAAGGGATATAGCCACCACCTATCTATAGAGGTCAGTAGTTCCTGCATTAGGGCTCAGCCCTGTCCTTGGGAATAATTCATTGCTGCATTTGGTTCTTGCTCCTGTCATCCTTCCTTTTCAATAAGACAAACAAAACAACAGTGTTCTTAATTGATCAGGCTCTTCAGTTGGCTTCCTATGGAAGTTTTGGGGTCCAAATGGCTGTTTCTTTTGAACTCCATCTGCCCTTTTCAGACCAACCTGTTATTAATGCTGAAACTGTGTGCTTCATTGACACATTTGTTTCTGTTTAACTAAAGGTAGTGAATACCTTTAAAACCTAAACTGCTTTTAGGTAAGAGAATAGGAACAGTGAGAAAATACCTTTAGGATTACTAGAATCCATTTGGTCTATTTTTAAAATTTTATGAGGCATGAGTGGGCTTAAGACTCTTAGAAGCCCTATTAGGTCTTTCTGAGGTATTAACAAAGGGTCTTACAAATAGATCCTTGGGATCTGTATCTGAGGCCATTTATGACTTTGAGAAAGTTTTTTTTTTTTTTTTTTTTTTCAGAAAGAAAATGAGGATGAGAAACAGTTTTATTTTCAAACCTAGCATGTCTTCACTTCTTTATATTTCCTCTGAATTCTCCATAAAACCTGTACAATTCTTTCTGAGGCTGATCTCTGTGCCCTCATATTTTATGACAGACAGCTAAAAGAAACCATTTGACACTGTCTGCCTCTTTCTTGGAAATATTCCCAGCCAAATCATAAGACACTTTTTCTATTTACCCTACCGCTGATGGTGGTCATTGGCCAAACTTCCCAACAGTATAAAATAGGTTCCATTTTTCTCCAGCCTTCAATCACATTTGCACAGTCTCCTTTATTTCTTCCCCAACAGTCCCCTTAAGTCCATCCAGATTCCTCCATGAGCCCTGTTGAGCGTCTTTCAGCTTCTGTTTGCCTCTTGATCCCAATGTCAATGATGTTGTGTTATTTTTATCATTGTTGTATTCCACTTCTGGGTACCACATTCTGTTCTAGATATTTATTGATAACAAACCATCACAAAATTAACCATCTCAAAATAGCTGACTTACTATATCTCATGCATTTATGAGGCAGGTTTTGAGCAGGTCTCAGCTGGACAAATCTTCTGTTTGATATGGAAATTCACTAGGGTCACATGCCAATATTTTTTTAGCCGGTCCAAAGAGTTGGCATAAAGGTCATAGTTTCAGTGTACCTGCAACCTCCTGGTGCAAGACATTTTTTGTTGCTGGTGTTTATCTCCAAGCTGATGCCTCCACTGCAGTTCAAAAATGCTATGCTTTCCCTACAACATCTTGGCCATCTCCAGGTGGTGTGTTATCTGAAAGCACCTGTGCCACTTTTTATTGCTGTCATCAGGGTTTCTCAGTCACATACAATAGTAATAGTCCAAAAGCTGTTTTTGTTGTTTGTTTGTTTTCTTGTTTGTTTTAATGCAGTAACCTTAATCCAGAACGCTGTTTACTTTGAAATTCTCCTAATTAGACTTGCCATCAACTCCACCTGGAATCTTTTCCAACGAGACGTATCTTTAGTGTACCGTAAGATGCATCCGGTTATATGGTCTACGTGGCTAAGCTGATTTTCTACTGCAACTCGGACTTGTTGCAGACATTTTTCGTTTTTTGTCCTCTCACAAAAGTGGTAACTTTGTCTATAACCTCGTAAATGGGTCAAAACATATTGGCAAGTGTAGAATATGTTGTCCCGTAACTTAAATTGGCTTATCAAGAATTGTTCTTTCTTAATAATCAGATGAAGTTACTTGTCCTTTATTTAGAGAGAAGGTTTTTACACGCACCAGACTCCTGAACTACTACTAATAAATTCATGAATACAACAGGCCCCATGAACTCTGTGAGGTTTTTCTCCCACTCTCTGGAGCTCGTTTGTTGTTTCAAAGCCATCAACACATTTGTGTCACTTCTTGATCTTGGGTTCTTATTTGCTTGGTGTCTTTGACAGAGTGGATCATTGTGAGATCTTGCGCTGGACTTCCCCATGCAGATCATCTCTCCATTATCCAACATCATTGTCTGCCACCTTCATTCACCATCCACATAATTCATTTTGATATCGTCTCCTGGCTCTTGCTGGTACCTGCTGGCTAGGTCCTGAAGCTTCGTCGGTATATAATTAATTTCTTCCCAACGCTTTCTTGTTCTGTTGGCCATGAAGAAAGTTCTCGGTAGGTCCTGAGTGGAACACAGATGGTCTTTCAAGACAGAGACAGTTTGATTGTCTTCAAGCAGGGCTGGCATAGAGAGGGGAGGTGATGAGCATTTAAGGAGGAATGAGCTTTTGCATGGGCCCGACAGGTTCTAGGAAATCTGTGGTTTCAATGTTTTAGAATGCATCAACTCAGATATTCTTAAAACTTTCTACGTGTTACTCCTTCCCAATCCAGGATCCTTATCTAGACATAGGAATTTTCTGGAGTTGAGAATTGTACCTTCTCAAATCTTAATGCTAAAGGTAATTCAAACATGAGATGTACAAGATATATACATGGAAAACTATAAAACTTTACTGAGAGAAACTAAAGTATAACTGAATAAAGGGAAAGATATATCTAATTTAGGATTATATAATGAAAGACTCAATATTGATAAAATGTCTGTTCTACTCAAATGTATCTATAGATAGATAGATGGATAGATATCTGTTTCTGGTAGAAATTTACAAAATAATGCTAATATTTGTATGGAAATGACCTAAAATAACTAATAACCAAAACAATTGTAAAATAAAAAAAAATTGGATTGTTAAAATGGTCTTATTTCAAGACACAATCAAACAACACTCATCAAGAGCTTGTGGTATTGGAATAAAGTTAGTTCATAGATAAACAAAACTGAATACAGTTTCTGCACATATTTATACGTATGTGAACAATGAGTTTTAGACAAACTGCAATGCAATATGGTAGAGAAATAATACATTAAGTGCATGTTGCTTAAAAACTGGACATGAATTTTGATCCATACATCATACCTACATAAATAAACTCAAAGAAGATCATAAACCTAAATTTAAAATTTAGAACAATGATTTAAAAAGAAAAACCTATGGCCTTGGGTTAGACAAATATGTTGTAAGTATAACACCAAAAGTATGGTTCTTAACAGAAAAGACGTAGCAAATTAGACTTCATCAAAACTAAAAACTTTGGCTCTTCAAAATAAAGTAAAAAATCCTGCCAGAGACTGGCAGAAATATTTGCAATACATATATGTGACAAAGATGAACCCATAATGTATAAAATTCCATCATAAGCAAGCAAACAACCCAATTATCAAACAGGAAAGAGATTTGAATAGATATTTTTCCAAATATATAAAGATAGCATGTGTCTTGACTTCATTAGTAATTACAGGAAGGAAAATAAAAACCACAATGAGATGTCAGTAAATCTGCATTAGAATACCTATAATTAAAAAAACAGACCATACCAAATATTAGTGAGGATATGGAAGAACTGAAAGCCATACCCTGCTGGTGAGAATGTAAAATGTCATGAACTACAGAAAACACAGGACAATTTCTTTTACGAAAAATAAAAATAAATAAATAAATCTAAACATGTGACTGTCATGAAGGAGCCACTCCAGGAACATGAGTCTAAGCATAATGACAGGACATGGCACACAAAGACCTGTGCAGAAATGTTCAATGCATCTTTATTTGTAATAACCTGTAAACAATAAATAACAAACAAAAAGTGAGTGGATAAACAGATTATGATACACCTAGACAATAGAATACTACGGAGCAATAAAAATGATTGAATTAAATTATTGTTACCCAAAACATGAATGAATCTCAAAATAATATGCTCCATAAAAGATGCAAGACAAAAATATATAAGTTGTATGATTCCATTTAAAGGAAACTGTTAAGATGGAAATTAATCTGTAGTGGCATATGTTTATTTCTAAAAGTGAAGTGAAGAAAGGGAGAAGGATGGACTATATACAAGAACAGAAGAAAACAAATTTGCCTGATGAATATTTTCATTTGCTTAATTACAATGATGCTTTCACTGGGGCGTGTGTGTGTGTGTGTGTGTGTGTGTGTGTGTGTACGTGTGTTTAATGTCAATTGTATCTCCATACATTTGTTTAAAACTTAAAATATCAGAAGCCCAAAAAACACTATCTGGATGAATCGTCCTATATTTTTCACCAAAAAGTTTACACTTGTCTCTTCAATACCTAATTCAAAAGATGTCTTTTTGAGAGATTCATATTAACTGATTTTTCTGATACATTCGACTTAATTTTCATGGAAACAATTATCTCTTCTTGCATTCATAGTTAATAAACTTATAAAATATTCAGCTCAACTTCAAAATAGCAACAAAGTCAGTCGACATAATCAGGTTTTGAACAAACGCAACTGAACCTCCGTAAGCATATAACTCAACTGTTATGTTTAATAATATATACACATTCCAGAGAGTCATCTACATGCTATAAGAAGTCAGCCTTTCTTAGGCATCTGTAAGCATATTTTACATGCAGACTGATGATAGACCAGCAAGAAATTTGAATGGAATGTAATTGGGAAATGTTCTCTTATACTATGGTTTATAGTCTAATTAAATATAGACTTAAAATTTTCATTAAAACATTGACTTAGCTTTTATGATGCAACACTTGCTTCTATTGCTCATTAATCATTTTCACCTTTTTTTTAAATTATGAAAACTAATTCATCACAGTCATCCAGTGTTCAAAGAAAATGCTAGGTTCTCTCTAATATGTATGCATTCCACAGTTATTATTTAGAACCCATATTCAGTCCATTTTTAAAAACCTGTAATATCACACATGGAATTGGAAATGAGGGCAGTACAACATTCTATTTTTAACATATTTCAAATCATAAGGAAGAACCATGTATATTAAAATAAATTTTTGAAAGCCAGATCACTTCCTGAATCACTAAATTCCTTGAAAATACAGCTATGCTTTGCACAAATTAATGTTAATGATTAATTACCTTAAATGACTAGGCTACATTGAAAAGGAGCAAGAAAATAATTTAAAAATTACCCATATGCCTTAAATAAAAATGCATATTTCTGTGCTTTTCTACCATTTCCAGTTTTCCAATAAAAGAGGTGGCAGGGGAACCTCACACTAAACAAAAACTGCTGTCAAATGTCGTCATTAAAGTGAGCTAACCTTACCCCTGGGATTCCTCTCTTGGAGGCTCTATTCATTATTTTCTAAATCTGTAAAGCTGTCATTTCCAGGGTTTCTTTTGAGTACTGACATAAAAAGAAACAATCATAATTTGTAAGATTGTCGGGGAAAATACTCTTCCCCTCCCAAAAAGTGCCGTTCTCAAAGAAGGGAAAGATTACAGTGTGCATCACCCATCATTCCGTCACATGGAAACATGTATTGTTGCTTATCAGTTGCTTTCAAAAGAAAAGAAAACATTTTGAAACTAAGTTCAAGAAACCTTTTTCATAACTATGGGACGGCATTACCTATTGATCTATAACAAAGGAAAAGACTCAAGATGGAATTTTTTTTCCTCATTTTATTACTCACTTCTGTGGGTTGAATTGTATCTGAGAAAAATGCTGAGTCCACAGGAAAGTACAAATTGCCCCTCTAATAAAAACTCAGAGCTGGAAAGCAATCCAACATGGCCCTAAAGAAAAGCTTGGAACAAGGAAAAAGAAGAGTCAAGCAAGAGTATGTCATTTGCTATCTTTGATCTAATATTCTATAACTTCCAAGTTGGATACATATAAATGGAGAAAGTGTGAAAGCTAGTGGAGGAATTTAGAGCGGGCTTTGGTGGGACACAGACTTTGAAGTCAGACTGAAAGTTCACGCTGTCAGGTTTATATTTTCTAGATCACTTTATCTGAATGTCTGTAAATGTAACTTTTCTTTGTACAATTTTTTTCTAATTTCAAAAATGGGGATAAAAGGGTTGCTGGACAGTAATCTCCCTAGGGAATAATATAGTGACTCCAAGCTGAAAACTAGGAAATGTTTAATTTAATAACTGGTAGTTGCTACTGATATTATTAACATCATTGCCAAAATTTACACTAGACAGTAAAAAGGATTACTCCAAGTAATCCCTTTAAATTTTAATTGAATAATTTAAAAATGCTAAAATATTTTAAGCAATAATGTCACCATACTAATTTATGCAATTAGACTACTCTGTAGCAAAGTACTTGAAGTGATAGTCAATGCATGTAAAATTGAACGCTGTCCTGCAAGGAAATAGCATCTCATCGGAAATGTGGATACAATTATGCAGAATCAGTACATTAAAATGTTTGTTGGATCATCTCTCTTTATTACTTATAATAAAATATTTTAGTGCAGAAAAACTTCAGATTATAGAAAATTATAATAAAGCTAAAATTATTTTTCTCCATGAAGATACCTCCTAAGTCTTACTATTGTCTTGTCTTTCAGTGTGGTCACTATTAACTCAAATATTGAGGTGTAATATCTCAGCAATCTGCATCGGGAGGGAATTCTCAGGTTTTCTATGTTGTACTTGAAAATGAAGTTTTTGTTAAACTTCTGCGGTTTTGATAAGATCATTTTTAAGTGAGAACATTGCAAAAACAGAAATGACAGAACTGGGAATTGTGAGAATCTTTCTTCAGAAAACAACCATAAGCTACAAGAAAATCAAATAGAATGCTAGACATACAAAGTGAGAGAGCAACAGGAAACAGTGGTAGGAGGGTAGGTTAGCTTCAGCCTATCAACACTGCAGATCTAAGTTCAAATAATACTTAAGATAACAACAAAGTTCAATTCTTTCTTCTGAGAGGTTTGGAAATAGTTATCAATATATAAAACTGACTTATATTTTTAACATTTCTCTGTATATTTAAATTCAGGCTATCCATAACTAAAATAAAATTTTGCCAAAGAGTAGTAAGAGAACACTTTATTATATCATGACTCCTGTTTATATACATTTAAATATTTTTTCTTACTATACATAAAAAAATGCAAAACCAAGTCACACAAAATGATTGATATATTAGTGTGTATAGTTCCAATTTTAATTTAATTGATAAAAATTTTTCTTAGTACTAAAATCATGTATATAGTGGTTTTACTAGTAGTGGTAGTTATCTGCACCATTTTCGTTGATCCCTCATCTGGTTTGTCAGTAACATACTTTTAACCTGAAGTAGTGGCTCCGCTATTTCTAGCTGGCCAGGGGCCATCCACCTCTCTGTTCTTATCAAAATGAAGGGCTAATCTGAACAAAAAATTGCTTAAAATTTTCAACATGGGAATTTTTAATTTCTTGCACTTTCATATTGTTTAAAACATCAATTTATTTGCGTATCATAAGACTTTCCCAGATTAAAAGTATTGTATTTTCCTGTTCTATTTTGCAAGACAGATACATGATTATCACTATCCAGGGTACAATATAGGCCATGAATTTTCTTTTTTATTATTGTTTGTTTCCTTTCACCCATAATAAGATAAAGGCTGGGGTTTTGGTTCATTTTGTTTCCTGCTGTTCCCCCAACACCTGAATCGGTGACTGACACCTAGCAGGTGATAGACAAATGGCTGCTGGATGAATACATTCCTTCAGCAGCACTCAGGCAAATGCGTTTGACACCCAGTTAGCACAAAAAGAATCTAGTTAGGATGGAAATGCAGATGGTGAGTTTTATTGATGACACTGACCTGTGAGCCACATAATGAATTGTGACGCTGTAGAGAGGGCATGATGTCTGGTGTGGCTTGTCCTGAATACCAGTGTTACTGACTTGTTTGGCTGCAATTGCCCTCAACATTGCCTTCAGAAGCAGCAGAGTCAATACCTTCCTTATGAGCACAACACCGTCCACTTTTCCTCATGTCTCACATTTTGCTTCTGGTTTAAGAATCGAGAAATTTTTCAGTGCTAGAAATGTACAAGAGTTCGAGAATGTGAGCAGTGCATGCGTACAGAATGCTTCCCTCTCCCCAACAATGATTCTGGTGTCTGTATTTCTATTATTACTAAAGGTGCCCTAATTTAGGTCTGATTCATATTTTTCCTAGATGATTGCAATAAACATTTTAACTTATATTTTATTATCTGTCAGTAGACACTTTTCAAACTATTCCATATATAAATATATTTTTCAAGTTTTAATATATTAGTATCATTATATCAATATATTTTTAATAATTAATTGTGCTTACAGAATAGCTCTATTTGACCTTGCTATTTTATAATTTTAATATTGTTCTCTATTTTTTCTTGTATACAGAGTGATTAGACAACTGGTCATTTTTTATTATAAAATTCTACTAGAAAATATTATTCCTTTCAAAATATTGAACATAACTGATATGGTTTGGCTGTGTCCCCACTCAAATCTCATCTTAAATTGTAGTTCCCGTAATCTGCACATGTTGTGGGAGGGACTCAGTGGGAAGTCACTGAATCATGGGAGCAGGTCATTCCTGTGCTGTTCTTGTGATAGTGATGGTTTTATAAAGCAGAATTCCCTACACAAACTCTCTTGCCTGCCACCATGTAAGATGTGCCTTTGCTTCTTCTTTGCCTTCCACCATGATTGTGAGGCCTCCTCAGCCATGGTGACCTGTCAGTCCATTAAACTTCTTTCCTTTGTAAATTACCCAGTCTCAGGTATATCTTTATTAGCAGCATGAGAATAGACTAATACAATAACATATCCCATAAAGACTTTTTAAAAATAAAGATAGATAAGCCCAATATTAATTAGACATAGATACAAGTAGATATGTATGTAATCTTTGGCTAAAGAATGGGAATGTGTATAATGCTAAAGACAGAATAACTTAAGAGCAACAGTGTTAACTCTGTGCAATGAAGTACTGCCATATGTCAAACACAGCATACATTATGAAGGAAAAGTTTAAAAATGTGGGCAAGATGAAGTGTTACATTTTCTGGGCTTTTCTTAGAAGCACATGATACATATTTATATATTTATATACATATACAGACAAAGTAAAATCAATTCATGAAAGGAATGTAGAAAAAGTAAAACTCAGAATTATGCAATAGCATTGAAAGAAGAGTATCTGGTCATTTTCTTTAAGCATCGTTTCTCTCTAATCATTAAGAAAGATACCAAAATTAATTGGAGATAGCTGTATTCTCTAAATCCTGCTGATTCGCTATCAGTTATTTACACTAGAAAAACAAATGATGCCCAAATATAAAAGACATTTTAATCTTTTATTTTATTATGTTTTCATTTCACTGTTTTGATTTCCCTTATTATCCTACTCCCTCTTAAAAATATCTTAGTTTATTCTTATTTATGTTTCTCAATTATTTTACTTTAGGATTATTCTTTCTGTTTTCTTTCTCTAAACCAATACATACTAGATGGCAGGGCCTATGAATTCAAAAGAAGCTCACCTCACCCCATAAATTAATTGCATTGCTATATCATAGCAACCGAAAGATGTATGCAATAAAATAAGGAAATTCGAGTATTTGGGAATCGCTGACCAAATGACTTCAAAAAATAATTTCCACAAATGGAAATTAAAAAGATAAGTATAATCAATTTATTATCCAATTTGCTTATGTAATCCACAGGAAGACATTCCTGAAAAACTGCATCTTGGCCAATGGAAAATGCCATAGCACAGCTACGGTATCTTGGCATTTTCCAGTGGGTTACTATTACTATTTTCTGCTTAGACTTTGATATATATTTTTGCCTCTAATGTCACAGGTTGGGGAGTGGGTAGAGAATAAATAAATAAAACAAAATTCAAGACAGGAAAAATTAACATGACAAAGAATAGTAAGATTAAAGGGATGTCTGCAGAGCCAAAGGAAAACTCAGTCCTTTCCAGGTTAACAATAGGCAGTGTGTGGTAGAACCCATTGGCCATCCAGTAAACCCTCAGTACACTTAAAGTAAACAAACATTGTTGTTTAAATAAGCATCAACCTTTAAGGTTTTGAAATAGAAAACTCACAAAAAGTCCAGATCAGAATGGCACAAAATTGGAATACACACTTAACAAACTGTGACTACTGGTAAAGACAAGGAAATAAGGATCTATGTGGAATCTGAAAAGAACAATTCTGTGTTTTCACCAGATTCTTCAGGAGGAAGCCCTGCACTTTTTAAACATTTTACATTTTAATTTTTATGGGCACATAGTAGGTGTAGATATTTATGAAGTACATGAAATGTTCTGATACAGGCATGCAATGTGTAATAATCCCATCATGGAGAATGGGATATTCATCCCCTCAAGCCTTTATCCTTTGTGTTTCAAACAATTCAATTACACTCTCTTAATTATTTTAACAGGTACAATCAAATTATTACGGACTAAGTCACCCTATTGTGCTATCAAATACTAGGTCTTATTCATTCTTTCCAACTTTTTTTTGTTCCCAGTAACCATCCCCAAATCATCTTGCTTTCTTTTTAAAACATCCTCAAAGAACAGCTCAAGGTGATATTCAATATCAGATCGCTAACATTTGGGTCCTACTAACAGTAATGATGACTGTGAATTCCATGATATGAATAATCATGTGAGCAGAACAGCTCCACGCATTCTTTTCCAATAGTACTATATTTGTGTGTTTATATCTTATGTGCTTCATATTCATATGCAGAAAAAAATTGTATTTTAATTCTGATTTTCCATCATTTTCAAAATCAACATTTTTAAGAAATAATAGTAGGGCAAATGCAGTACACTTCTGTGCCTCTGATTAAAATAAAATGTATAAGGACAAGAAAGAATATCTTCTATAACCCTGATTTTAAATTGTAAAAGTATTAAAAATACTCCATTTATTTGCAATGCAAATACCATCCATACTGTTAATGCCTTACTCCACAAATTATTTCTGCAAAATGACTAAATTTTAAAATTGTTTTTAAAGTTTAATAAACATTGAGTTATATAAAAACAGTTCGTATGATATAGAATCTTTTAAATCCTCATATATTCATGGTTTAAATTTCAGCTTGCAAGAGAATGAATGGAAGATGTCAAGAAACAGCTATCCTAACTAGTCAGGATATGATTCTGAGTCAAGCTAAGCCTTCTTATAAATTCCAAACACATAATGTTTAACCATATAAAATATGGCTAACACGTTTTTTCTTTATTGCATTTATTTCAGAAGGTAGTCATGAATTTTTCCAAATGTTTAGAGTTGTCTGAAGGAAACACACACTTTAAAAAGGTTTATTTTTCAAGCCATTGTTATTTCAAGTGAGTTAAATGCCAATTTTGGTTGAGAAAATATAGCTATAAATACAAAAAGGCATATAAAGCCATACTCAAAAGCCAGACAAACTATATTAAGTCCAAAATATTATCAATTTTATTCTTTTGAATATGTTTCCAAATATGATTTGTTCAAAGATTATTTTCTTGTTGAAACCCAATTTCTATTTAGACAGAGAAAAAGTTCTTATGGAGAATACGATACAGCAAAATTGCTTTAAATTATACCTACTTGTATACTGTTATTTTGCTAGGAAAAATCAATGGCAGCAACCAATTCTTTACAATAGTTTCATTGAATATTACCTCTTGGTCTGAAATTTTCTTTTTCTAAAGTTAAAGGAAAAGAACACTTGTATTTTGTTTATATTGTTTGACCAACTACCAGCTTCAATTAAAATTCTTAGCTGGAAACACTCACTCTAAGGTTAAGGAAATCAAAATAAGATATTACTTATCCTACTCTAAAGCACTAGCTGGAGCTACTGCAATTACTTTGGTACCTTAATAGCTGACACATTTATATTCTATTATTATTGTCATTCATGCATACGCAAAATTTGGAAAAAAATAAATAAAACATTTTGTTTATTTAGTGATTTAAATAAATCGTGTTGAGAAATATATTTGCTCAGAGTTTTCTTTTTAATTCTCAGGCAGACTCAATACATCATCTCAGTTTTTAACCTCTAAAGTGATAATTTTCATTATTAATTAAAAAATATATATTGGATTCTGGTGCTGTTCTAGGCAATGGTGAAACCATGTTGAATTATAGAACAGTTAAACAAATAGATTTGGCCTCTTTAGTTATAAAACTTATAATTCATATAATTATGAAATTTATAATTTCATCATTATAAAGCAACCAATTAAACAATTTTACAAATAAATACAAGATGGAAACTCTGAGAATAATATCACAGAAAGTTATGCTGTGCTATAAGGCCATGCAATGAGACTATTTGGACCAAAGATTAGAAAGACTGGGAGAAAATTTCTCTGAGAAGGTGATGATGAAGGTGCTGAGTGTTGGACAAAAAGCAGGAGGTAATGAAGCAAGTAGCATGTTATCTGCTTCAGGAATACAGTATAGGGCACACAGTTGCTAGAGAAGGGCCAGTGAGCATAAAGAGGGTAGGTTTGGCTGTGGTGTGAGAAAACACTGAAGAATCCCTAGAACCAGTATGCCAACACCAGCCGCAATAATATTTTGATCCTTAGTCCAGAGCAATAGTAATTACAAGACAGTTTTTGACATAATCAGACCTACGTTTTGAAAAAGGCATCACTACGGCCATGTAGAAAATAATAGGTATCAGTCATCTGCCCCATAGTGCTATGGCTTCCTCGATGGGCAGTCATTCAGGCCAACAGGTGACACATCCAGTCTCTGCTACTTCCCAACTTGGACTAAAAGTTGTCCAGGAAGTCTGGTTTCCCACACTGCTTCAAAAAGTGACCCATGATGCATTTTGGAATTACAGGGGATTTAAATTCACATGGAGAAAAATTTGGTCAAGGGAAAGTAGGAGCAGAAGGCAGCTGAAGTCACCAATTCCATTTTCTCTCTTTCATGTGCTACACACAGATACTATTTCAAGCCTGTGCAGTAACCACTAGCAGGTAAATCTCTGTCAAGTGACCTGTGCTTCTGTGGGCTTATTTAGGAGCCATGCTCACCACAGCAATATCAGACTCACATGGCTTCCCAGCGCTCCCTAACTCACCTCCTTCCCATCTTCATATTGGTTTTGCATCCCCAAAATGAAGTATGATTTCATCCTTGAGAGAAACTCTGCCTTCCAGAAAAGATGAAAGTTATAAATGTTTTCATAAACTGAAATCAACAGCACTCAAGATAAATTGCACATGGAAATCAACAGGGAGAAAGCTTAAGTGACGGGGAGGACAAAGATGACATAACAGACAGAGATACAGAGATAAGGCTGGGCAGGACTGGCTTGTGGAACGTAGTACGAATAATGTCTTGGACATGCTGAATTGAGCGGGATGGAAACATGTATTTGGAATCTGGCAAATAGGCCGTGGCAGGAGACACAGAAGTGTGCACCCGCATATATTCAGTGAAGGAAGCCCTCCTGCCTGGTGTCCCTGCATAGGACAACACAGGAAAATGCTCCAATGCGGTCAGCAAGGTGTTCCAACTTGCACTGACTGAATAAAGCCTGGTGCTGCTGCACATTGTTCAGCACCAAAAGAAAAAGATAACTTGATCCATTAAATAAGTAAAATGAAATCAAATAAAGATAGAGAAGTGATGGCAAAGTAAAAAATTAACAATTGTGAAATTTTGATGAAGGATATAGGGGTGTCTGTGCTTTCATTCTTCCAGCATTTCTCTAAGTTTATTTTATTTAATAAAAACAGATCACGAGGTCAGGAGATCGAGACCACGGTGAAACCCCGTCTCTAGTAAAAATACAAAAAATTAGCCGGGCGTGGTGGCGGGCGCCTGTAGTACCCCCGATACCCGGAGAGGCCGAGGCCAGGAAAAAAAAAAAAAAAAAAAAAAGGCTTAGGGACAGAAAATGCGCCCCCGCCCCCTAGCCTGGGGGGCAAAAGGGGAAACCGTCCCACAAAAAAAAAAAAAAAAAAAAAACCAGAAAGAGAATGTAGTTAACCTCAGAGCTTACTATTCTACTATTAATTTAGAAGTAGACTAAAAATGAGATGTTTTATATATATACACACACGTAGACATATATATACACGTAGACATATATATGTGTGTGGACACACATATATATGCCCACACACGTATATATGTCTAAAATCAGCCTACTGAAAGCAGTTTTGTTAAACAGATGGTGATCAGTTTGAGTGTGTGGAAGAATATGTGAAAAATGAGGAAAAACCGACATTATAGAAAAGTCTTTAGAAAAAATTGGTTATAGTATTTACAAAAATGCCTTTAAAAAACTAACAAATGTTATAGTAATAATTCAATGTTAACAAAAATATTGCTAGACATCATGGAAAAGATAAATTGAAGTTATAACCTAATATATAAATTTTTTAAATCCATGAAATATTTTTGTATAGTTGTCAATAATAGCCACCCTGTCCAAAAAAGATAGAAAAGCTACATCATTCATACTGTATAATCCCACTATACAATGCATATCAGACAAAACTTTTAGCAAAGTTACAAAAGTCTAATATATTTAAAAATAAAATTAATTATATGTTAGAAGACTTATGGTTAGAGTATCCCAAAGGACAATAGTTTTAGAGAAGAATATGGTTAAGAACCTTCATATTAAAAGACCACGGAACTAGCTGTTTAAAAGACAGGTCTATTCTAATAAAGATACCAGTTTCGATTGGTGCCTGGTCAATGTCTAATCACATATTTTAATAGCTACTTAATGAGTAAAATAATACAAAATGTCTTGTAAGATTTGGGAATCAGTCGTTGTATTAAATGAAATACTTGCATTTCATTACATTTCGCTGTAATGAAATGGCATTTAGAAAACCTGTCAAAATTAATGTAAAAGGCATTGCTTTGTTCCAGTTATGATTTTGCTTAATAAAAGTTTAATCCTTATAATCAAAGTTATTTTTACCCAAATCATTCATACAAATTATTTTGAGCAATGAAACATCACATACTTGCTAATGGTAACTATGACAGTTTAAAAGAAGACTGTCTAAGTATTCCTTCCCAATCAGGCAATGAAACCAAACAGGAAAATTGAGGTGAAACCTTGTTTATCAAAGCCATTATATTTTAAATGCAACATAAAACATCTAAGAAGGAATTTATCATCCGAAAACATGTATTATAAACTTCCTTCTCTCTCCACTCAATGTTTACTGTGTGAATCAAAAGAGTTTAGAATTCTATAGATGCAATTAGCATATGACTTTACCTACAGTTTTTACCAGGTTAAACCTTGTCTGTCTCCCATAACATCTTGAATAAGCATTAGTACAAAGAGGAGCCTTTTAGTATCCAAAATTGTCTAAACTAACAACCTCCCACTCATTGACCAAAGACTCTAATTTACAATAAATATAAATCAATACCTACGTAAACCAAAAGTAAAATTCTAACCGCCCCACCAGCCATCTGAATGGACCCCTCTCTTGCCCAAGAAAATTCCAAAGTTAATTTGAAAAATATAACTATTGGATACTGGGCTTACTACCTGGGTGATGAAATAATATGTACAACAAACTTTTGTGACACATGTTTATGTAACAAACCTTCACATGTACCCCTAAACTTAAAATAAAATTAAAAAAAAGAAAAAGAAGAAACGAATTCAGGCCATGAGGGAAGCAGATATTGGACATGCCTCATTATAACCGCCTCCCTTTGGGAATTCAGGAAAAGTCGACCAGCATTAACATCAGCAAAGATCTTAAGTCTGATAAACATCTACGATTCATTCTCCCTGAAGCCTGTTACTTGGAGGCTTCATCTGCACGATAAAACCTTGGTCTCCATAACCCCTTATCATAACCCAGACATTCCATTCTATTAATAATAACTCTAATTGCCAAGCAGAAAAAAATGAAATCTACCTATGACCCAGAAGCCCTCACTTTGAGTTGTCCTGCCCTTCCAGATAAAATCAGGGCAAATCTTATATGTATTGACTGATGTATTGTGTGTAAAAGCAAGCTGTATCCTGACCACCTTGGGCACATGTCACCTGGACCTCCTGAGGCTGTAGCACAAAGTCATCCTTAACTTTAGCAAATAAATTTTCTAAATTGATTGAGACCTGTCTCTGAAAATTTTGGGTTCACACCTATACTGTGTTTCTTAGCTCATTAGTATATTTGGGCTATAACTTTATTTTTAAAAACTATACATTCTACCCATAGCAATTGTGTCAACTTTGAAAATGTTCCTCTCATATTTTCTAATACAAGGAGCATCATGAACGGCCTAGATACTGTGCTCAAATCCATCACTGCCTTCACATCAAGGTCATGCTTTGCATGAACTGTTCTCTAACCAGTGATTGAGCACACCAGGTAAGGAAGGCAAACCCTTTCCTGTAAAACAGAAGATTCCTCGAACATGGAACTTCGGTTCAAGGACTCTCCATAGCCTTGCCAAGATTTGACTAGAACTACCCTACAACCTACAATCCCACTTTCCTGCACAGAAGTCCGACCAGCATCGTGGTCTGACAGCTAATGTAGCCTACTCTACTTCCCTCCTTGTTTCATTTCCTACGGCAATACCCCAATATATTTCTTGCAAGTTTAATTCCATCTTGGTGTATGCTTCTTGAAGGACCTGTACTGGTGTTGCACTTGTGATTTAGCATAGCATCGTGAACATTTTTGTAACTTAGAATCTTAGACCTACAAATCTTTTTAGAGATTATTCCATTTTATACAGATAAGGAGAAAAAAAGAAGCCTGGAGAGGCTGAATGAATTTTCCAAGTGTGTACACCTATTGAGAAAATCCAGGACTAACTGTACTAATTGACTCTTTATTTTATTTCAAATCTGGTAACAACCTACTACTGGAAGGGAAAGATAAATTGTGTCCTAAAGCTAAGAGTGATGTCCATATCATCTCTGGAAAGAAAACCCACTGTCATTATTATAGCATTAAGGATTGCTTTAAGCATTCCTGTAACCAGGTTACTAAGATGTCATTGCCCTAAGGACTTCATGAAGAAACTTAATGGAAACTCTTCTTAGGGACTCTATTCCTTCTTGTTTAGACCCTAAATAATGGAACCTTATTTTTTCTTAACACCCTGAATATATTTGTCACAAGAACTCTGTTTTATTTCAACACACTCATTTAAATACAATCATTAAATGTAACATTTACTCATAAAGGCAGTTTTCAAATGAATACTTTTATTACTTCCTATAAATAAATATTGTAATAAAACCAACATTAGACTTCTAAAAATAATTACATCACTACAAACCTGCCTATATTGACATTCATTCACTACTTTCTCCTTGACTCCAACAAAAAACTAAGAAGCTGACTTCACCTTAACTGTTTTTCCCTCTGGTGTTCAATATTCATTTTAAAGTCTAATCCTCCTTTCAAAGACAAAACTCAACAGAACAAAGACAGAAATAAGTCAGTTTTCTGGAAACTAGCTACTTTTCTCTATGATATACACTGTCTTATTTTCAACAGTCTTCAGAGGAACACATTTTTATGTGTTTTATAAAGCCCTTCACTCAGTTTTATTCATGAGAATTGCAAAAAAATCAATTTAATTAAAATATCCATGCTTTCTGGATAAGAACCATATATTGTATAAAATAAAATTAGAAAAAAAATTATATATATTTTTGATACATGTCAAAGAATATCACTAATGTCCCATAATAAGAATAGGTAAGTAAGTTTGCTTATAATAAGAGGACTAAATTTTATCCCACAAAAACTAACTTCTTTTTTTGAAGTTTAACTTAATTGTCAATCATTTCTTAGATATAAAATGGAAAAATAAGGAACCACTGAAAGAAGCCATAATATTACATGAAACATAGTATACATCCTGCCAAACTGTAATACTTTAAATAAATACATAATTATAAAAAGAAATTATAGTTCTTAGGGCTAATATGCAGGTTAGTAAGTTTGAACCTAGAAATGGCTGTAAATAATACTAGATGCATAACTTTGCACTAAATTGAAAACACATATCCACCTAATATTTTCCTAATAATTTTGCCTTTCTAACATTTCCCTAATAAGTTCCTTCCTAATTTTTTATTTAATAGAAAATAAAGGAACATATGGGTTATTGAGCATTTACTGTGTATCAGACACTAAATTGTGGCTATAGGTTATTTAGCTTAATTCACACAAATGTCCTATGAGATAGATAATATCATATTCATTAACAGAAAAAGAAAACAGTTCTCAAAGAATTTAAATACCTTGCTCAAGTTTATGCAGTTCCTTTGCTGTGGAGTTTAGATTTTTTTTTTTTTCTTTTTTTTGAGACAGAGTCTCGCTCTGTCACCCAGGCTGGAGTGCAGTGGTGCAATCTCGGCTCACTGCAAGCTCCGCCTCCCGGGTTCACGCCATTCTCCTGCCTCAGCCTCTCCGAGTAGCTGGGACTACAGGCGCCCGGCACCACGCCCGGCTAATTTGTTTGTATTTTTAGTAGAGACGGGGTTTCACCGTGGTCTCGATCTCCTGACCTCGTGATCCGCCCGCCTTGGCCTCCCAAAGTGCTGGGATTACAAGCGTGAGCCACCGCGCCCGGCCGTGGAGTTTAGATTTAAATGTACACATTTCTGACTATATGCATATTTGTCCCAATTTAACACTGATTCTAAAATTGCATTCTAATGACGTACTATTGTTCTCCTAAGAGTTCTGAAAATGTTTTTTAATTTTATGCTTTTGAGTATAATATAAAACTGTTTAAGCATATTCTGAATCACGGAAATGACCACCAAATACCTTAGTCCTGATACATTAATCTAGTCCTTGTGTTTGCACCTGTGTGCATGATTACAGTGAGCCAGCTGATTCTAGATCATGTATCTTAGCTAAACTGAAAACACCATAACAGCGTTTAGTGTTCAAGTGATCATTTCACATCAGGTAAACATTAAGTGAGTAATGTTAAATTTGTAGGAGAAGAAAGACACCTGTTCATCATAAGAAACAGAACTACAAGAATGATGACAGCAATTTTCACGTTTGATAGAGGAATTTATTATTATTATGAAATTCATCCATGCTGTGTATGAATAGTTAATTCTTTTTTTATTGCTGATTCGTATTTCACTGTATGAATATGTTGGTGGTGGCGAATCTGTAGGGGTCTGCAACAACCTCAATTCTTACCTCCTCAAAAGAAAGAATTCGACTGAGGGGCATATGGCAGAAAAAGAGACCGACAGCAGCGAGTTTTAGAGCTGGAGAGAGCGTTTAGTTAAAAACTTTAGCAAGGCGCGGTGGCTCCTCACATCTGTAATCCCAGCACTTTGGGAGGCTGAGGCGGGTGGATCATTTGAAGTCAGGACTTTGAGACCAGCCTGGACAACATGGTGAAACCCTGTTTCTATTAAAAAAAAAAAAAAAATTAGCTGGACATGGTGGCTGACACCTGAAATCTCAGCTACTTGGGAGGCTGAGGCAGGAGAATCGCTTGAACCCGGGAAGCAGAAGTTGCAGTGAGTTGAGATCGCCCCACTGCACTTCAGCCTACGCAACAGAGTAAATCTCTGTCTAAAAAAAAAAAAAAAAAAAAAGCTTTAGAGCAAGAACGGAATGTAAAGAAAGTACATACACTTGGAAGAGGGCCAAGTGGGCAAGCTGAAAAATAAATGCGTGGCTGGACCTTTTGACTTGGGGTTTTATGAATTGGCATACTTCTGGGGTCTTGCTTCCCTTCTTTCCTGATTCTTCCCTTGGGGCCAGCTGCTCACATGCACAGTGGCCTGCTAGCACTTGGGAGGTGAGCATGCACAGTGTGTTTAGTGGAGCTCACTGGAGGTGTTCTTCCCTTTACCCGCAGAATGTCCCTGGGAGGTCATACACCAGTTGAACTCTGCCATTTTGAGAGGTGACAGCCTGCTGGCAGTCCTCACAGCCCTCGGCTTGCTCTCGGCACCTCCTCTGCCTGGGCTCCCACTTTGACGGCACTTGGGGAGCCCTTCAGCCCACCGCTGCACTTTGGCAGCCCCTTTCTGGGCTGGCCAAGGCCGGAGCCGGCTCCCTCAGCTTGCAGGGAGGCGTGGAGGGAGAGGCGCTAGCGGGAACCCGGGCTGCGCGCGGTGCTTGCCGGCCAGCTGGAGTTCCGGGTGGGCGTGGGCTTGGCGGGTCCCGCACTCGGAGCAGCCGACCGGCCCTGCTGGCCCCGGGCAATAAGAGGCTTAGCACCCGGGCCAGCAGCTGCGGAGGACCCACTACTGGGTCCCCCAGCAGTGCCAGCCCACTGGCACTGCGCTCGATCTCTCACCGGGCCTTAGCTGCCTTCCCGCGGGGCAGGGCTCCGGACCCGCAGCCCGCCATGCCTGAGCCTCCCACCCTCTCCGTGGGCTCCTGTGCCGCCCGAGCCTCCCCCCGCCTCCGTGGGTTCCTGTGCTGCCCGAGCCTCCCCCCGCCTCCGTGGGCTCCTGTGCCGCCCGAGCCTCCCCCCGCCTCCGTGGGCTCCTGTGCCGCCCGAGCCTCCCCGATGAGCACCGCCCCCTGCTCCGCGGTGCCCAGTCCCATCGACCACCCAAGGGCTGAGGAGTGTGAGCACACAGCGCAGGACTGGCAGGCAGCTCCACCTGCAGCTCGGTGTGGGATCCACTGGGTGAGGCCAGCTGAGCTCCTGAGTCTGGTGGGGACGTGGAGAACCTTTATGTCTAGCTCAGGGATTGTAAATACACCAATCAGCACCCTGTGTCTAGCTCAGGGTCTGTGAATGCACCAATCCACACTCTGTATCTAGCTACTCTGGTGGGGCCTTGGACAACCTTTATGTCTAGCTCAGGGATTGTAAATACACCAATCGGCACTCTGTATCTGACTCAAGGTTTGTAAACACACCAATCAGCACCCTGTGTCTAGCTCAGGGTTTGTGAATGCACCAATCCACACTCTGTATCTAGCTACTCTGGTGGGGACTTGGAGAACCTTTGTGTGGACACTGTATCTAGCTAATCTAGTGGAGACGTGGAGAACCTTTGTGTCTAGCCCAGGCATTGTAAACGCACCAAGCGGCGCCCTGTCAAAACAGACCGCTTGGCTCTACCAATCAGCAGGATGTGGGTGGGGCCAGACAAGAGAATAAAAGCAGGCTGCGGGAGCCAGCAGTGTGGCAACCCGCTCCGGTCCCCTTCCACACTGTGGAAGCTTTGTTCTTTCACTCTTTGCAATAAATTTTGCTACTGCTCACTGTTTGGGTCCACACTGCTTTTATGAGCTGTAACACAAACCGTGAAGATCTGCAGCTTCACTCCTCAGCCAGCGAGACCACGAACCCAGCAGAAGGAAGAAACTCGGAACGCGGCCGAACATCAGAAGGAACAAACTCTAGACGCGCCACCTTAAGAGCTGTAACACTCATCGCGAGGGTCCGCGGCTTCGTTCTTGAAGTCAGTGAGACCAAGAACCCACCAATTCCGGACACAATTTTGCCTCTTAATACACATGCTGGAGCCCACTCACCTAACTACCGAGATCGTATCAGGAACTGCTGATCACCAGCTTCAGGTGCTTCTAATCTCTTGGGAAACTGCCTTTCCCTGGCACGGGCTGCAAACAATTCTTATTTTAGAGAGACAGTGTAACAACTGGCTGACCATCGCCTGATGGTCAGCTGACATTCCTGGTATGGTGGGGTGGGGCCTTCTCCTGCCCTGCTCATGCCTGACTAGCCGCCTACTGTACTGAATATACCACTTTGTTTATTTATTCATTTAATAGTGGGCATTTGGATTGTTTATAAAGTTTAGAATTATTACAAACAAAGCTACTATGAACATTAATATACGAGTCTTGGTGTGGAAATGATGCTTTGTTCAGATCTTACTGATTGTCTTTACAGTAAGCTTGGGGAAACCCCTTTTTCCCCCTATATGATGCTCTGCTTTCAATCTCATTTTCCTAGATAAAGTCATTCCTCAATGGCGTCATTTTCTCCTCTTGGAGACCTTTCAAAATGTTGAACACCAGTGTACAAAGCTCTAGAGACAAGCCTATTGCCCATTTTCTTTTCTTCCTCAAATACTGGGAAACTCTCTCTATTCTGATAGAAAACAGGCAAACAAACCTTCCAAGCTACCCTGTTTCTGTGCAACACCTATGTTTCTCAGAGGCTTTGGGAAACACAACAAAAGTCTATCCAGAACACTACTGTTTGCAGCGTCACCTGTGGGTAGGGACCACAGATGAGGCTACCAGTTTGAAGAGAACAGAAGAAAAATAAAAAGAAAAAAAAAACTGTAGAAATTTATGTCAAATATTAATTTGGCAACATTGGAGTAGAAGTTTTAAGAACAAGCAGTTTGTACCTAGCTTTTATATGTGAGCTTTGGTTTGTTTTTTCAGTTAGAAGCAATTCATCAATTACTTTAAATTTCCTAAACTTTAAATTTATTTAAGAATCATCTCAAAGTATTACAAGAATTCTAATGGTTATAATTCTTACTTTTTTTTTTTTTTTGAGACCGAGTCTCGCTTTATCACCAGGCTGGAGTGCAGTGGCCTGATCTTGGCTCACTGCAACCTCCTACTCCCTGGTTCGAGCAATTCTCCTGCCTCAGCCTCCCGAGTAGCTGGGATTACAGGCATGCGCCACCATGCTCAGCTAATTTTTTTTTTATTTTTAGTAGAGGTGGGGGTTTCACCATGTTGCCCAGGATGGTCTTGGTCTCCTGACCTCATGATCCGGCCCACCTTGGCCTCCCAAAGTGTTGGGATTACAGGCGTGAGCCACAATGCCTGGCCAATTCTTATATTCTTAAGCAAAGCTTTGTCAATCAAGGAATTTATAATCTGGGGTTAGTATAAATATATGCCTTGTCTAAGGGTACTTGCAGAGAGGTTATAACATACGTATTTCATTGCTTTAATTGATATGACTTAGGATAGTGTGAGTCAGTACTTTTAGCTGATTAACAACAAGGAAATGCTACTCCATCTGAAGATGGTCTTGTGAGTTCCAGGCTATTATGATATGGCCGTTCTTGTATCTTTAGTATTACCTCCTGGACTTGCTCCGGAATAAGTGGTCATTCCTGAAAGCAGAAGAATAAATTCATTTTTTCACCTTTCAAGGTTTTAAAATATACTTTTGCATGTCTGTTATTTGGCTTGGAAATTGTCTCTCTTACTTAAATTTGCTAATAAACTTAGGGCAGAAAGGATAATTTTGACCTTTTAAATAAATCATAAGGTAATTTGGAACTGGGGATTATCCCTTATAGAAGCAAAATGTCTTATCTGGGATACCATCTTCCTTCCTTCTCATCCGGATTCCAATTTGCAGAGAGTTTTAAGCTTTCAGCTTTCCTCCGATCCTCTGTGTTCTTTTATCCCTATTTCTCATGGTGATGCTGAGCTGCATAGCAGGTGGTTTATGTAGGCTCAAGACTTTTCAAAAGAGCAGTTATCACATTTTTCAACAGCTCAGGTAGTATAAATTTGCTTTTCTCACAGTACCTTTTTTTTTTCTAAATGTACATTTTTGCCAACTGTAAATGGAACTCAGACCCCTGGGAGTTTGATCTCATTTCTAGGTTTGGAATCTACATTACTCAAGTGTGTTTGAAACATGCAAAAATCATTTTCTCTGTAGTTCTGGGATGTCCAAGAGGCTCCAAAACAAGATGATTGCCAGGAACAGAGAAGTATCTTAATATTTTATTCCTTAATATTTTATTCCTTCCCATTGTATTAGTCATATCTGTCCCACAGCCTTAGATAATTTTCAGTACCTCAGAATACATGTCATGTTTTTTAATGATTTTCTTTGTTAAATCTATTTTAAAACTCTACTAAAAGAAAACCTAAGATTATTCATCTAAATTTCTACACAAAAAAACTCGCAATATGTTAATAACAGCATTTTCTATTTCACCCAATGTTTATTAATATTTAAAATTATGATTATTTTCAAAATTTTACACATTCAAATATCTTCCGTTAAATCTCCACAAACAAATAAGTCTTAAGATAAATACTATTTGTGTTGTCCACAGGACTAGAGAGGTACTATCTGCAAAAATATTTCTCTATATAAAAGCAAAATCACTGGCAAATATTGCCAAGATCAATGCTTTCAGAATTTTTAAAACTAACCAAAGTATTGCAAAATATTAACCAAAAGCTCACAAAAATCTGGGGATCATTTATTAAAGAAAAGACAACTGAGTCTTACTGAGGGAGCTTTGCTGGCAGTTCGGCTTGCCCTGTTTCCATCACAGACTCCCCAACTTAGTGGTAGCATTGAAAACCATCAGCCTCCATAATCACAGTGAAATCATCAGCCTTGCAGCCACCTGAAGGGGACAGAACAGGGTTGGAGTCCTTCAAAGCCCCATTCCCAGTTAATTGTCATAATATGACCTGAGGGCAGCTTCCTAGAAAATCCTACTCACAGGCTTCTCTTTATTTGACTTGACTCAGAGCTTACCCATTGTTTGTGAAGAGACTTTACCCAGGGGCTTTGGAGAAAATAATCAGTAGCAATTGTTTGGCATCAAGGCTGTCTGAGGCTGTGTGTGTCATCTCTTATCCCATGACCCAGGCGCTAGTTATTTTAAAAATGTGTTTTATTTGTTTTACTTTCATATTCTCCTTTTTAATTGATCAATATATGTTTTCAAATTATGGATATTATAAAAATACTTTATAAATAACATTGATTTTATTTTTAATAAAAATGAGGAAACGTGCATGCTTGTTTTAATCTTCAAAGTATTTTAAAGACTGCTTTTTATTAAATGTTATAGATGTACTTAATTATTGCTCCATACTTATAATCTTAGCCTTTACATTAACTAGTATTTATGCTATTTTCATTTTACATTTTAGCTTTTTCAATAATTACTTTATTTCCTTTATTTCCTATTAAGTGTTGTCCATCACCAATTAATCTATGCCACAATTTTTTTGCTGTTGAATTCTTTAATGTCATGTACAATTTGGTTACCTGGAGGATTTTCTTGAATTATGAGGTTTTCCATTAATAAGAAAATATGTTTTTTTAAACTTTCATATTCTAAAAACAAATACTTTTAATGTAAAGTGTTTTTTCTTTTTTTTTTTTTTGAGATGAAGTCTCACTGTCGTCTGGGCTGGAGTGCAGTGGTGTGATCTCGGCTCACTGCAACCTCCACCTCCCAGGTTCAAGAGATTATCCTGCCTCAGCCTCCCCAGTAACTGGGATTACAGTTGCCCGCCACCATGTCCAGCTAATTTTTTGTATTTTTAGTAGAGACGGGGTTTCACCATATTGGCCAGAACGGTCTCAAACTCCTGACCTCGTGATTCGCCCGCCTCAGCCTCCCAAAGCGTGGGATTACAGGCATGAGCCACCATGCCTGGCCAATGTAAAGATTTTAAAAGTTAGTATGCATACAGAAAATTCCTAAACATAGTTGTGCCACTAAATTAAATAAACTCATCCATTTAACATCCTTACCTCCTTCGAAAATAATCACAATCCTAACATCTAAAACAGAAGATGAACTTTTGTTTATTATTGAGCTTTTCTGAAGTGGAGAGAATGTACTCTTTCGTATCTGACTGATTTTATTCCATGATGAGTTTACAGGGTTCACCCATGTGTTGCTTTACCATTGTTTCATTCTTATATCTATGTAGTTTAAGTAAAGGTTTTCCAATTTGATTTATAGACTTACTGTAATTCTAACCCAAATCTCACGATGGTTTTTGGAAGTTAACAATCTCATTCTAATACTAACAGGATGTATGAAATGAGAATAAAAGGTAGGCTTGAAATAAAATCTAGAAAACTTAACAATATTTTAACACTTGTGATAAAACCATGGTATTCATGAATATAAGGTAACAGTTTAAAGACAGCCAGGAGGACCAAAAGAACCCAATAAGGAGTCCAGAAATAGACATCTGATTTTTGCCAAAGATTGCATGATAGTCTGGTGGGGAAAAGATGGTATTTTCAATAAACAATACTGGGTGATGGGTTAAGTGGATATCCACATGCAAAAAAAAAATTTATCTTTTCACATGGTGAACAGAAACTTACATTTTAAATGTCTAGGACAATCAATAGGCTTTGATATAAATGTAAAAGGTAAAACAAAAAAATTTGGGGGAGAAAACATAAGAAAATCTTCTGCACAGCAAAAGAAACTACCATCAGAGTGAACAGGCAACCTACAGAATGGGAGAAAATTTTTGCAATCTACTCATCTGACAAAGGGCTAATATCCAGAATCTACAATGAACTCCAACAAATTTTCAAGAAAAAAACAAACAACCCCATCAACAAGTGGGTGCAGGATATGAACAGACACTTCTCAAAAGAAGACATTTATGCAGCCAAAAGACACATGAAAAAATGCTCATCATCACTAGCCATCAGAGAAATGCAAATCAAAACCACAATGAGATACAACCTCACACCAATTAGAATGGCAATCATTAAAAAGTCAGGAAACAACAGGTGCTGGAGAGGATGTGGAGAAATAGGAACACTTTTACACTGTTGGTGGGACTATAAACTAGTTCAACCATTGTGGAAGTCAGTGTGGCGATTCCTCAGGGATCTAGAACTAGAAATACCATTTGACCCAGCCATCCCATTACTGGGTATATACCCAAAAGACTATAAATCATGCTGCTATAAAGACACATGCACACATATGTTTATTGTGACACTATTCACAATAGCAAAGACTTGGAACCAACCCAAATGTCCAACAACGATAGACTGGATTAAGAAAATGTGGCACATATACACCATGGAATACTATGCAGTCACAAAAAAGGATGAGTTCATGTCCTTTGTAAGGACATGGATGAAGCTGGAAACCATCATTCTCAGCAAACTATCGCAAGGACAAAACACCAAACACCGCATGTTCTCACTCATAGGTGGGTATTGAACAATGAGAACACAGGGACACAGGAAGGGGAACATCACACAGCGGGGCCTGTTGTGGGGTGGGGGGAGGGGGGAGGGATAGCATTAGGAGATATACCTAATGTTAAATGACGAGTTACTGGGTGCAGCACACCAACACAGCACATGTATACATATGTAACAAACCTGCACATTGTGCACATGTACCCTAAAACTTAAAGAATAATAAAAAAATGAAAATATAATAATTTGGGGTAGGTAAATATTTCTAATCCTAATGTATGCAATGATACCTCAGAACTTTATTCTGTATATGACCATTTTAATTAACAATGGATTATTAAATGACAAATGTTTTCCTTTAACCTTCAACTATATTTATTATCTTAGAGAAATCTCAGGTGAGCTTCCTTTTTCCATCTGTTCTTTTTATGTTTGACAACTAAGAGGATTATTTCCTTATCCCTGGATTAAAAAACAAAAATCATCAGTAGCATTTCTCTCAGAAAATACTGATTAAAACGTATTAATAGAATACTCTGTTTCTAATACCTGACAGCAAGAAAAACAAGGCAACAAACAATAAGTAATGATAAAAGTCAACATTAATTATATAAAATAAAGGGATAAAATACGTGTAATAAACCATTAAAGCTTTTGGCAAAAAAAAAAAAGAAAAAAATCCAGAAAATTCCTTCAAGGAGAGACAAGGCAACATTTTTTGTCTCTCTTTGACTCTCTGGAAACACTTTTGATGAGCTAATATCCCAAAAATGCTTAATAGTGTTTCTAAATTTGGAATTTTAGACAGAAATATAGTTTTACCTTATGCCCTACCTTGCCTAAAGGATTTAAACATGCCTACTAGGATGATCTGAATTAAATATGGGATATTAATAAATTTATCTTCATTATCCCTAATGAAAGCATAAGCATCAGGAATCCACATTAAATTATTAAATGAAATGCAATTTATTTTAAATTGTACAGACTCATTCCATATTAATTTTTGTTTTTACATATAATTTCAAAAGAAATAAGATTATAACTGTGTCCAACTGAGTTCTCTCTCTCACTGATATTGCATACTTCCAAGACACAGAAAAAGAGATTAGCAAATTGTAGTTCAGAAGGAAAGATAGAAATATTTTAAATATTATTTGACCATATATATGAATTAATAGAGGAGTCTGACAGAGTTATTCACTTCATTAATAAAAATGCAGAAAGATATAGGAAAAATATAAAATTTATGCAAATATGTCACGATAAACATGGCAAAATAAAAAGTAAAAATAAGTAAGAAATGAAGAGAAGAAAAAGAAGAAAACAGACAAGTGAAAAAGACAAGGGAGGTAGGAAAATACAGATGAAGAATCCATTCAGGATGAATAGGAACCTAAAATAAATTAAATTTTCAAGTGTTTAATATGAAAATATTTAAATAATATCAAGAATTAAATAATACTATCTCTTATAGGTGTATTGTAATAAATATAATAAAAAAGATAATTTTAGAGCTAATGAAATTAACAGAAGTCCAAAAACATTTTATAAATAAAAAGTAATAGAAATGATAACTGCCAAATAGACGTAGCTAAGTTTTAATTACTGAAATAGAGCAAATTTTCAATATAATCTCAATGAAGGTAGAGAAAAGACAAAGCAATTAATGACATTGTGGAAAAGATAATAGATAATGGAGGACAAAGAAAAGTGAATCAGGGCACAGGTCCTGTTTTTTATGTAACAGACAAAAAATGAAGAAGAAAAAGATTTACATATAAAGCAAATAACAGTGTCTAGAATGGAAGTAATGAATACAACTATATAGATTTAATAGGAATGCCACACATCCAAAAAGAAACATAGAGTAGTTAAGTACTCAACACTTTCTGGTTAAAGTATGAAAACTGTAGAATAAAGACATAGCTCCTTAGTGTCTTTGTCAGCTCAAGTTGTCATGGCAAAATGCCATAGACTGGGTGGGTTAAACAAAATTGACTTATTTCTTTTATCTTTGAAGGCTGAGAAGTTCAAGATCAAGGTGCTGGCAGATTTTGTTTCTAGTGAAGGTTTTCTTCCCGGCTTTCAGCCTCCTTGCAGCAATACATGCAAGCAGAGAGAGCCTCTTCCTCTCTTCTTACCAAGACGTAAATCCTATTTGGAAGCCCTCATCCAGATAACCTCATCTATCCCTAATTAAGTCCCAAAGGCCCCATCTCCAAATACCATCACATTGTGAATTAGGGCTTCAACATACAAATTTTGGGTAGGGACGGGAGAACAGGACACAATTCAGCTCACAGCATTCAGTTACTCAGGCAGAAAAAGGGGTTATCTACTAGGGAGGAAACACTCCTGTTGGCTTTTGATGTGTTCAAGGTAAAAATCCAGTATCTCAGGACATGAAGCAAAGTTTCTATACTTCAATTTAAAGTGAGAATTGAGAAAATGATATAGCTCAGTTATTATTAGAACATAAACACAACAGCAAAACATTCATAGAAATACAAAAACCTGGAATTTGGATTTTGTGGATGCCCCATTTTGTGGTATCATTTTTTCCTCATTTGCTCCTATTTGTTTCATGGTGGCTGACTATTTGGTGGGAAGATTTCAGATTTTTTAAAAAGAGATGTGTCCAGAGAGCTCAGAATTATGAGGGTGTGCTGCAGTGATACTTGCAGAAGAAATGAGAAACACACTCCACGTCAAGTTCACATAGATTTTCTTCTGTTTTCTTCTAGAAGTTTTAACATTTCTCAATGCGTACTACACTTATAGATCTACTTTGACTTACTTTTTTGTATAATGTGTGAGTTCTGTGTCCAGGTGAATTGTTTTGCATATGAGCATCCAATTGTTCCAGCACCATTTTTTGAAAGGACTACCCTCTATCCATTGCCTTGCCTATGTGCCTTTGTCAAAAATCAGTTGATTACATTTGTGAAGGTGTATTTATGGGCTGCATATTCTGTTCCATCAATCTATGTGCTATCATTTTGACAATACTGTCTTTTGTGATTACCGTAACCTTTATACCAAGTCTTAAAATTAGGTAGTTCAAGTCCTCCAACTTCATTCATCTTCTTCAATATTGCATCGGTTGTTCCAGGTTTTTTGACTTTCAACATACAGTTTTTAATCAGGTTGCCAATAGTAAAAAATCCTGGCTTTTGTTTTGTTTACCAGGATTTTTAATGGGTTGTATCATAGTATCCTTTTTATAAGGATGTGTGTGATGAATCCTTTCAGAGTTCATTGCCAAAAGTAAATTTTGCTTCTTTTCAGGACATGGAATGTCTTTCAGTAAAAGCTATGCAAGGTAAGTTAACTCGTTTTTAATATTGGCATCAAGGAAGCAAATAAATTAATCATATTTAGAAATAACTCTGCTCATTTATTATTTTTGTATAGTTGTTAGTTTGCTTTTTAATTTAACACCCAAACCTGCATACAAATTTACATGCATATATTCATATATATTGCAGGCCTAGTAGTAGTAGGTAAAATATAAATTATAACTAAAACCAGAAACTGGATGAACATAAATGTGCAAAGATAGAATAAAAATAGAAATTTAAATCAAAATATCAATTAAAACGTTATTACATTTTGGTTCAGTGAAATCTTATATTTTGCATCAATTTGCTCTTCATGTTAAAAATAATAGTTACTCGGCCGGGCGCGGTGGCTCACGCTTGTAATCCCAGCACTTTGGGAGGCCGAGCTGGGCGGATCACGAGGTCAGGAGATCGAGACCACGGTGAAACCCCGCCTCTACTAAAAATAGAAAAAATTAGCCGGGCGTGGTGGCGGGCACCTGTAGTCCCAGCTACTCGGAGAGGCTGAGGCAGGAGAATGGCGTGAACCCGGGAGGCAGAGCTTGCAGTGAGCCGAGATCGCGCCACCGCACTCCAGCCTGGGTGACAGAGCAAGACTCCGTCTTAAAAAATAAATAAATAAATAAATAAAAATAATAATAATAATAGTTACTCAATGAGAACACATGGACACAGGAAAGGGAACAACATACACTGGGGCCTGGTGGGGGGTGAAGTGGGAGAGGGAGACCATTAGGAAAATAGCTAATGCATGCTGGGCTTAATACCTAGGTGATGGGTTGACGGGTACAGCAAACTTCCATGGCATACATTTACCTATGTAACAAACTTGCACATTCTGCACATGTACCCAGAAACTTAAATTTTAAAAAAATAATAATAACAGTTACTCTTTCATATAGTTTGCTTTACTTTTGTTTCAAGTGATTCTGTAATAGAACTGGAGCACATGACATAAGTAAATGCAAACTCCATTATATTCCTCAAAAGATGGGTGTAAGAGCAAGATAATTTGCAATATTTTCAGTTAGTGGAGATAAATGTTTTATTACAGCTAGAATTCAAATTTATAATGTAAAAAAATCTTTGGAAATGCATTGAGGCATTATCATGGAAAAAAATACAATGAGCCTTAACTTTACTTAGATTATTTGAGTAGATGAACATTTGCAGAACAGAGAATGTGAGGATGGATTAACAACACTACAGTTATACTATTTCTCCACGTTGTACACAGAACTTCCCTAGTATACTGGTTTCTCTTAGAACACAATGACAGAGAGAACTACTCTGTTTTTAAATGGTTAAACTACTTTCTCTGGTATACCTTTTGTAGTTCATGAAAAATATATTTCATAGGATGCTGGCTCTTTCCTTTGTACATAAATAGTACTTTTCATCAATGCCCTTCAGCAAGAACAAACAACAACTGTTGAAAAAGAAGTGTGCTTAAGAGATATCATGTATATAAAAGTCTTAAAACTAAGAGTAGAACACAGAAATCTTATAAAGTTTTTGTGTTCATAAAGTATATTACTTTTTTTTGTACTCAAATGTGTTTGTGGCCTTGTCACAAAACTAAAATAGTAACTCCAAAAATGGTTTACCCCCAGAATCCATTTGTAAGTTCAAAATATCATCCACCCATTATCTCCAGGAATCTCACCTACACCTCGTATTTAGTGAGTGAACTTATAATTACTCTTTAAGGCCCACATCAAACCCTTTGGGAAGGGTTCCTGCTAAACTCTAAGTACATGTGGGATTCTAGTGTGCTGCACTTTTAAATTACACACTTCTACATTGGCATCTAGCTCTAGGCTCTATGCAGTTTGATAAAAGTGTACATATGATCAGCATCTTTTTTTAGCCAAAACAAACATATTACTTATCACTACAAAGTAGTAAAAGGTATAAGGGCACTGGGTATTTTGTTACTTGTGTGGCTTCTGGACCACTCAGATTACTAAATTGAAATAAAAATTCTCATTTATAAAATTATCTATACACTTACATTTTCCATGTCTACTATATAAAGTACTTTGACCTTACTTCAACTTCCAGTCTATTGATTTGTCTCCTGAAACATCTTTTAGTCATTAATATTCTCCTTTCTTTATTGTATTAGTTTGTTCTCACACTGCTAATAAAGACATACCCAGGACTGGGTAATTTATACGGGAAAGAGGTTTAATGGACTCACAGTTCCACATGACTGGGAAGGCCTACACAATTATGGTGGAAGGCAAATGAGGAGCAAAGTCACATCTTACATGGCAGCAGGCAAGAGAGCTTGTGCAGGGGAATTCCCATTTATAAAACCATCAAATCTCACTAGACTTATTCACTACCATGAGAACAGTATTGGGGAAAGCAACTGCCCCCATGATTCAATTATCTCCACCTGGCCCCACCCTTTACATATAGGGATTATTACAATTCAGGGTGAGATTTGGGTGGAGACACAGCCAAACCATAACATCTACCTTCTTTCCTTTCTGGAATGATTCATGGTTTTTTATTCAATTATCTCCTATTAATGTCCTAAAATTTCCTGCCTCTTGGTCTTTGTTCCTAACTGGGTCAGCTCAGATCTTCCACAAAGCAGAAGCTGAGCCTGAATTGGAATTAGATGTAAGAGGGCTCCTCAGGGTGAAGAAAAATGGGGGTGGCCACAGGAGGGGAAAGTCTCCATGCCAAGGTGCTCTTGTGATGCCTGTGGGAGGAGAAAGGAAAGGAAGGAGAGAGCACAACACAAAGACTCAGGATCAGGGCAGCTTTGACAAAGCCTGGGCCCAGGCAGGCCAACAAGAAATCTCAAAGCAAAGATTGCTGTAAGAGCGACTCCCATGGGCAGCCCGGCCCAGCTCCAGTGTCTTTGCCACATTCTGTGATGGCCTTGGCATAAAGGCTGTGCTGAATCCCAAAGGTGCCTCAGCAGAAGGTGAGTACCCACACTGCTGGTCATAGATTGTTCTGAAGAGATCTGAGTGCTGGATCTCTACAGCTGCTCCCATCCACCCCTTCCCACCAGACCTGATGCCCTACCCACTTGCAAAGAACATACCCTTCATAGTTCCTGTGGGTCTCTTCATAGCATAAAATAAAGAAGAGAGAGACTATTGGGACAAAATTCAGTTTCCCTCAGTGTCACAAACCATGTTCAACATCTCCCTCCTCCATTACATATGTTTAACTCCTTTCACCCTTGCTATTAGCTCTTGGTGACTTCCCAGGTACAGTGACCCAAACTTGGGCTTTCTGCACATGTTAATTGAGTTAAAATTGGTTAGGGAGACACTGAACTGACTAAGTGAACCAGCTACTTAGAGTTTCAAATGTATCCCTCACGCCCTTGGAGTCCGAGTGTCCAGGAGGCAGCCAGAGCTGTCCTTGAGTAGACCACTTGCCTGTCCACTGATGAGGGAGTACCCTCATGGTTGGAACCACAATTCTTAACCCTGTACAGTCCAGAGTTAGACGGACAGGAAGCACAAGACGTGGAGGTGATGGTGAGTGAGCACCCACACCCCACAACTTGGTTCCTTGGGTTCCATGGGTCTTGGCTTCCAAACCCAAGTATTCTTTATTATGGAAAATTAATGTGTATTCCATTAGATGCATGGGGAATCCAGAATTTTTAAAATTATATTAAAACTGAGTGCATAGAAGTTAATATAGCTCAGGGGAATGTGATTAAACCTAAGCTGATCCTGTCCACTAACTTGGGGTACCAGAAGTCACAAATCCTTGCTGGATAAAAACGTTTTCTACTTATTTATCCAAGATTTTCACAAATTAAGAGAAAATCAATATAAATTTCTAATTTATTATAAATCAAGTATGAAACAAGCTTACAATGTGTGAGAGTCAATAGAAAGAACAAACAATGTATTTTAATTATGGAACATATCAAGGACAACACAGATGGGCTTTATTAGAGATAGACTATGAAATAACTACCTATGCAATATTTAAAAGCTTAAATTACAAATAAAAAAGATTATGAAAATGGTGTTGTATATTTCACATTTACTAACGATCCCCACAATTATTGATGCTGTTTCTCTGTTCTCGGCCATTTCATTTCTGGAAGACCCAATTAACTAGATTTTTATTTGGTATTGAGTCTCTGTGGTATCCTTGATAGTGAACTATAGAAGACTGGGTTTTTTTTTTTCTCTGAATGTACATGAATCTAGTTTCATTTCTTTCCATCCCTAAAATAAAAATTTACTACATATGTGTTACTTTCTTTCTTTCTCTTTCTCAGCCTTAGGTAAAATGTTTTTGAATGTGTAATGAGCCCTTTTTCCCCTTTTATCCTCTGTTAAGGCTAGCAATAAGAATCTTTATAAAACTCTCTAGGTTAATAAAGATAACAATAATCAAATCTTCTGAATTAAAAAAAAGAGCAAAATGGAAAAAATGAATACCATATATAAATGGGAGGAAGAAAATGAATAAATAAGTACTGTAACTCATCATGGAGCATGTAAATAAAGACACTAAACTACTGGGTGTAGAAAAGTAAGGCATGAACATTTAAAAATTAACATATTATTGAGACAGTGATTGTTAGAAGTTATGAAATAATCTTGGTTTAGTTGTCTTGTATATTCATTTTTTGTCTAATTAGTATATCTTAAGTTCTTGTCATCTCAAGATGTTTCTAGACTACAGTGCCTGATATCGAGCTATCCTTCTATAATTTTTCACAGAAAAAGTATGCTTTCAAGAGGTTATGTCAAAAATTTATTTTTGGCATAAAACCAGATATTAGTAATTATATGATATGGGATAACGACCTCAGATAATCAATTGCACAAGTTCTATTATTATCTTACAACCTTAAGTCCACTGAAATCATTGTAATTAATGTATGAAAATATTCATATAAATGTATTCATATTGTAGTATGATGGCTTCTGAATAAACCTGAGATACCTGAAGCTAGTTTACCTGACTCTTTTCAAGTTTACCTCTGTATTTCAAACAAACTAGAAAAGATGTATTTTTATTGAGAGGGCATGGATAAGATAGAAGCATGTGGAAATGGGTTATTCATTTCTCTAGAGTTTTACTCCTGGCTACAAAATAGGATACTCATATGATCCTGGTGCTCTTTGAGACTGAACATAGAGAGTGATGGATTATGGTGTTAATGACTTATCTTCTGCTATTACTTGGCTGTACTGGGCATGCATTTTCTGCTATAGTTGAAAAAAAAAAAAAAGCCAGGGGTCAAGGAGAAGTGGAATAAAGCTGATTTCAACTCAAACATCATCAGAACAATAAAAGCTTAACCCACTTTGTGTAACACACAGGCCTTCTCTAAAAACAAACTCAGCTCTCTCCCACTCCTAGGACCACCACCAAACTCCTGTGTTCAAAAAACCAATTACTTCTTGACAGTTCCCTTGCTCCTGAAGTTGTTACACCAAAAGAACCTTTCTATCGTAGGCTTATTCCTGCCTAAGGGCCAGTTATAATGTTAAAACCTAATTCTTATTGGCTCAGCTACCTTTTCTTATATGGGAAGTCAAAGTTTGGTAATATGTATAAAAGTATTTGTCTGTTCACATAATAATAATCAGTACACATTTACACTGTGTTATTGTACTCAGTATATCTAATTGTAATCAAATGTATTTTCATTTTCTCTCAAAAAAATTATTTTAGTATTTTATAATAAATTGTACATACTTTGACTGAAACCTGCTTTACCATTTTTATCAAAAAGAACTAAAGAAGGCTGATAGAGAAGAAAATAATTTTTAAATCTAATATATACCCTTAAATATAAAGAAATATTTAAATACATCAAAAGAAGCACTTACATTTTCTTTCCAGATACTTTGAAAAACCCTTTTTTCTTTATTATTACCAAATATTATGTGCTATTTGTTCAAATGACAATGTCTAATTTGGGAATATTAAAAAGTAAAATAAAATAATAACGTACCGGAAAGTACCAGCACAGCTGGAAAATGTCACTGTTATTCTCCTTTGCAAAACAGCCTTTTCGTATTTCCTGTGGATATACTATGATTATTGCATCTATAATGCTAACCAACCATTTAATAGCACATCATAGGAAAGTGTAAGCCTCGTACTAGGCTAAATATTGGTTGAAATTGTTACTGTGAAACCATGTACTTAACAATGGACTCAAAGCTAGAAACAATCAGGAATACAGGACATACTAAAAAGGAATAAATAAAAATGAAAAATAACAAGATAATTACTTTTCTCAATTTCTAAAAAGAGTATTGATGAAAAATAAAAGGCCATATTATGGACTATTCATGTCATAAAATTGTAGCAGATTAAAAAATGAAAGCTCCTTGCTAATAGAGATCAAATTCTATGGGGATATACACACAGGTATTTACGTGTGTATGTTTGTGTGTGTTTTTGTGTGTTGTGTGTATGTCTGTATTCTTTCTTAGGTGATGCTTTTAGATTAACATAAAAATTATTTTTTTGTACTACCACAAAGGGCTTCGCTATCAGACTCACATAAAACTAAAGTCTTACTAGATAACAAAATTTACTCATGAAGGTTAAGACAGTGAAGCAATACACGTTGAGTTCATTGGCTGTAGCTTTCTGAAGTCTCTTTCTGAGTGAGAAGATAAATCACATAATGCAGAGATGGATACAAGGAAGCCACTTAGTTTCGGGGTCCTTTTTTTGTAACTTGACAGCCATATTGCTATAAATTCCATATAATATGTCCTTTCTTCTGACAGTTGTACCTCACAAATCCAGAAATTTCAAATTTATTTCTAACAATCAATCTAGATTGAACAGGAATGACTTTCCTAAAGCATTTTTAAATGAATACAGACCAGCACATAAACTCTTCACAGTTATATTCCAGCCAGTAAATTCCAATTGCGTGTTTCCAGGAGATCTGGTTAGGGTCTGTGAACACAAGTTCTCTTAAAAGGAATTTGGAGTAAAGACTTTACTCCAGTGAGCAGTTTGCAAACCAGGGAGATGCAGGTTCTGGTGTAAAACAAAGATGCCATCTAGAGAACAAAATGAAGACAAATTTTACAGCAAACATTTCCTTCCAGGTTCCCAATCAGGTCTGTTTGTGCAAATAAGGGATGGAAACTTGCTTAGTTCTGATTGGTTGGCACAGATGAGTTCTGATTGGTCAATACAGCTGATCTCTGATGGGGTGAGGCAGGTGAGCTATGATTGGTTGGTTCAGGAGAGCTATGAAAGTTCCAAAGATTAAAAGATATGGGTTTTCAGGGACCTCAGAGTACATGTGTGACCCTCTAGTCAGCAAATGGTCACTTGGCTCTATAATGGCCACTGGGCTCTGAGTGGTCACTCAGGATTCGTCTTGAAGGGTTGATTCTTTCAGATCCACAGGTTGTAAAAGAGCACAGGCATATCTGAACTAGTCTTTTACAGACCCACTGCCAACCCTTCCCTTCCCATATTTCAAGGTAAATTAGTGTCACAAACTTATTGCAACAATGAGGTTTTATATTAAATCTAAAGCAAATTTACAACTTACCATGTTATTTATTTTAAGGTTGAGTGGTTGGACATATAACCACAGGAATAATCAAAGTCCAAATGTGATTCATGAAAATTTTCTCTATAAAATTTGGATTTCTAACTCAGCCATTTAAAAAAAAGAAATAAAAAAGGTAAGAAATATTTAGCTAAAATAATACTCTACACGTAGCAGAAAATCTTATGGTTAATACATAAATGTGACTATTTGACACTTTGAATATATGTTTCTATTAATTGCAGCAAATACAGGAAATTATCCACAAGTCCTTCCCCTTCACTTGAATATATGTTTCTATTAATTGCAGCAAATACAGGAAATTATCCACAAGTCCTTCCTCTTCACACAATAAACAACGCTTCTACTAAAATACATGAAAGAACAGTATTTCATCTGTAACAGGAAAATCAAACTAAGGTCTCCTGATATTTGGCAAGGAAAACATTCCTTGTTTGTTAACCTTGGCTCTTGAAACTTGACAACTTCCTACAGATGTCATCCATGTAGAAGGTGATTGAATTAATTAGTTGCAAAAAGAAGGGAAAATTAAATTAAGCAGAGTTGAAATATTAATCAAAGGTATACTAAAAAGTTGAAATGTTCGTGTTATCCACGCTATATAGATTTGTTCAAGTGATGTTTTTTCATATACCATAGACTTTTTTTTTGGCTGTTTGTTTACTCTGCCATGTTCCAGGATGCCAGGATTCAATATTCTTTCAGGCTTCTTAATAATACTAGTTCTAATTATTCAGTAATCTAAAAAATTATCCGTAGTAGAAGCATATATGCTTTATTTGGGGTTGAAGGGTTAGACATATATGCTTTTCTGTGGATAATTATATTTATTTGGGTACATTTAAAGTATTTAACACAAATTAGTGTATAGTACTAGCAAGTGAAGTGGATCTTCATTGTTCAGTCACATTTTAAATTTAGAAGTGATAAGTCAAATAAATCTTTATTAGCTTGAAATATAATTCTTGCTGTAAATAGAAAATAATTGTTTTAATTTTACATTAAGTCTTTTGAAAAGAGCACCTTCAATTCTGAAAAAAAAAGTTTCAGCACTAACTTTTTTCTTAGCTAACCACCTCTTAATCTTATTGGTATAGCTTCCTTTATAAATATGTTAATTTAATTAATAATGCTACCATCATTTTTGCTTGCTGGGAGTAGAATGTGTCTCTTTTAGTCAGCTTTGCAACATATCTGCTTGGTAGTATTTTTAATCTTCCAGTTTAATTCTCAGGAAATAATGGTATTTCTCTTTATTCATTTATCTTTTTAAAAAGTAAACTACCAAATACATATGTCAATGTTGATGAAGAAAATCCACATGCTGCTAAAATCTAGATCAGTGCTTTTAAAGCAAAAGTGATTTAGCTTCCCAAAGTTATTGGTAATGTCTGGAGAGTTTGGCTGTCACACTGGGGGTGGGAGGTGGTCGTATGCTGCTTACGTCTAGTGGATAGGGCCCAGGGATGCAGTTAAACATCTTAAAACGCACAGCAAAGTCCCCCACATGAAAGAATTATCCAGTCCAAGCTAACAATAGTGTTGAGGTTAAGTTATACTAATGCAAATAAGGGAAGGCAGGCTACTTTAGACAACATAGAAGAAGACCTCTCTGAGGACGTGATAAATGCAAAAGATGAATAACAATAATAGCATGAAATGAACTTGGATATCTAAAAGATAAGATCATCCAGGGCCTCAGCTATGCTGAAAATTCTCATTTAAATCTAACGGGAATTGGAAATCCTTGAAGGGTTTTAAAGCGTGCAGAAATATGATTAAGGTTACATTTTTAAAGTCTTGCAATATGGACTATGGTTGTAATGTAACAAGAGCTAAAACAAAGCCAGAGTTTATCCTAATAATAAACTATGTGATTCATGTAGGTATCTTGACACACAGCAGTGGTGTAGAGATGACACAAAGTGGAAATTGTTATAAATATTTATAAGGAAAACTACAAGATTTAGCAATAGATTTGAATATAATGTTTAGAGAAATAAAATTAAGACCCACCCCCTAGGTTTTTGTTTATTTAATGAATTTGAAAAAAAATTAAAAAGAAGACATAGTGCCTTTTATTGAGTTGGAGCACAATGGGGGAGAAGAGGTATAAAGAGATGTACTTAAAGCAAGTTATATTGGCAATGCTTATCAAATACAGAAGGCAAACTTTGAAAAGACAGTGGAAAATGCTAGTCTGAATCTCAGAGAAGAAATTGGTCCTGGAGAACTTTCTAGAACATGGACAACATGTTTTAAATGTAAGAATGGATGTGATCACATTAGACAAAGTCAGAAGAAAAAGAGGAGATGTCTGTAATGGAGCCCTTAGAATTGTCAGCATTTATAGTCTGTAGAGAAAATTAAAGTAGAGAAAGTTCTGAGCATTGAAACAATATCCAGGAAACTGTGGCCTCCCAAGTAATCAGACAAACAAATAAAATGAGAGTTTTGTGAAATAGAGTGGTAGGCCTTGTGAAGTATTGTTGAGGGCCTAAGTAAATATAAGACTCATTCCACAGAAAAAAAAATATGTATGAGTTGCATTTGAAAATGGAATAACAATAGAAATTGTTAATAACTTTGGCATGAAACACTTTGGTCAGCAATGACAGAAACCAGACATGATTGTAGCAATGTGGTCTCCAAGCAATTTTATTATTGAGATAGATTTTTGAAAACTAGGAGATTATAAAAAGATTATGACCTAATAGGTTGTTGCAGATAGAAATGTTCAAAAGAGAGAAAAACTTTGCTGTTACAGAATATATATATATAGTAACAATCTATAAATTCCTAGAGCACTGGAAGTATTCTGTTTGAGACCAGTTCAGACTGGAAGGACATGATCTTGAGAAAAAATCTCCTATTGTAACAGGAGGGAAAGGATGTTCGATGGTGAAAGTGCGTTTGTAGGTTTGATGATGAATGAAACAGAGGTTTCTACTCATTATGAAGTATGAGTGTACCCAAGTGGGTGACATCTTCTTGCTTAGGGTATGGGCAATCATAAATCCATGCTAAATACAAGCCTCCTGTATTTTTTCCTGCAGGATTTCTACAAATTACAAGACGGTAAATACAAATTTCTAATTTATAAACATGAAACACAAAAGAAAAATATCTATAATATACAGAAGTCAGTGGAAAGAACAAACAATATATTCTCACTATAGAACATATTAAGAAGTACAGAAATGGAATTTGTTATACATTTTTAATAAATAATTATATATCCAATATTTAAAAATTAACCTATGGAAAATCAGTTAGCTGTAAATATGAGGATTTATTTCTGTGTTCTCTATTCTGTTCCATTGGTCTATGTTTCTATTTTTATACCAATACCATGTTGTTTTGGTTAGTATAGACTTAAAATATAATTTGAAATCTGCTAGAGTGACACCTGCAACTTTATTCTTTTGCTCAAGATTATTTTGGCTGTTTTTGCTCTTGTTGGTTCCATACAAATTTTAGAAATTTTTTCCATTTCTATGAAAAATAGCATAGGTATTTTGATAGGAATTGCATTGAATCTGTATATTTCTTTGGGCAGTGTGGTGATTTTAATGATATAAATTGACCCATTCTGTAAGTACAGGATGTCTTTCCATTTCTGTGTGTCCTCTTCAATGTCTTTCCTCAGTACTTTGAAGTTTTCTTGGTAGAGATCTTTCACATTATTTTTTAGATGTATTCCTGGGTATTTTGTTTTTGTAGCTATTTTAAATGGAATTGACTTCTTGGTTTGAGACTCTGGGGAAAGGACCCCCTCTTTAATAAATTGTACTGGGAAAATTGGATATTTATATGCAGAAAAATAAAATTGGATCAGTCTCACATCACATACAAAAGTCAACTCCAAATGGATGAAAGACTTACCTGTAGTATCCAAAACTATAAAACTACTAGAAGAAAACTTAGGGAAAACACTTCAAGGCATTGGTATGGGCGAAGATTTTATGGCTAAGATCTCAAAAGCATAGACAACTGTAACAAACATAGACAAATGGGACTATAGTTAACTAAAAAGCTTCCATATAACAAAGAAAACAATCAACAAAGTGAAGAGACAATCTGTTGAATGTGAGAAAATATTTGCAAACTATTCATATGACAAGGGACTAATATCCGGAACACACAAGTAACTACACTCAAAAATAAATAAATAATCCTATTAAAATGTGAGGAAAGCACATGAACATACATTTCTTAAAGAAGACATAAAAATGGCCAACAGGTGTATAAGAAAATGTTCAACATCACTAATTATCAGAGAAATGCAAATCAAAACCACAAAGAAATATTATTTTACCCCAGTAAGTTTGGCTTTTAATAAAGAGACAAAATAATAGATGCTGTTGAGGATATGGAGAAAAGGGAACTTATATACACTGTTGGTGGGAATGTAAATAAATATAATCACTATGGAAAGCAGTGTGAAAATTTCTCAGAAAACTAAAAATAGATCTGCCATATAATCTAGCAATCCCACTACTAGGTTTTTATCCAGAATAAAAGAAGTCAGTATATCAAAATGGCACCTGTACTTGCATGTTTATTTCAGCACTATTCATGATAACACAGATGGGAAATCAACCTAAGTGTTCATCAACAAACAAATGAATAAAGACGATGTGGTATATATACACAATGGAATACTATTTGGCCATAAAAATGTCTATCTATGTCATGGATAGAACCAGAGGTCATTACGTTAAGTGAAATAACCCAGGCACTGAAATACAAATACTTCATGTTCTCACTCACATGTGAGAGCTTAAAAACTTATTTTACACATATTTTATGCATGTAACAAATACTCACATGTACCCTATAAATATGTAAAATATTATCTCAGTAAAATAAAATTTAAAAAGATCAATTTTTAAATGAAAAATATTAATAAAAAATTAAAATATTGAAAATCACAAAAGAAGAGAAACGAGATTTTGAAAAGTATCAGGTTTATGTGAACACAAAAAAATGGTAATTTAAGAAATGAAAATAATGATTAGGAGACTGATAATTTGATTTGAAGAAACTTTCAGAATATTTTAGAATGAGTAAAGCATTAAAGTAAGGTTATGGATAGAATGGTTAGAATTCAGAGGCTTAACATAAAGTAGAATGGAAGAGACGCACTGTTTGAAGACATAATGACTAAACATTTTTTAGAACCAATGAAAAACAAGACTATTGGTGAGGAAGTATAATGGATTTCAAGTAGAATAGACTTTAAAAAAGTCATACACAAAAAATCTTGTATTAAAATTCTGGAATGGCCAAAGATATAAAGAAGGGCTTAAAAGTAACAAGACAAAAATGTCCTCTAAAAAGTGGTTTCTAGTACACTTCTTGGTGGCAACAGTAAGATCCAAAAGACAGAGTAATGATATTTTCCACATCTTGGAGATAAACAACTGTTGACTTAGAATTGCTCATCCAGAGAAATTGTCTTTTAAAAATGGAAGATGAAATAAAGACAATCCCAAAGAACAAAAACTGGAAGAATTTAACATTGTTCTATTTTCACCAAAGGAATTTAAGTAAGATATACTTTGCCATGAACAAACGTATCACCAGAACAAATGCCTGAGATGCAAGACTGGGGAAAATATGATGCATCACATCGTAAATATAAATACATGTTTACCATAATAATAATAGAGAATACTGTTGCTCTACTTTTTGTGATGAAAAAGGAAATATATAAAATGAAAAAGGACATACATAAACTGTTAGAAAATAATAACATGTATACTTGCAAAATATGATAGGAATTAGTGTTGCAGGGATTTATGTTAGTCTGGGGAGGAAATGAGATATTCATTAAAGTTACACAATGTCAAATATATATGGCAATATTTCATGAGTAACCACTAAAAGAAAAAGGATAGCTTTCACGAATCTGAAATTGTAGATAAAAAAAATAGTGGAGAAAACTAACGAAGCAAAAGATCAACTAATACAAAAAAGGCAAAGGAAAGAAGGAAAATTATGATAGATAAGAATCATAAATAATGCCTTAGGAATTAACACAAATCATCACAATCAGAACAGACACAAAATGTACCACCTAGCTCCCCTATAAAGAAAGACTTGCTGCCCAGCTGTGAGGAGTATGGTAAACGGACACAGTACCCACTAGCTTTCAGTTTATTCGGGCCTGGCATCAACTACAGAGAGCTGCCAGCCCAAAGCAACACGTTTCTTGGGCTGCCCACATCTGATGTCTGTGAGAGATGAATGTGGAAAAGCTCAGCCATTTTGCTTGTCTCCAGAGATGCCCGTCAGATTGGCTGAGGATGGTGGGGTCTGCGTAACAGACTTCCTCCTTTTTTTCAAAGGAGAGGGGAGCCCACACTGCAGCCACTGGTACCTGACAGGGTCTGAGAAACAGGATAGAAGAAGAGGCTTTGGAGCTAGATCTTGAGTGGCCAGTTTGTAATGAGGAGCTCCATCACTGCAAGTAGGTGGGACACATAACTATGCTGGAATGAGGGGTGGTCCCATTGTTAAAACCTTACCCTCGAACAAAGGAGTGATCCCATTGTTAAAACCTTACCCACCTTACCCTGGAATGAAGGAGTGATCCATTGTTAAAACCTTACCCTGGAATGAAGGGCTGCGTCCCACTGTTAAAACCTTACCCTGGAACGAAGGGTGGTGCCATTGTTAAAACCTTACCAACGGTGAATTGGGAGAAACTTTTTGTAGAAATGAATGCACTAACAGGATTTTTAAATTGAAGAAGGAAATAGTAGGTATAAGATAATGGGATTTGGTGCCTGTTACTAATCATCACCGATGCTCTTTGTAAAGATAAAGAAAGGCTGAAGGTAAATTACAGAAATAGAAAAGCAGTTTTGAAAACCAGAGGGATGTTTTGTTACAAAGAGTGCTCATCTCCTACGAGGGCACAGCAAAGAAAGCCAAGGGTAAATCCCAGTATTTAATAATCCTAGTGACTGAACACAAAGAACAGTGAAATCCCTGCCAAAGCAATTTTTATAGCAAATCTAGGGCTCTGGTTGTAAAAATCTGGGATGAAGACATAGGAGATGGAGATATCTGGGCAGATGCCCCCAATTATCTGGGCAGATGGCCCCTGAATATTTTCAGACTATAAAAATGGTCCACACTTCTCTAAAGTCACCATTCTGATTTCTGTAAAAAACATTTGAACACTGGTATAAATACAGACAGATCCAAGGTCAAATTCAAGCAAACTCAAACGCACCAGTTGCTGCTGACATTCAGATCTGACACCTTGGCTAGAGCAGAAATAATATGACCTCAGGTGCAGAATATGTAGTCATTGAGATAATAAATACATTCTGTTTACTTCATTCTGAAAAGTGAGTTAGAAATAGTTTGCATAGGCCTAGCGTGGTGGCTCATGCCTGTAATCCCAGTATTTTGGGAGGCTGAGGAAGGCAGATCACTTGAGCTCAGGAGTTCAAGACCAGCCTGGGCACCATGGCAAATCCTCATCTGTACAGAAGAAAAATTAGCTGGGCATGGTGGCATGTACCTTACGGTTCCAGCTACTCAGCAGGCTGAAGTGGGAGGATTGCTTGAGCCTAGGAGGTGGAGGTTTTAATGAGCGGAGATCGGGCCACTGCACTCCCACTTGGATGACAGAGTGAGACCCCTTCTCCCCACCCACAAAAAAAAGAAAATAAATAAATTGTTTTTATAGCCATGGAATGGACAATCATACACATTTACGGTTGTGCCTATATGATATCCTGTCACCATAGCTAAGCAAGAAAGCCTCTTGTGTAGTTTTTTTGTCCATTCCCTATCTATGAAAATGCCTTCTGACCCACTTTCCAGATGAAGACAGAGCAACAACAACAAAACAGTGAGGCAGCACATTGATTCTAGTGTGTGGAGCTAATTAGGAAAACAAGACACAGCTGGCATGCTAGAGACGTTGGTGAGAGACATGTGTTCTACATGGTGGAAATTAAACTTTACAGAGATTCAAAGGCTGAACACATCCATAAAATGTGGGGGGTTCCGGTGATCAGGCATTTGCTGGAATGTAGTTCCAAAGTAAAATAAAAATTACTGCGCTTTACTTCTCCCACTACAAGAAAAAGAAATGTTTCTTCGTGCTTTGGAGATAAGATATAACACATGTAGGAATACTTTGACAGCCTAAATGCCAAGTTTTGTGAAAGAAAACCAGGTTTGAGTGAGGCCCAAAGCAGCAGGTGACAAAGGAAATAAATTGGAAATTTGTTACATTAAGAGATCAAGAATGATCTTCAAATGTGTAAATGAAATAACAGACTTTAAAATAACTCATAAGTCAAAGGAGAAATCACAAGAGGAACTTTAAGTTAGTTTCAATTGGTTAAATTAAAAACACAGCACATCGAAAATGTTGATGCAGCAAAAATAGCGCCTATAGGGAAATGTATAGAACCATATGCTTATATTAGACAATAGGAAAGATCTCATATCAGTGTTGCAAGCTTCCCTCTTCAGATAATAGAATTTGAAGAGCAAATTAAATACAAACAGCATATGTAAGAAAGCAATGAAGGCAGAAGCTGAAATCAATAACATTGATAACAAATGTATGATAAAAGTAAATAAATACAAAAGTTAGTTGTTAGAAAATATATTTTAATACTTTGACAAACTTTTAGCAAGAGCCTTTTTAGAAAAACGGAGAGAAGACAACATTTACAAATATCAGAAATGCAAAAGGAAACCTCACTCTAGATTTTACAAACACTCAAAGGTGAATAAAGAAATATTATGAATAATTCTAGGCACAAAAATTTGAACACTTATATGGTCATAAAGTGGGCCAATTTATCAAAATCTACAAATTACCAAAACTTGTCTAAGATGAAATATATAAGTTGCATAGTCTTAGAACTAGTAATAATATTGAATTCATCAGATAAAGTCTTCCAAAAACTGAATCTCCAGGCCTGCAAGATTTCACTCGCAAATTCTAACGAATTTTACCTAACCTCTTCCAAGCAGTAGGAAACTGAACACTTCCCAACTCATTTAATGAAGTCAGAATTATTCTGTGTATTAGGCAGACGTCTCTAGAAAAACAGAATCAGTAGGATATATAAAGACACATAGAAGGGGTTTATTACAGGAGTTGTCTCATATGCTATGAAGGCTGAGATGCTCCACGGTATGCCCACTGCAAGTGGGAGAACCAGGAAGACAGCAGTGTATTTCAGTCAAAGATGGAAAGCCTGGGATCCAGGAGCTCCGACGCTTAAGTGTAGGAAAAGAAGGATGTGCCAGCTCAAGAAGACAGAGAGGATTTGCCCATTCTGCATCTTTTTGTTTTATTTGGCCCTCTGTGGATTGGATTATGCTCATCCACATTGATGAAAGTCAAACTTCTTTACTTGGTCTCCCAATTCAAATACTAAATTTTTCCAGAAACACCCTCACAGACACACCCAGAAATCATGTTTAACAGCAATCTGAGCATCCTTTAGCCCACTCAAGTTGACATATATAATTACTCATCACATTCTGATTCTAAAATCAGAAGAAAAGAAAAAGGAAAAACCACGGCTTAATATCCTTCATGAACATAGAAAAAGCTCAACGAAATAACAGCAAATCAAATCCATCAATATTTAAGAAAATATTATATTACAATCAATTAAGGTTCCCCTCAGAAATGCAGGCTTATTTAATACTAAAAAATTAATCAATTTAATCCATCCTACCAATAAAGTCCACATGATCTTAATTGATCCAAAAAAAGACATTTAAAATATTTAACATCTATTAGTTATAAAATTTCCCAGCAGATAAGTATAGAAGAGAAATTCCTCAAACTAATAAAGGGCATCACCCAAAAAAAACTACAGCTAATCTAATTTAATAGTGAATGACTGAATTGCTTTCCCCAAAGTATAAGATGAAGATAAGATTATTCACTCTCATCACTCCTATTCAAGTCAGTACAGAATTCTTAGGTAGTGTAGTAAGGCATAAAAAATAAAAGATATATTCATTATAAAGAAAGAATTAAAACTGTCCTTATTCACAGCAGACATGACTATTTTTATGTAAAAAAATCCCAAGAAATGTATAAAAATTCTGCTAGAACTAATGTGAGTTTAGCAAGGTTGCAGAATACAAAGTCAGTGCACAAAAATCAATTCTACATTCATATATTAGAAATAAGCCATTAAAACATGATTTTTAAAAGCAATATCACTTACAATTACTCCAGAAAAAAGAATAATTTTCCGTATATCCAATGAAATATGTACAAGATCTGTATTCAAAAAAAAAAAAACTACAAAACACTCAGGAAAGAAATCAAAAAAGGCACATGTAATTGGAGAGACCTGAAGTGTTCACGAATTGAAAGATTCAACATAGAAACTATACAGATAATTTTCAAGGTGATACATTTAATTCAATTCCAAACATAATTCCAGTAGATTTTTTTTAACTGTACAGAAGCAATTTCTAAATTGTAATGGGCAGGCAAAGAAATTAGGAAAGCCAAAATAATTTTAAAATAAGAATTAATTTGAGGAGTCACATCACCCAATATTAAGACATACTATGAAGCTATTGTAATCAAGACAGTGTGATATTGGTGAAGGTAGAATTGAATAGATTCTATTCAATAGAACAGAATAGAGTCCAAAAATAGACTCACACAAATATAGCACATAGCTTTTTGGCAAATTTACAAAGACATTTCAGTGGAGAATAGATTGACTTTACAGCCTACGGGTTAGAAAAAAATTGGACCTTTATCTACAAAAAATAATAATGATAACTTCAAGCTTAATGTCATAACTTATACAAAAAATACCTCAAAATGGACTAATACTCTAAAAGGAAAATCATATAACTTTTAGGAAAAAAAAGCACATAAAAAAACACTGTGGCCTTAATCTAGCCAAAATGTTTTTAAATGTGACACCAAATGTGTGATCCAGAAAGGGAAAAAATATTAATGGGACTTCATCAAAATTAAAAACCTTTGGTCTATAAAAGACATTATTATGAAACTGAAAACATGAGCTACAGATTGAGAAAAAATGTTTGCACATCACATATCCTAAAGAATATTTGTATGAAAATATACACTCAAAAATCAGTGGTATGAAAAAAGCAGTATTAAAATATGGCCAAAAGACAAACAGACCTTTCAACAAAGAGGATATAGATGACAAATAAGAAAATGCAAATTAAAATCATGATGGGATACCACTCCAAGCCCACTAAATGCCCAAAATAACAACAAATTTGAACTGCAAACAAAAATGTAGCACAAAAGGAATTTTCAGGTAGTATTTGTCAGAATGAAGAGTATTGCAGTCACTGTGGAAAACCATTGTTGTGCAGGTTCTGATAACAAACATATACCGTATTACCATGTAAGTCAGTGACACAACTCCCAGGCATATTTCCAAATACATTTATAACATACTGACACAAAAACTTGTTTACAACAGCTCCATTCATATTCACCAAATCTGAAAACAACCGAAATGCCCTTCAACATGTGAAGAGACACACCAGATGTGCTGCATCCATCTAGTGGAACACAGGTATCCCATTCACAGATTGGAATACTACTTCGCAATCCATGAGAACGTTTCACAGACTTATGCAGCACGGATGCATCTCATAGGGGTTATGACAAGTGAATGAATCCAATTATAAAAGGTTGCATATTTCATCCTTCCATGTGGACGACATTCTCAAAAAACAAAACTATAGGAACGGAAAACAAATGAGAGGTTGCCAAGAGGCTAGGATTGTGACAACAAAGTCAAAGGAGTATTAGAGCTGTTCTGAATCCTCGTTCTGGGGATAGTTGCAGGAATCTATACTGGTTTTAATATTGATGGACACATAAGGGGTCAATTTTACTCTGTGTTACTTTTAAAAAGTAAAATGAAGTACTTTTTATAAGTGGAATCATGCAGTGTTTGTTCTGTGCCTAGTTTATTTTACCTAGTATATTGTCCTCAGAGTTACTCCAGGTTGTTACATGTGTCAGGATTTCCTTATTGCTTAAAGTTGAATGATATTCTACTGCATATAAATGCCATATTTCCTTTATCCATTCATTTGGTTAGTAAATAAATGCCATATTTGCTTTATTCAGTCATTCATTTGGCACGTACAATGGTGGTTCCAAGAAGGCGGGGAGATTTCTGCATTGGCCCCTTGCTATTCAACAGGTAGGAAGTTTCAGTTCTGCAAGATACATGATTTCTGGAGATCTGCTGTATAACATCGTGCCTACAGTTAATGATACTGTTTTGTATACTTAACAGGCATATAACACAACAGTGAGCTGTTAATCATGTGTATCTAATACCCATGCTTATGTATTGCTAAACAGCATTCCACTGTATGGATACAGCACAGTGTTAAGAGGGTAGATCTCATGTTTAGTGTTTGCACCACGATTAAAAAATAAATAAATAGAATGAAAATCCTTAATGCGTGATAAACTCACTGTTCAGATTGCATTTGGGAGCATAAGAACAAGATCAATTTATCCTTATTCTTACTGAACAATCAGAAGAGTAAGATTTAGAGAACTTGAACCATTCGCCCAAGTTATAAAACTGGTACAGAGCTAGATGATTTGCCTGGGATGAACTTTTGAGCTTCTTCTCATTTTCTTATTTTCTTGCCCTCAGGAGATTCTGACTCTTTGAGGACCTCCCCTGTTCTACATTCCAGCTCCTCTTTCACTTCATGCTTCATGAGATCTCAATGCCCAGTAGATCATCAATTCCCTGAATTTCCCCCACCCTGACCCCAATTTACATATTCTCATAGCTCTCTAAATTTTCCATTTGTATACTTGCCCAAATTAGAATGTAGGTGTTACTTATATTAATTGTTGAATACCTGTTATTCCCACAATAACATAAACTCATTAAAGATTGTCTTGGATTATTTCAGCATCCCCAGGACCTAGCTTGATATTTACTTGCTACAAGGTACTCTACAGAAATATTTTTGATTTAGTTGAATTGAATTTTATTTCCAAATAAGAAGGCATTTTATATTATTAAACAGGATGCTGCATTAGGATTTTTCCAGTAGTTCAAGATTTTGCAAAAATGACTGGCAGTTAATTTATATCTGTGTGATTTAAAATTCCAAACCAATGAATGATTAATTCTTCTAAATATACAGTGTTTTTCCCCCAAAAGACATTTGGCTTATATTCTAGATTGAAGAAACCACTGTGTTTTGAAAAACAACACTCTTAAAATTGTCACAACTATGTGTGTTACTCTGTGTGATTTTTTCCTCAGAAATATGCATCATTTTGTTTTACAATAATTGTATCACTTTATTTATACATGTTCATCTTTAGCAAAGTGAACAGCAATTATTAATTGTGTAGCTATCCCAATTCTAGAAAGTACAATCAGTAATTAAATCACCATATCTTATCTTAATAAATAAATTATAATGAAAAGTGTGTAATGCATATTTTTGCCTTAATTTTAAATATTTCTCAGTTAATTATTAGATATAAATTCCTCTTAAAAATTATAAATATTTTTAATTACAGTATGTTGATATAGATTACCAAGAGACCTACCGGGAAAGTTTATCAGCATATATTCACTCCAGATATTTGCCTGGTCTATAGATCCATGAAACACAGCAATTCAATATGTACAAATATAGAAATTTATAGTAGTTTAAGTATCTTAGGAATACTGATAAGGTTGAATAAGTTCTGATTTTATATGGAAAATAATGTCAGTTTCTAAACATTATCACTTGTTTTTCTCATACAGACTGAAGCGACATGTATAATTGTGTTAATCAGTGTTTTCCAGAGAATCAGAGCCAACAGACTGTGTACATATCTATAGAGATTTATTTTTTGAGGAAATGGTGAATGCAACTAAGGAGTCTGGCAAATCTGAAATGTGTAGTTCAAGTCCAAAGGTCATCCAAGACAGAGCAGACGATGTAATTCAGGTTTGAAAGCAGTCTGCTAGCAGAGTTCCCTCTTGTTCAGGGAATGGCAGGCTTTTGTTTTATTCAGGACTTCAACTGGTTGGATGGGGCCCACACACATTATGGAGAGCAGTCTACTCTAAATCCACCTATGTAAACGTTAATCACATCAAAAAACACCCTCCCGGAGACATTCAAAATATTGTCTGGCCACATATCCTGACACCATGTCCCAGCCAAGTTGACACATAAAATTAACCATCCCAACAATATAATATTAGTGAGTCAATATCTAAATTTAATGGATTGTTTGCATTAGAAGTCATTTTTATGTTCATAAGTACTCAAAAGCAAAGCAATGATATCTAACTTTCAGTCACTGAATAAAAAAGTGCATTTTAAATGGAATATATGATAACAGTGCTGATGGCAATTTTAGTCTTTAAAAGTATTTAGAAAAGTGCATTTTTTTGGAAGCTGCAATAAACATTGCAATGTTTGATTCTATTACCTGATACTGACCAATTGAAACCAAAAACTAACTTATGAAAACTAGTTTCAGGAAGTCTGTTTCTTTGGAAAATTTTGAACATGAAAAACATTTTGATCTGCACTGTTTTTTCCCCCCATTTTCCATTTCAAAAGTTTCAGATGCCTTTTCATGTTTCATCCCCATGGCAGGCAGCCTCAGATGTGTTTCATTTTAGAATCGTAAGGATCTTTGAATATCATTATTCAAAGTAAAATGGAATGAATTGGAGAGTTATCAACCAACATGAAGTGAAAAAAAAAAAAGCATTTCAGAGGAAAACCTGTGACTGGTTTTTTCCAAAATTTATTATTTAAAAAAAAAGACAACTTAAATGTCGTGATCCCTCCTATGCGCAGGACCAAATCCTGTGAATTTGCACTGAGTCCTGTGAATTTGCACTTTGGCTATGGAAGGCTGTCCAGCAGAGAAGCCTGAGCTGACTCGCATTCTATTTAGTGGTCTTGAGATTTTCATGTCAGTCCTGCCTCTGCACCAAATGTCTCTATTATGGCAGACAGGGTAACCACTAAAAATTCATTTAACCAAACTATACTACAGTATTCATTAATAATAGTACTTTTTATGTACATATTCATGTTTAACAGTGCAGACACCTCGATGTGAAACAATGCATGTCAAATAATGGAATATGTCAGGCTAATCAAGAAAGTGTTTGTCCTCTTTGCTAATATACAACTGATAATGGGGCTTTTTAATAAGTTCAAGCAAGCTACAGTTAAGTTGCCCTGTCTAAATGTGAGTAATGGCATGCTGAAGCCTGGCATTAATATAAGGAAACTGGCATGAATATAAGGAAACTGGCATGAAGAGAGGGGCTTTCTGGAATTTTGTTGTGTGGCATTTACAGAACAACACTCTAGAGACAGAGTGGGCAGTATGATATTTCAACATAGCCCCAGATAGGGAGCAGCTGCAGGAAATGGAGAGTTACATTTCCATGAGTTTCTGTGGAACTCAAATAGTCAAAATATACTATTTTAATGTCCAGGTAAAAATGTGGGACAAGTGAGTGTACTTGGAAAAGTGAATATCATCTCTACTTTTTTTAATGAAAGATAATATTCTGGTGTTTATAGGACTGAGAGGAATGTAGTGGTTAGAGCTTATTAATAATGTTAATGGTAGTAATGATAATCAGAACAGCTAGCACATATTGATTGGCTACCATATAATAAGCATATGCTAAGGGCTTTATGCACTGAAGTCTCACAAGAGCCCCAAAGCAAGCACAGATCATTGTCTCTTGTGAGGAAATCTGCTCCCCCTGTAAGAAAAGCCGAATTTGTTCAGGTAGCAAAAGGAGATTCTTTGGTTCGAGGAGGAGTGTCTAGTCCAGCATGATTAGGCTGAACCCAGCATGATAACTTGCTTCCATTGACAGCTCTAAGGGGTGAGCATGTGACTAACTTCCACTAAAAGAAATAGAGGCTGGGCGCGGTGGCTCACGCCTGTAATCCCAGGTCAGGAGATCGAGACCATCCTGGCTAACATGGTGAAACCCTGTCTCTACTAAAAATACAAAAAAATTAGCCAGGTGTGGTGGCGGGCGCCTGTAGTCCCAGCTACTCGAGAGGCTGAGGCAGGAGAATGGCACGAACCCTGGAGGCAGGACTTGCAGTGAGTCAAGATTGTGCCACCACATTCTAGCATGGGCGACAGAGTGAGACTCCGTCTCAAAATAAATAAATAAATAAATAAATAAATACATACATACATACATACATACATACATACAAATGAATATAATGGGAACTCTTATGGGGATGGTTTTATTCCAAAATGAAAAAGCCAAAAGCCTCAGGAAGAAAGATTGTTTTGATTTATCTCCTCCTTTTTGTTACAAACATGGGCATGGTGTCTGAACTGGCAGAAGCCAAGATTCTTAAACCATGAAGCAATAAGCCCAAGTGGGACAAAAAAAAGGACCGAGAAGAAGCCTGGGACCCTGGTGGTGCAGGTGAGGCGCTGTCCGATTTAGATCGTCTTACTCCTAACTTCTCTATATATGAGAAAATAAACAAACCCTTGTTTGTTTAAGCAACTCATGCCAAATTTTCAGTTACTTACAGATAAAAGCATACTAAACTGATACAAAATCCTATGGGGTTTTTCTGTCAGCAGAAGTGTTACGGCTACAAATAACAGAAACCATCACTAAAACTGTTGTACAATAAGCTAGTTTTTTATCCCTAGGTTATGTCGTCCAGAGAAGAGCTTCCAAATGGGGCAATAGCATAACAGTACCTCAGGACCCATGGTTGTGACATAAATAGAATGTGTTAAGGGGATGGTCTTGTCAGCCTTGGGGCAGCTGAGCCAGCTATGGGCAACTGGTTGTACTGAGCTGGTCACCGATGTCAGTGTGATTTACAAATACTGTCATTTCATAGCTACAGAAAAAAAATACTGCTAGAAGCATAGATTCAGCGGGAGAGACTTTTAGAGATGCTTGACTCAGAGACTGAAGAACTTGGATTCTTTCCGTCCCTCTACTCTGCAACCTTAGATGCTGGCTTTATCCACAAGGCAGCACTACCAGTATTGTGTCACATTCGGACATGAGTGGGTTCCTCTCCTGGGACCAAGAGATATTTCCCAGGACAAGTCAGTGACTTCCTCACATATGTTAAATAGAATGTTAATTTTCTGGTTGATTAGACATCTATAATATTCAATACAACTATACAATTTTTTAAAAATTATTCTTAGATCTCAATGCCCTATCTGATTTAAATCTCTATATCTACATATTTATATTCTAGCCTATGTTTTCATAGAAGTTCTTGTATTACACACACACACACACACACATATATATACAGGCAATGTATGTGTGTGTGTGTATATACACAAACACATTTATACTATATATAATATATATTACGTATATATCCTGTATTATATATATATATATATATGTAACACAGTAACTTTGTCATCTAATGAGTTCTTGCCTTCATTTATTCATGAAGAGAATATTTGATTAGGAAACTTAAAATCTCCCAATATAATTGATAAAGAAACTGAATATCAAATAAAATTCTTATTAGTCTTACACTGTTTTGTCTTTTCTTCTTTAATTGTCTGCAGAACCATTTTCTGTGTCTAATTATGATCAACCCAGACTGGCCTGGGCTTACATCTCCTATTGGCCGCTTACTTGATGTGTAATTCAAGGCAACCACTTATCTGCAGTTTGGATTCTTCATATGTAAAATGAGTTGTTGTGGCAAAGAAATGAGGTTAAGCCTACAAAGCAAATAAAAATGTAGCTATTATTTTCTTAGAATAAAAATTTCTTCAGCAGAAAGAATGCTTATGGTTTTATTTTGTGCAGTGTCCAACATGTTGCTATCATTTATTAATGTGATATTATAATAACCTCTTTTATTAGTATAATATTTTTCAGTGTCAGCCACAGTATTACTGTTATATAAAGCAAAGCAATAATCTTACATAACTAGTTTCAAATATCTCTAGTAATAACACATTTCCTCTTCATTGAAATTAAAATATCCAGAGCTCCTTAGCCATCAATGCTAAAATTAGAGGCTGTTTATTTTTTCATTATTTTACAAATAATGTCTAACTACATCATACTGTATTTTCTTATAGTATATATTCTTTTGTGGAAAATGAGTGAATTTCAATGAGAATTTTAATAAGTCCTAAGTATTGTGTTAGATTTGCTTTTCTAGGTATTTAGTGTGCCCCATGAGAGGTCTTGAAAGAAAATATGTGGATAGGTTCTTATCAAGTGCCCTTCAGAGTTTGAGGCATATTGCGAATTTGATTCATTATTCCTGTTTTTATGTGCAGTAGTTTTACATTAATATTATCTAAATCTTTTTGTAGACAGTTTCTAATTTTCTCTAATCAGCCAGAGATCTGATAGGGATTGATAATCTCTTGAATTCATCAATTTGGTAAGAAAAAAAAATATGATTGGAGTAATCATGAAATACAACATCATAAAAATATCTGTTCGCATGGCTTTATAAATGCATGCTATTTTGCATCTTGATATTAACACTATTTTTCCTATAATTTAGAGTCATATGGCATAGTAAATATCATTTTAAATACTATAAAATTATTGAAAGTGTAGCAAATCAATCTGCCTCATAAGAATTGTGGTATGTAAATGTATAAAGACTATAATTTCTCTATGAGAAATATGGGCCTGTTAACATGGCAAAATGAGAAGAAACAAAATGTTTGAATGCCTAAATATAAATGAAAATAGTCATTTGCATAAATTTTAAATACACATTATTTAAATAGACCTAACAACTTGAAAGTGAAGATAATCAAGTGAAGCCTCAACCATTTAACATTTTTGTTGAAAAGGAAAAGTGTAAGGTACTATAGGAAAAGTCTGCTACAAAAAGCAAACAAACAAAAAAAAACCATTACATTTTCAAGTCTGGGTGAAGTAGGCAATAGGAAAATCAAGGTAGAAAATGGCATAAAGTATAACAGAGTAAGGTAACTAAGTTAGACTGTGTTTCTCTTTTAAAGAGTTGCTGTGAGCCAAATACAGTTTTGTGGTGTCCAGGGCATACATTTATCTCTGTGTATAATAGTTCTGAATCAAACACTGTAGTGTTAGGCTAAGTTGAATCTGAATCTGTAAGTTGTCTACTTTTGCTGACTTTATAAAGTATACTTTACACTAAAGTCAGCAAAAGATTAGAGGCTTTGCCAATAATATAAATAATATTGCCAACGTTACGAGATCATAATTTGCCTCAAGTACTCCGCAGTGCTTTGTGCTTCTTCACCTAATGAGGACATTTATATTGAGGTTAATGTTGAGATTTATAAAAAATTGTTGTTATTCCTTCTGCAAAGTTAGTAACTAGAAGAAGAAAAGGAGATAATGCAACGTATGATGAATTTGACAAATGGTGCTTTTAGGCCAGTTTGCTGTTTACAATGGAGGTTATCACTCATAGGTACTGAACCATATGCAAATGCAGGACATTGTCTTGGTACATGATAAATAACTTTTACCATATCAGGTAATAGGTGCTTTAGTGAAATCACACTGTTAGTTATTTATCCAGAATGTGTGTGAGTGTATGTGTGTGTGTCCTTGAAAGTATATGCTTTTTATCTCTTTCTAATATACTAAAAGGAAAAATAATTACAGACTAAAAAATATAATTCCAGTTAGAAGTGGTAGCCATTTCTTAAGAAGGATAGCATATTGAGACACATAAGTTATTTTATTAGAGATGCGATTGGTCTTCATTTCATTTACTGACTTAAAAAATAAATAAAACCCTCAACTACCCTCTTTGAGTAGAAAATGCAAATTACTGGTTTGTACATATTGCATGAAAAATGCATAATAATTCTCTCTTAACTAGCCAATCTGTTCCCAGAATGCAAAGGCCAAGAAGGCATGTATAACCACAATCATATCATAAAGCATATGCTTTTTGTTAAATCGACCAATTCAAGTTATAAAACCTCATAAGTTGCCTTTCATTTATATTCACAAGAAAACAGAAGCTGCATTGTCATACAATCACCTTCAATGTATGTCTTCTATGGCTAGTCAAATCCAAAAAGAATTTGTTGACTTCATTAGCATGCTGTCTATAATTCATTTCGAATTTATCATAGCCATTCTTTCAGCCTTACCTCTGGGCCCTCTGCCACCAGAGACGCAGGCAGTCACGCAGAAGCTGTTGCATTTCTCAAACTACCTATGGTTTTGCTCACCTTCTTGCCTCTAATCCTACTTTTCTCTCATCCTGCAGTTATTTCTCCATCTTCTTGGACAGCCTAAGTCACCTTCCAGGATTTTTTCAAGTTTGTCCTAATTCTTGCTATTCAAGAGAAACAGACTTTTTCTCTGTTATCCGTGTGTCTATTTTCTGCATAAAATATTGGATGCAAAAAGAGAACTTCTTCAAGCTGGTTAAAGTAAAAAGGGGAAATGAACTAGAAGGACACTAACTGAATAACTCACAACTGGGTTTATCATTAGTGTCAAGAGGGACCTAAACAAGGGATGGCAGCAGATATCTTTTGCTTTCTTGTTCTCTCTCTCTCCTCTCTCAGGAATCATATGGTATTTTGTCTATAAATTTTTCTTCACCATTTTTTTCCTGTATTCCCTCTTTCTGAACACCAATTTTCTCCAGGTCTCTGAGCACATGGCCAAACACCTTCTGCACAGACACTGACAACCTTCTAATTTATGAGCTCGTACTAGACCTGCAAAGTCCCTGAGTCCTCATAAAAACTCCAGAAGATTGAGAATCCAATCAATTTGGCTTGGGTCAGGTGTCTACTCTGGTAAAAATAGTTCTGGCTATTTGGTTTGTATCTCAGCACACATTTAACCAGATCTGTTAAGCCGAACTTTTGAAAAAGCATTCCTGGGAAAAGTGCATTGAAAATTTCCAGTATACTTTCTAACTATTACTATTATGGTTCTTAAGGCATTATATTTAAATAAGGTAACTTCCCCTACAAACTGTGGGGTATGTAAAAGTATGGATTATAGTTTCTTCTTTTTTTTAATTTTTGCCCAGAGCAAGCTTATAGTAAATTATCTAGAAGTGTGTTTGGAATGAATGCAATGTGTTGCCCTTAAGATTATGCCATCTGATGTAGCATCATGAGAACTTACTAGACATGTTTTGCAAAGGTGGTTTGTGACTTTGACTTGTATTTAAACATCTGAATTTAAAAATAATGCACTATGGCTTGGATACACTATGGGAGACTATCAGGGAAGCTTTAACTACATGCCAGGTTGTGAAATTTAAAATCTTAAGTAACCACTTGGACTTCTTTTTTACTTTAAAAAAGATATATTAATACACAAGTAACAACTTGATGTTTCAGTTATCTATTGTTGCATTAACAAACTACCCCAAACTTAGAGACATAAAAGAACTAATTAAACTAAAGAGCTTCTGCACAGCAAAAGAAACTACCATCAGAGTGAACAGGCAACCTACAGAATGGGAGAAAATTTTTGCAATCTGCTCATCTGACAAAGGACTAATATCCAGAATCTACAATGAACTCCAACAAATTTACAGGAAAAAAACAAATAACCCCATCAATAAGTGGGCGAAGGATATGAACAGACACTTCTCAAAAGAAGACATTTGTGCAGCCAAAAGACACATGAAAAAATGCTCATCATCGCTGGCCATCAGAGAAATGCAAATCAAAACCACAGTGAGATACCATCTCACACCAGTTAGAATGGCGATCATTACAAAGTCAGGAAACAACAGGTGCTGGAGAGGATGTGGAGAAATAGGAACACTTTTACACTGTTGGTGGGACTGTAAACTAGTTCAACCACTGTGGAAGACAGGGTGGCGATTCCTCAGGGATCTAGAACTAGAAATACCATTTGACCCAGCCATCCCATTATTGGGTATATACCCAAAGGATTATAAATCATGCTGCTATAAAGACACATGCACACATATGTTTATTGAGGCACTATTCACAATAGCAAAGACTTGGAACCAACCCAAATGTCCAACAATGATAGACTGGATTAAGAAAATATGGCACATATACACCATGGAATACTATGCGGCCATAAAAAATGATAAGTTCATGTCCTTTGTAGGGACATGGATGAAGCTGGAAACCATCATTCTCAGCAAACTATCGCAAGGACAAAACACCAAACACTGCATGTTCTCACTCATAGGTGGGAATTGAACAATGAGAGCACATGGACACAGGAAGGGGAACATCACACACCGGGGCCTGTAGTGGAGTGGGGGCAGTGGGGAGGGATAGCATTAGGAGATATACCTAATGTTAAATGATGAGTTACTGGGTGCAGCACACCAACATGGCACATGTATACATATGTAACTAACCTGCACGTTGTGCACATATACTCTAAAACTTAAAGTACAATAATAATAATAAGAAGAAGAACATCCATTGATTTTCTCATGAGTCTTTGGGTCAGGACTTCGAACAGGGCAAAGAAGGTCACTCTCTCAGCTATATGACTTCAGACCTCAGCTGGATGGTTCAAATGCCTGGAAGCTAAATGGAGGGTTCAACTGGGGTCATATTTTCAGGAACTTGTTTCTAGCTGTCTCACATCTTAGATTTCTCAATTATTCTCCACATATGATCTTTGCATTTCTCAATTCTTCTTCACACACGATCTTTGCATTTCTCAATTCTTCTCCATCTGTGATCTTTCCACAGGGTGAACGTGATCTTCCTCACAATATGGAGGTCTCTAGGGATTTGGATTTCTTACATTGTAGAAGACGTCTCTTCAGAAGGAAGCAGACAGGCCTCTTAAAGGGTAAGCCTAGAACTACAAGATTATAATTTCTAATGCTTTGTATTAGTAGAGGCAAGTCAAAGGGCAGACTAAGGTTAAGGGGGAATATACAAACTCCACATGCGGGGAGGGAAGAAGGGGAAAATGGCCATCTTTGGAGACTGTCTAGCAGAGACATGTAATACATTTAGATACTGCTTTAGCAATTGAATTCCAGCTTCAGAACAAATGCTGCATATCATCTATTGATCAGTTTTTAGTGTTTGTATGAATTTAGAATCTCATTTCTAATTTCCTATATATTTATGTACCATTGTTTACTTATTTACTTCTTTTCACTTTCCAAACTTATACCTGGATTGACATAAATGGCTGAAAATTAAAAGCCCAGCATTAGGCTTTGGAAGCACTCAGCACTCTCAAACTGTTTTACAAGTATTATCAGGAGAAATGCATAAACTGCCGTATACTTCTTGCTCACCAAGATGATCTGACTTTTCCTAGATAGCTGAAAAAGCTATTTTAGAGCTTTAGTGCATTTTTGTTAACACAGATCAAGACACTAAGAAACCCAGACACGCAGGGTCACCCGGTTCTATTGGTGATATAATGAGAAGTTCAAGGTTATGTGACTAAAAGTGCTCATATTGTCAAGTACTTCACACTTCTCTTTCATAATCATTTAAGAGATCTCAGAAATTTTCAAATTTTCAAAATGCTCAAGATTTCATGTAAACGTGTTCTGTATTCCAGGAAAACTTTCTTTAACAGTACAGACAAAGAACTCGATCGGGTGCTCAGGCCAGAGGTAGCTGACCTCTGTTTTACGCCATATTCAGTATGAACTCTGGTTCGGTTAAGATTTAGTTCAGCTGCGAATAACAGAAAACTCAACCAAGAATGGCTCAAACAATTAAAGGACCTGTTTTCTTCTATAAAACTAACAAAAAGTTCTGTAGGTTTGCAGGTCAGGGCTCAGCAAAGTAACAATGCTACCAGGGACCTGGAATCTCTCTTTTTGCCCTGCCCTCTTGAGCTTGTGGCCCTCATCCTCTGTCTTTGTTTAAGCTACTGTAAGAGAATGCCATAGACTGACTGGCTTATGAACAACAGGAATTTATTTCTCACAGTTCTGGAGGCTGGGAAGTCTGGCTTATAGACAGCTGGTTTCTTACCGTGTCCTCATGTGGTGGACGAACAAGGGAACTCTTGAGGTTCTTCATTATAAAAGCACTAATCACTTTCCAAAGATTGTACCTTCGAATACGATCATCTTTGGGGTTTTATGTCTTAACATACGAATTGCAGGAGGACACACACATTCAATCTAGGGCATCGTCCTAGTCACATAATGAATGCTACACCTCTAGGAGTTGTTCACGCACTTCAAACAGAAAAAATTTTTTGAAATTGCTTAATACCTTTTGCTGTGAGTCTTTGTATCTTTGATAGGAAAGGGGGCCAACCCCAGAAACCTCCCCTTAAAGCTGTTCAGCAAGGTACGTTTCACAGAACCACTTCTGTTTGGAAAAGGATTCTAAAAAGCTGATTGATTTAGGTTTATAATTTCTATGATAAGTGAAGGCAAGGGGAAGGGGCTTTGAATGGGTTCTGTGATCTAGTCTGCAGGATATACTGCTCTATTCTTCAGATTCTTGTTATTCAATGCAATTGACAGAGAAAGTTTCCAGTAGTGAAGATGAATCTTGATGTATATGTTTATGCTTCAGTTATAAAATTGGAGCAGGAAAACATAGATTTAAGTTGTCACTCAGCTATTGTGAAGGTGACTGACCTTAGACATATTGCTATTTATATCATGTCATCCAACCTGCCATTTATAGATCAGATAGGAGGATATCAAACGAAGAAATAAAGAGGAATAGGTACCACTTCATAAGGAAATGAAATGTTCCCATTTTCACTGCACATGATAAGAAATTGAGAAAACAGATACAGGTTTCCACTCACATCTCACTGGTCTGAATTGTGGAACGTGACCAGAACTGCAAAGATATCTGGGAAATTAAGTCTTATTTTGCTAAAATCATTACCACTGTAACCAATTATTTCAAGAAAGGAAGGAGGAGAAAATGGATTGTGAGTATTCAGCTTGCTGTATCTATCACATCTACATTTGGGTATATGTAGGTATGGCGAGGATCAAATATTCATTGATTCTTTAAATCATTGTTCATACCTATGTATGGATTTCCTGCAACAAGAATGTTTTGTATGTACTTGAAACTGCAATTATCAAGAGAAATGAAACATTTCCACTGTGGTACTTACATTACAGTGAGTAAAGAGACAACAAAAATGTAGGCAAAAATGTGTAATGTAAATCAGAAAATGATGAGTGCTACAAGAAAAAAAAAGCTGAATGATAAACTAGAGAACCTCTGGAGGTGGAACTGGGCTTTCATTTAAATGGGATTGGTTGGAAGTCCTCTCTGAAAGAATATATACGACCAACACTTAATATATGAGTAGGACCCAGAAATGCCGAAAATCAGGAAAAAAGCATGCGAGTATTGAGCAGAATTTGGGAGGAAAAAGCCCCTACAAATTGGCTTACCCTGTGGGAGCTGAAAGAGGGCATGGTAAATGAGATGGTTAGGGTACCATATGGGATTAGAGATTTCTGCTGACTCAGGCATCGTGGTTTCTTGCATGCCATGATAGGAACTTTGGATTTTATCCTCATAGTAATAGGCATCAGTGGGGCACTTGAAAGAGGAAAATAATATGTGATTTTTCTTGGTAGAAACTAGATTGTTGATGATATTAGAGTCAAATCTTATATTACATATTTTACATATGCTTAGTATTCAAATAAGAATTATTTTTTTCCAGTGACTTTTCCAAATGTTATATTGAAGTCAAATCAAAAATACATTAGAGGCCGGGCGCGGTGGCTCACGCCTGTAATCCCAGCACTTTGGGAGGCCGAGGCAGGCGGATCACGAGATCAGGAGATTGAGACCATCCTGGCTAACACAGTGAAACCCTGTCTCTACTAAAAACACAAAAAAAATAGCTGGGTGTGGTGGCAGGCACCTGTATTCCCAGCTACTCGGGAGGCTGAAGCAGGAGAATGGCGTGAACCCCGGGGGGCGGAGCCTGCAGTGAGCCAAGATCGCGCCACTGCACTCCAGCCTGGGTGACAGCGAGACTCCATCTCAAAAAAAAGAAAACAAAAACAAAACAAAACAAAACAAAAAAACAAAAATAACAAAAATACATTGAAAGCACTAATACTGTTGCCCATCAAATTTGGAAGTACTATTAGAGATAATTGATTGCTGTTATGTAACCTTAAGATTTACTGAAAATGTCAGCAAAACAAAGTAGTAAAAGCAGCATAATTAAGTTGCCCAGATAGGCATTTTGTGCAAAGTATGGAGACAGCACATGGTCCATTACTGTCCATTGATATTCAGCTAACGTATAAACTTCTATAATCTTCCTGGGTCTGCACACTTACTCATACACACTTACTCATATAGTATGGCTGTATGTATAGTATGGCTATAGCCCCCACCCCCACTCCCCCAAATCCCAACTTGAATTGTATCTCCCAGAATTCCCACATGTTGTGGGAGGGACCCAGGGAGAGGTAATTGAATCATGGGGGCCAGTCTTTCCCATACTATTCTTGTGATAGTAAGTCTAATGAGATCTGATGGGTTTATCAGGGGTTTCCACTTTTGCTTCTTCCTCATTTTTATCTTGCTGCCACCATGTAAGAAATGCCTTTTGCCTCCTGCCATGATTCTGAGGCCTCCCCAGGCGTGTGGAACTATAAGCCAATTAAACCTCATTTTCTCCCCAGTTTCAGGTATGTCTTTGTCAGCAGCATGAAAACTGACTAAGACACTTACAAATTACATTTCCAGGTTTTCTTGACAACTGAGTGATGGTTAAGTTCTCACTGAAGATCTGCACATGAAATTTGAGGGGACAAGAAGGTCGAGGCCTAATTCCACAGACAGCCTTAGCATCTTCTCCAGTTGTAGCTGAGTTTGTGTTTCATCATGAAGGTGGTGGTCTTATCAGGAGGCGTGCTGACTCCATAGTTCCTGCAGCATTAATTAATAACATCAGGCATCAGGAGCCCAGGCATTCATTAAGAACCAATAGTGTCAGTTTACGTGTGTGTGTATATTGTGTGTCTATAGCATTTTCAGCAAAGGTAGGTTCATAAAGACGGACTTACTGAAATCTGAAAGAAAGTTGCTTCCTTAGCTAAGGAGCTAAAATGGAATCAGATCCCTGAGAGTCACAAATGGTTCCTTTTTGCTTTTCTGACTCTACTAACCCTTTTGTAACCTATTTCTTCTAAAAAATCCACCTGCAATCCTAAAAATGATTTCTGTTTTCATAACAAGATCCTGATTCATAGAAGCCATAACAGCTTACATTGTAATAATGTTGCATATATACCAATACATACTTAATCATATTCAGAAAATCTGCACCATATAAATAGGTAGATTTTGAAATATATAATTTTTAACCAGATTGTCTATTTGAAAATAATATACATAGGAACTGAAGTTCTCCTCAGAATTTTTTAGGTTAAAATGTAAAACAAATTTTAAATATAAAAGATGAGATATGAATGCCTACAGCTTCAAAGAGCTAGATTTTTATTTCAATGATTTTTGTCTATAGATTATGTTCTATTATATTCACTTTCCTCTTATTATTATTTCCTTGTTTCTAGTACTCTTATTGATTTAAATTTAGATAATTGATTTACAGCTATCATGATTTTTAAATTAAGAACTTAAAGCTATAAATTTATCTCTAAACACTGCTTTAGCTGCATCCTACATATTTTGAAATGTTGTGTTTTATTGTAACATTAAAACTATTACAAGGACAAAAAACCAATCTTCTGATATCTTTTGTTTCTTACTTGATGGATGAAATGTAAACATATGCTGCTTAAGGTTCAAGTACTTGAGGGATATTTTTGATATCTTTTTCTTACTAATTTTTAATTTAATTCCATTATAATCAAATGAAAAACTAAAAATATTTAAAAATTAAATAAAGCAATTTAGCATCTTAACTTGGTAAAGGACAACAGTGCCTGATCATCTCAATAGATAAGGCATTGAGAAGTTTCAACTACCATTTTGATGAAAACAAAAACAAAAAATAAAAGTCTCTTACTAGAAAAGAATAGATGGATTGTCATTAAGTTAATAATTAAGTTATTCAAAGGAAACTACATCTAACATCTCATTTATTGGTCAAAGAATGAACACATTTTTCTAAGCAGTGACGGGAAAGTGAGGTTCACTCCCATTACCACTATTCAACATTGTGATGGAGGTCCTAGCTAGTGCAACAGGTTGGAGAAAGAACATAAAGGGCACAGATAGAAAGAAGAAACTATAAGTGTTTTATTTGCAAATTACTTGATTATATACATACAACATCTCAATGAATCAATAAAAATGAAGAAGTATAAAAGTAACAAGTGAATTTAGCAAGGCCTCAGGAAACGAAGCAAATATACACAAACACAAGCAATGAAAAATTGAAGTACAAAATTTTAAAAATTATATTTGAATAGCAAGTTCATCATTAAATATTTAGAGATTAGTTTAAGAAAATATGTGCATGGCCAGTACACAGACTCAAAAATGCCTAAAGAAGAACTCAATAAAAAAAAATCATGCTCATAGATTAAAAGGCTCAGTATTATTAAGAAATTATTATAGAACCATAAAAAGACCTCAAATGGACAAAACAATCTTGTGCAAAAGGAACAAAGCTGTAGGCATCACACTATCTGATTTCAAAATATATTACAAAGTCATAGTAATCAAAACATGATGGTGCTGGCGTAAAATCAGACACATTGACCAATAGAATAAGATAGGGAGCCCAGAAATAAACTCATGCATTTGATCAAGTGATATTCAGCAAAGGTGCCATAAGCACACAGTAAGGAAAGCACTGCATCTTCAATAAATGCTGTAGGGAAAATTGGCTATCTATAAGGAGAAGAATAAATCCATATCTCATTTCATATATATGGGTCAACTACAAACAGATCAAAGACTTAAATATAAGACCACTGATCCACTGATCCCACAGAAATACAAACTACCATCCGAGAAAACTATAAACACCTCTATGCAAATAAACTAGAAAATCTAGAAGAAATGAATAAATTCGTGGACACATACAATCTCCCAAGACTAAACCAGGAAGAAGTCAAACCCCTGAATAGATCAATAACAAATTCAGAAATTGAGGCAGCAATTAATAGCCTACCAACCAAAAAAAGGCCAGGACCAGATGGATTCACGGCCAAATTCTACCAGAGGTACAAAGAGGAGCTGGTACTATTCCTTCTGAAACTATCCCAAACAATAGAAAAAGACAGAATCCTCTCTAACTCATTTTATGAGGTCAGCATCATTCTGATACCAAAACCTGGCAGAGACACAACAAAAAAAGAAAATTTTAGGCCAATATACCTGATGAACATCGATGCAAAAAATCCTCAATAAAATACTGGCAAACTGAATCCAGCAGCACATCAGAAAGGTTATCCACCATGATCAAGTCGGCTTCATCTCTGGGATGCAAGGCTGGATCAACGTACAAAAATCAATAAATGTAATCCATCACATAAACAGAACCAATGACAAAAACCACATGATTATTTCAATAGATGCAGAAAAGGCCTTTGACAAAATTCAACAGCCCTTCCTGCTAAAAACTCTCAATAAACTAGCTATTGATGGAATGTATCTCAAAACAATAAGAGCTATTTATGACAAACACAGAGCCAATATCATACTGAATGGGCAAAAACTGGAAGCATTCCCTTTAAAAATCAGCACAAGACAAGGATGCCCTCCCTCACCACAACATAGTATTGGAAGTTCTGGCCAAGGTAATCAGGCAAGAGAAAGAAATAAAGGGTATTCAATTAAGAAAAGAGGAAGTCAAATTGTCTCTGTTTGCAGAAGACATAATTGTATATTTAGAAAACCCCATTGTCTTAGCCCAAAATATCCTTAAGCTGATAAGCAATTTAAGCAGTCTCAGGACAGAAAATCAATGTGCAAAAATCACAAACATTCCTATACACCAATAACAGACAAACAGAGAGCCAAATCATAAGTGAACTCCCATTCACAATTGCTACAAAGAAAATAAAATACCTAGGAATACAACTTACAAGGGATGTGAAGGACCTCTTCAAGAAGATCTACAAACCACTGCTCAAGGAAATAAAAGAGGACATAGACAAATGGAAAAACATTCCATGCTCATGGATGGCAAGAAACAATATCGTGAAAATGGCCATACTGCCCAAAGTAATTTATAGATTCAATGCTATCCCCATCAAGCTACCATTGACTCTCTTCACAGAATTGAAAAAACTACTTTAAATTTTGTATGGAACTAAAAAAGAACCTGCATAGCCAAAACAATCCTAAGCAAAAAGAACAAAGCTGTAGGCATCATGCTACCTGACTTCAAACTATACTGCAAGGCTACAGTAATAAAAACAGCATGGTACTGGTACTAAAATAGATATATAGACCAATGGAACAGAACAGAGGCCTCAGAAATAGTGCCACACATCTACAACCATCTGATTTTTGATAAACCTGACAAAAACAAGCAATGGGAAAAGGATTCCCTATTTAATAAACGGTGTTGGGAAAACTGGCTAGCCACACGCAGAAAACTGAAACTGGATCCCTTCCTCACACCTATACAAAAACTAATTCTAACTGGTGTGAGATGGTATCTCATTGTGGTTTTGATTTGCATTTCTCTGATGGCCAGTGATGATGAGCAGTTTTTCATGTGTCTGTTGGCTGCATAAATGTCTTCTTTTGAGAAGTGACTGTTCATATCCTTCACCCACTTGTTGATGGGGTTGTTTTTTTCTTGTAAATTTGTTGAAGTTCTTTGTAGAGTCTGGATATTAGCCCTTTGTCAGATGAGTAGATTGCAAAAATTTTCTCCCATTCTGTAAGTTGCCTGTTCACTCTGATGGTGGTAGCTTTTGCTGTACAGAAGCTCTTTAGTTGAATTAGATCCCATTTGTCAATTTTGGCTTTTGTTGCCATTGCTTTTGGTGTTTTAGACATGGAGTCCTTGCCCATGCTTATATCATTAAAAAGTCAGGAAACAACAGGTGCTGGAGAGGATGTGGAGAAATAGGAACACCTTTACACTGTTGGTGGGACTATAAACTAGTTCAACCATTGTGGAAGAGAGTGTGGTGATTCCTCAGGGATCTAGAACTAGAAATATCATTTAACCCAGCCATCCCATTACTGGGTATATACCTAAAGGATTATAAATCATGCTGCTATAAAGACGCATGCACATGTATGTTTATTGAGGCACTATTCACAATAGCAAAGACTTGGAACCAACCCAAATGACCAACAATGATAGACTGGATTAAGAAAATGTGGCACATATGCACCATGGAATACTATGCAGCCATAAAAAATGATGAGTTCATCTCTTTTGTAGGGACATGGATGAAGCTGGAAACCATCATTCTCAGCAAACTATTGCAAGGACAAAAAACCAAACACTGCATGTTCGCACTCATAAGTGGGAATTGAACAATGAGAACACTTGGACACAGGAAGGGGAACATCACACACTGGGGTCTGTTGTGGGGTGGGGAGAAGGGGAAGGGATAGCATTAGGAGATACACCTAATGTAAATGACAAGTTAATTGGTGCAGCACACCAACATGGCACATGTGTAAGTATGTAGCAAACCTGCACTTTGTGCACATGTACCCTAGAACTTAAAGTATAATAAAAAAAATTGATAAAAAACTAACTCAAGATGGATTAAAGACTTAAACCTAAGAACAAAAACCATAAAAATCCTAGAAGAAAACCTAGGCAATACCATTCAGGGCATAGGCATGGGCAAAGACTTCATGACTGAAACACCAAAAGCAATGACAACAAAAGCCAAAATTGACACATGGCATCTAATTAAACTAAAGAGCTTCTGCACAGCAAAAGAAACCATCATCAGAGTGAACAGGCAACCCACAGAACGGGAGAAAAATTTTACAATCTATCCATTTGACAAAAGGGTAATATCCAGAACACACAAAGAATTTAGACAAATTTACAAGAAAAAAACAAACAACCTGACCAAAATGTGGGCAAAGTACACGAACAGACACTTCTCAAAAGAAGACATTTATGCAGTCAACAAACATATGGAAAAAACCTCATCATCACTGGTCATTAGAGAAATGCAAATTAAAAGCAGAATGAATACCAGCTCATGCCAATTAGAATGATGATCATTAAAAACTCAGGAAACAAGAGATGCTGGAGAGGATGTGGAGAAATAGGAACACTTTTACACTGTTGGTGGGAGTGTAAATTAGTTCAATCATTGTGGAAGACAGTGTCGTGATTCCTCAAGGATCTAGAACCAGAAGTACCATTTGACCCAGCAATCCCATTATTGGGTATATACCCAAAGGATTATAAATCATTCTACTGTAAATAGACAGATGCACACGTATGTTTATTGTGGCACTGTTCACAATAGCAAAGACTTGGAACCAATCCAAATGCCTATCAATGATATACTGGATAAAGAAAATGTATCACATATACCCCATGGAATACTATAGCCTAAAAGTAGAAACAGCGCAGATGTCCATCAACAGATGAACAGATAAATTGTCATATATTTATGCAATGAAATAGATTTTTAATACATGCAACAACATAAATAGGACTGAGGACAGGTTCTTGACTTTGCCCAGGGAAGAATTCAAGAGTGAGCCAGTGTGAAAGAATGCACTGTTATTGAGGCTGCAGCAGTTTTGCAGCACCCTGACTGCTCCTGTTGAGAAAGGCTACCCCATAGGCAGAGTTCAGAAAGCAGCAGCATGGGATTGGTTTTCAGTCATATTTATACCACATTTAACTACATGCTAATTAAGGGGCGGGTTATTCAGAATAGCTAGAAAATGCCCGTTAACTTCCAGGTGTTGTCATGGCAATGGCAAACTGTCCTGGCACTGGTGGGGATGTCCTATGGTGATAGGCAGCAAGCGGTGCTTTCTGCACCTTTTACCAGTTTCAGAGAGTCTTTAGTCTGGTCCATAGATGAGTGCTGCCTGCCTCCTACCTCAGAGAGATCTCAGAAACATTTTTGCTCAGATTAAATAAACTAAAACAGATACAAAATATACCTACTATCAGATTCCATGTCTATGAAATTCTGGGATAGAAAATGTTAATCTTTGGTGTTGGAAAGTAGTTCAGTGGTTGCTTGGGTTGAGAGTCATGGGGTTTAGGGGATTAACTGCAAAGGCTCACAAAGGAATTTTTGTGATGACAAAAAATTCTTTATTTTGATTGTGATAGCAATTACAAGAATGTATACCTTTGCCAAAATACATAGGGCTGTACACTCAAAATAGAGCATTTTATTAATGTAAACTATAACTTGATAAAGGTTATTATAAATACATAGTAGGTATTAGTTTAATAACACCATATTTTGCATATGCAAATTAAGTATTTAAAAATAGCTAGATTAGAACATGTATTTTCCCTTTCGTAACTACATGTATGTTTGAACAGTATCGATCTCCCTTCCATGTCAATCAGGATCTTTAACCTTGCTAAATTAGTACATTTATAAAACGTTCTTTTAGATCAAAGTGTGTTGATAATTTAGAGGTTATATCAAATGAAGTAGTTAAATACGTGAAAAAAGTTAAAAAACAAGATGTTTTATAGAAAATAAAGGCTTATATAGCAAGTATTTGAAAGACATCGAGTCTTCATATATTTATATTTCACTTTTTGTTTTGGTGACTTGCAAGCATACATATAAGACGGTACAGTCACTTAAAATGAAAGAAAAACAATCTAGTAGTTACCTAAACATAAGTAAGCAACTTATTATTTCAATAAAAAGACCAAATGATATCTATAAATCACAATGGGATAAAAGAGATGGAAGGAACTGCAGTAAAACACAATATCCACTATTTATTTAAGCTCAGTTTTTCCTAAATTTATATATGAACAGACAAATAGAAAAATTATTTTAATAGGAACATTATGATAGCTCCTATTAAAAAGAAGATGCTGAGAAAAAGCTACATTTCATTAGGAAAATGCTCTGATTTCACAGATTTAACTGCAGGTAAAATACATGGGATCAACATTTGGATAAGCCAAAAGACAGAAAACATATGTCTGTATAATACAGTTAAATACATAATATTGTTGCCAGGTATATCTCACCTGGCAAGAGTGGCATTTTGTAGACTAGTTTTCATTTGCTTCCTCATTGCTAAATATTTTTCCTTTTTTTCTGCTAGTCAGCACAGTTATTCTAGTTTTGACTATGATCGAATTAGACCTAGGAATGCAAATTAGACCTTAATATTTCTGATTACTGAAATTGAATTCAGAATAACATGTTCACTGGGACAAATTATTGTTCCATTGTATTAATAGTAAGAACATGATACTCCAGCCAGGCAAGGTGGCTCATGCCTGTAATCCGAGCACTTTGGGAGGCCGAGACAGGTGGATCTCTTGAGCCCAGGAGTTTGAGACCAGCCTGGGCAACATGGTGAAATCTCATCTCTAGAAAAAATACAAAAAATTAGCTGGGCGTGGTGGTGCATACACGTAGTTCCAGCTGCTTGAAAGGCTAAGGTGGGAGAATTGCCTGAGCCTGAGAAGTCATGTCTGCAGTGAGCTGTGATTGCACCACCGCACTCCAGCCCAGGCAACAGGAGTGGGACCCTGTCTCAGGAAAAAAAAAAAAAAAAAAGAACATGATCCTCTATAGAACATGTAATCTTTTCTAATAACCTCATTGTAATAATAATGTGAATGAATGCTAATAATAGAGTGATTTAATCTAGATTTTTAAAAGCTAAAATTATCAGGTCAGCTTTGAGATAAGAAAATGTTTCTAGATGTCCACCTCCATGAAAAAATATCACTACTCCTTTCATGATTATCAGTGAAGTCTAAATTATTATTTTCTTATTTCTGAAAAGGCATGTCTATAAATGGTCATTTTCAAAATTGACCTCCAGGAAATTCCACAAAGAAGAACATAACAGAGTAATTAAAATTTATACAGATATTCCCCAACTTACAATGGTTCTACTTATCATTTTTCTACTTCACAACATTGTGGAAGAGCTATGCATTGATGGGCATTACTTATAGTTGGGTTATGTCCAGATAAATCTGTCATACAAGGAGGATGTAACCCCATTCCAAGTCTATGAGCATCTGTACAATGGGGACAGCTCTACTGGGTTGAATTTCTGACTCAACTGCTAATGTTCTAAGGGACCTTGAGTCAATTAATTTTCCTTCCTATAACTCAGTTTCTTCAGCTATAAAATAGGGATGATGCCACTCTAATAGTTAATTTTATTTGTCACCTTGATTAGTTCACTGGGAGCCCAGATATTTGCCCAAACATTAGCTGGGGTTTCTGTGAGGTTATTTTTTAAAGATGAGATTATCATTTAAATAAATAGAAGGAATACAGCTAGTTCTCTCCCTAAGGTGGGTTGGCCTCACCCCATCAGTTGAAAGCCTGAATAAAACAAAAGTGGTGACCCTTCTCCAAGTAAGAGAGAATCCTCCTGATTGCCTTCAAACTAGGACATCAGTTAAAGTTCCTGCTTTCAGATGCAGACTGAGCCATCAGCTCTTCCTAGTCTAAAGCCTGCCAGGCTACTGAAAGAAACTACACCACTGGCTTTCTTGGTTCACAGGCCTTCAGACTAGGACTGGAAACAAACCACCAGGTCTTTTGTGTCTCCAACTTGCTGGCTCACCCCAACATTTTGGGATATACCTGGCTCCATAATTGCATGGATCAATTCTTTATGATAGATCACATACACACATACACTCACCCTATTGGTTTGCTACTTTGGAGAACCCTGACTCATACAACTACCTACCTACCTCATGTGTTTTTAGTTAGAAATAAATAAGCCAATACATAATAAAGATTTTAAACAACCTCTGACAAAAGGTAAGAACTCAATAAATGTTTTGATAGAACTTAAATAGTCATGTGTCACTATCTAAATGGTTCTCCTAATTTGGTTTGGAGCGAAGTTCCTACTTATAATTATGATCATCATAATTATCACATCCTAATATTTAGGAAGCAAATTTTAGTCTACATTAACATATTTATTTTCTTTAAAGGAGATATAAAGAAGAAGAAGTTTTTTATGTATATGAATTAAATGCAATAAATGTCTCTGGAATATAACTTATACAATAATTCTTAGTTAACAAAGAAACAGAGCCTGTTTTGAATAAAAGCATATGCTGAATAAAATATATAATACAGTAACAGTAGATTACAGGGAATGACAGGAAAGAAAAAGTCATGATAAAGACAAAGTAAAACAAAGTTATAGCTGGGCATTAAACACAAAATCAATCATTTCAGTGTGGATGTGAAGAATTCTGCTTCTGACCAGCATGAAATAATGTGGACCAGAATTACTCTCTTACCCGAAGGAACTAAATAAACAACATAGTTGGAAATCAGTCAATGCAATACAGCGATCCTTGAAAGAAGATCAACAAATGAGACAAGCCCTACGATTTTTCAGGTTACTGCAGGAGGTTTCCTGTTCACCAGGAGGATAATGTAGAGGAAGCCTGCCCACCTTTCTAAATGGAAGAGATGGAGTTGGTAGCACAGAGCAGAAAGGTGCCTGGACTTCTTAGGCTAGGGTACCAGGGAGAAGGGAGTTTCCCAATGAAAGACAGAGGTCTAGAGATTTATAAAGTACACCACTGGTGGTTAGTTTTAGGTGTCAAACTGACCAGGTTAAGGAATACCTAGAGAACTGGTGAAGCATTGTTTCTAGGGGTGTCTGTGAGGATGTTTCCAGAGAAAACTGCTGTGAGTTGGTGAACTGAGTGGGGAAAATCCAGCATTGATGTTGGACCCTGTCCATTTGGCCAGGGGCCCTGACAGAACAAAGAGGCAGTGGAAAGGCAATTTCCTTTCTGTATTAGTCCATTTTCATATGCTGATAAATACATACCCGAGACAGGGCAATTTCAAAAAGAAAGAGATTTCATAGCTCCATGTGGCTTGTGAAGCCTCATAATCATGGTGGAAGGCAAAGAGGAGCAAGTCATATCTTACATGGATGGCTGCAGGCAGAAAGAGAGAGAGCTTGTGCAAGACAGCTCCTGTTTTTAAAACCATCGGATCTCATGAGACTTATTCACTACCACGAAAGTAGCATGGGAAAGACTTTCCCCCATGACTCAGTTAGCACCTACCGGGTCCCTCCCACAAACACGTGGGAATTCAGGATGAGATATGGGTGGGAACACAGCCAAACTATATCAGCCCTAGGTTGGAGGTTGATAAAATCCTACAAAACAAAGCTTAAAAGCAAGCCTCAAAAAAATCAAACTGTTTTTAAGTAAGTTGAATTCCAGAACAAAGTTCAAGATTATTTAACTGTACCCAACAACCAAGCAAGGGAAAAATTCACGATAGTTGTAATCTAATGAAAATTACTAGGCATGCAAAGAAACAAACAAACAACAACAAAAAACATGATTTATACATAGAGGGAAAATCAATCACTGAACTATGATATAAATGATAGAATAATAAAGGCATTATAGTAGTGTTCATACCCTATTCCTTAGGCTAAGAAGTGAAAAGTTGAGCATGTAGAGACATGAAAGATAAAAAACAAACAAACAAAAAAACGCCCAATCTAAATACTAGAGATAAAAAAAAAAGATAAAACACAGGACATAAACGAAAAGTGCACTGGGCAGAATTAACAGCTGATTAGATGTTGTAACAAAACATTTGTGAACTCAAAACAGGAAAAAAATTGTAAACAAACAAAACAAAACTCAGAAAAAGATTTAAAAATTCTACCATGAAAAGAGCTAATAAAATCCTTAAAAGGTGCTAATGAACATAGCGTCAGGCTTGAATATCCCGATATGCATGTAATTGGAATCCCTAAAAGAGAAACAAAATTGGAGGGAAAGTCAGAAAAAATCCTAAAGGTTTATGCACCCCTAAAAAAGAGGTTTAATATACAGGAAGCAAACACTTGCAGAAGTGTGAAGAGTAATAGACACATCCTCAGTTATTACTGATGATTTCAACACCATTCCCTCCATGTTTTATAGAAATAGTAGGCAGTAAATCAGTTAAGGATACGCAAGGCTTGTACAAAAATAACAACCAACCAACAGGGCTTAATTGGCATGATGAAACACTCAGTCCAACAACAGCGGAATGTCCTTTCTGCCTCACTCTGCCCCACCAAATGCCTTTATGACTGCATTGTTCAGAATAGAGGAAAAATAGTGAAGGGAAGGGAAAAGAGAGTTCCCCGTGGATATTTAGCTGATAGAAGAGCAATGGATTCGAAATTGTAGTCACCCTTGGCAGTCCTGAATTGTAAGCACTTGATGACTGTTAATTGACCAGAAACCCAAAATTTGCATAACAAATTACCTTTTACTTCTTGCCTGATTTACTGCAAAAGTCATTAAATGGTTATCCATGTCTCTAGAATTGGCCCCCTCAGATTTCTTTTCCCTTTCTACTGCCAGAGTGATAATTCTACAGTGTAAATCAGATCATTTGTATCATTTCTTTTCTTAAAACTCATCGATGGATCACTGTTGCATTTAATACAAATTTCTTAGCATGATTTTAAAGGTCTTCTCCTACTGTTTGCATTTCATATTTGAGTTTCACTGTTTAATCACAATTATTTCATGTAGTGGGACTTGCTGTTCCTTTTTCCTGGCATATTTTCCGTTGTTGCTGCTATCATTCATATAAACTTGTCTCTCAAATATTAATACCTCTAGTAAATTGTTCTTGATACCAAATTTGGGTTATGTGGCCCTCCTATGTTCTTCCATAGCACCTACTAATAATAAATTATTAATTTACCGCATTATAAACTAGTTAATCTGTATATGGTAATTATCTGTTTCTTCATTTGTCTTCCCCAGTAAAGTGTAAATGCCTAGAAGTTAAAGATTTCACCATCTTGATCATGGCACACTAAGCTTAGTCCAGGTGGTAGGCACAAAGTTGATGGTGAATAAGCATTTGGGGGTGTATTTTAGCTATGACCATAGAAACTCCAAGATCCTTTTTCTGATTGAGGCGAAAACGCAGTTCATCTGGACAAAAAGGCGTGTCTTTAATACACAAAGCACACCTCCATGAATATCAGGAACGGCCCACATATTTCTAGAGACTGTCGACTGCAGAAAGTCTCTCTGGGGTCTGGGAAGGTGAGGGAAGCAGGATTTTCACAATGACTCTTAAAGAAAGACTATCGACATTTTTCTCTTGTCCGACGAGGCCCTAAATTTTCCCTCGGCTTCATTGAACATAGACACATTTTTCTGCCGCGGCGCCTCTGATCTCCTGCTCACCAGCCCTCACAGAATCCAGGTGAACCCCCACAGGCCTTTTCTTTCCGTTTTCTTTTCTTAGAGCATTTATTTCCAAAAACTTGTAATTCTAAATTTTTTATCTGCCCCTCTAAGATGTGAATACCTTTAAACGCTTCTTGACTGTTTCACAAACCAGAAATATGTTTCTCAAGGACTTGGAAACCATTCCTTTCGAATGTAAGCAAGGAATAAAGGATAGGATTGCCCTATCTCCCAATCTCTTTGGGATGGTAGGAACCTAACTTCAGGGGGTGTACCTCGCTTCATGCAGATATGAGAAAGATTACTTGCTAAAAATCACATGAAATAATGCAATGATGCGTCCGATATATACGTGAATACACATATGTATATGAATATATATGTGTGTGTATATATAGAGAGAGATATAGATATAGATATATCACTTACCATATGAAGATAAAACTAAGGAATGCCCCATATATCATTTGTAGCTTATCCCAGTAGGTGATCTTGGCTGGATGCGGTGGCTCACGCCTGTAATCCCAGCACTTTGGGAGGCCGAGGCGGGCAGATTACGAGATCAGGAGATCCAGACCATCCTGGCTAACATGGTGAAACCCTGTCTCTACTAAAAATACAAAAAAATTTAGCCGGGCGTGTTGGCGGGCGCCTGTAGTCCCAGCTACTCGGGAGGCTGAGGCAGAAGAATGGCGGGAACCCGGGAGGCGGAGCTTGCGGTGAGCCGAGATCGCGCCACTGCACTCCAGCCTGGGCGACAGAGCGAGACTCGTCTCAAAAAAAAAAAAAAAAAAAAAGAGGCAATCTTGCCAGGGTGGAAGTGAGGGAACCAAGTCACATCTCTTCATGGGGGAGCTTTTCACCCACCTGAGCTCAAAGACTGTAAGCAAATGCATTCCACTTTTGAATCAAATCAATATAAATGTTTTAGTCCCTTTCTTTAGCTTTACATTTGTATAAGCCTGCAGAATTTTACAAATAATCATTTAAAAATCAGAAGGGAAAACTTAGGAAGGCTATTTGGTTCCCTCAGCCTTTAACTTTCTTGCCAAATTTGCCTATATTCAGGTTTAACATTCCTCAGCTAAAAATTCTTTGCCCAGGAGTGATCCTTATCCATGACTCAGATATAACTACAACTTCTCAGAGAAATGCTTCATAAAACCAGAGAATCGGTACATGAATTTTCAGTGAGAAGTGAACTGGTTATGCTGCTGAATTCATTCCGCATCTACAAGCTATAAAAATCATATATGGAAATCGTATGGCCTCATTTCAGGGAGGAAAGATTAAGAACAATAAAAATTAGTTGTGAAAAATAGATGTTTAATGTCATCAAGATTAAAAGAGATAATGTGTTTCTTCATTCTTCTTACATAAAAGATTAAAACTCACAAACACAGAAGGGCAGATATTTTATCCTGAACCTCTGTGGATGGGCATTGTTAGTATTTTGCTTCTCTCACTCAACTTTTTAGATATTTTCATAGATTGCAAGCACCATCAGTGACTGATATATGCATATTTAGATGTTATTTATAATCTATGAGGTAACTGTCACACCTTCCTGGCAAACTCAAGTAGATTTATTTGCTTATGTTGTTGTTGTTGTTTTGTTGTTGTTGTTGTTGTTGCTTTTTCCATTAATGTGATGTTGCATATTACTTTGAAATTACATTTTTCTAAATTTATACTTTCTATCTCAAACTGCAATCCCATCACCCTCTTTTCTAAGGTCATAGAGGACACCTCTTCACATCTGTAAGTGCTGATATTAAATTCCTCTATAACAAGATCCTTGATGTTTAAAAGAAAATTATTGATTCATTTTCTGAGAAATTAAACAAGTTTTTCTGTCTATCCTTTGAGAAGACTTTGGATAAAACGTCAAGTGCCCTTTCATTTTAAGAAACAGTGCATGTTTAGGAAATGACGAGTTCCTAAACATATGATTTTCAAGCTCTGGCACCATTTAAAAAGTAAGTCAATATCCTGCTCACACAAGCTTATATTTGTCTAGCTTTATTAACCTCTAAGTTTATATTCACATTGCAGCTTAGATTTTTTATTAGCACCATGCTCTAACACTGAGCTAACCAGCTGCTTCGGTGCAGCTTAGATTTTTTAAACTCTCCTTCTGTGGATCCAGACAGGAGATATAGGAAGTATACATTTAAAATACCCAACTCTATGTAAATCAGCAGAAGTAAAGCAATGAGGAAGAGGCTTGAATAGAAGCTTTAGATTGGATATGCACTCCAGAGATGCACAGTTACCATGGTGATAAGAGCTAGATAAATACACAGAAAAACTGACAGACAAATGGACAAAATAAGATCTTATTTCTAAATTCACACCTTGTATGATTGGCTATTTTTTGATGAGCAATGTTTATCTGTACCAAGGGAAATACAACATTAAAGAAGACATTTAAAATTCATCAGTATTTCAAAATAATCACTTAATTTATTATAAGTGAAAAAATACATGCCTTGGCCCATTGCTGTCATTTGTCTGTTTGTGGCATAATCTCAGACACATACAGAAACAAGCAACGTTAATAGCCATGTGTGCAGAGAAGAGATTTGTGCCAGCCATGCTGAGGAGGCATGGAGTGGCCTGGACCTTTCTGCCACTGTTTTAGAGCTTGGAGCCTGCTTAGGAAATGCTCTGCACTTGCAAAGACCTCTCAGCTCATCACTTCTGCTTCAGAATTTCATTCTGCATCTTTGACATCCTCAAAGCAAAACTAGAATTTCAAAGGTTTCTCTAAGTTTTTATGTTGCTAAAAGTGCATACCAAAATTCAATTTTAGATGACGATATCTTCTTGTTTAGAGAAACAGATGCCCCCAAACAACTCTACATGCTCTATTTGGTTATCAAAAAACAGACATGGATTTCAGTGTGAGGGAGCAGAGGTCCTCAGCAACATGGTGGGCTGAGTTACTGAGCGGGGGCTCATCCCTAAGGAGCTCTCAGGAAGTGCATAGCTGCTATCTGGTACTTATATTTACTACCCTTTCACTTGATAAAATTATCTTATATCACCCTCACGCTACAGCAAAGCCTGTTATATCAACACGCCCTTTTGTAAAGTATTTTGGGGGTTCAGAAGCAAATGTTGGCTTCTTTAAAGTAGAAAAGAAGCAGTGAGAATAGCATAAAGAATTAGGGACAAAAGAACCACAAGAATGACAGAGAAGTTGAGACCTTCAGCCAAATGGAGAAGCCAGTGGGATATTCATGTAGATGTGGGAGAGGATTGAACTCCTCTCAGTTATATAGACTATGAGTTGGCATTATTGTTTCTTGAATATAAAAGGAAATAACGGCCCCTCCGAAGACAGATTACCGATGTTGTATATTTACTTTACATGTGAAAGGCAGCTCTGCTACACATGTGAAAAAAAATACAGCTTTGCTTAATTTCTCTTAAAAAGCTGGAAACATGTCTCAGTGACAGATTTAGATTTTAAAGACATGGATGTTTGAATGCATAATACATATATAGTTTAAATTTATAATTTTAGATAGTACTTTAGGAGCTAGCAGGCATGGTTTGATACAGATACCTCAATAGGAAGTTTGTAATAGCAGGTGACCATTTGTGAAGAAGACAGCTTTAAGATATTTCTGTTAGGCCGGGCGCGGTGGCTCACGCTTGTGATCCCAGCACTTTGGGAGGCCGAGGCGGGAGGATCACGAGGTCAGGAGATCGAGACCACGGTGAAACCCTGTCTCCACTAAAAATACAAAAAAATTAGCCGGGCGTGGTGGCGGGCACCTGTAGTCCCAGCTACTCGGAGAGGCTGAGGCAGGAGAATGGCGTGAACCTGGGAGGCGGAGCTTGCAGTGAGCCGAGATTGCGCCACTGCACTCCAGCCTGGGCGACAGAGCGAGACTCCGTCTCAAAAAAAAAAAAAAAAAAAAAGATATTTCTGTTAAATAATCCTCCAAAAACTCTACTGGCATCTGATTTTCTAAAGGAATTATTCTGGTCACTTGTTATCAAATCAAGAGTTTAATGAAATTATTAAATAGTATACCACTTAATTTTAAGAATGTTTAGAAAAAACATATACGATATTGCCAAAATGTGAGTTTCTTTTATTTTTCTTCTTTTTTAATTTAACATAAAGATCTATATAACAGATATTTCTTTGAGTTGCTGTAGGCAGAGATTCAAAGATCTCAGCCTTGCCATCAAGGCAAATACAGTCCTTGCCATTAAGAAGTTTAGAGTTCTCCTATGTGATGAGTGAGCTGGAAGACTGATCATGGAGAAAAGGGAAACACAAATTACTCTATTAAAAGCAGAGTATTCTAAGTGCAGAGTATCCTAAGACTCAAAAGTGATGATATCTTATTAGAAACCCAAGGAAGAAGATATTAAATCTGCTTGTGGCATAGAAGAAGCTGTCAGGGTAGAGTTTCAGTTGTTATGCTATAGCATTGCTACAATCAATTTCAAATCACAAATAATTAAAAACAAAGGTCAGATCATCATGTCTGGGGACATTTTTTAATAGTCAAAAAGTATTTTTGAGCTTTCCTTATTAAAAAAAAATCAGAAAATCAAAGAAAAATTAAAACGTTTAGGAATCCTTTCGTGAATTTCAAATCTTTCCAGTACACGGAATTTAAAGTAATCTGTAATTGAATATCTGAGTGACTAGATGCATAGCAGACACATAGCAGTCATAGTCTCTGGAGGAGGGAGGAGACACCATGTTGACTCCATAGCCTACTTCCACACCAGACAATTCAGGACTAGGATGGCACACCGGCTGAAGCTACACCAAATCAATACGCATCCAGTGACTTTGAAAACGTGTGTTCCTTTGAGTCTCATGCAGTCTATGTATACTATCATTCTTTCTCATTTCTCTATTATATTCATCTCAATTATCATATCACTCAAACATATGGATTGAAGACCTTTGAAAAATATCTGTCATCATCTTGAAAGATTTTATCACTGATGTGGCACACACTCTTAGAATACTAAATCTAAGAACATTTGGTCTTTGCTCATCAAGGACTTTCTGGTTCTGAATACATTCCCTGCCAAATAGTGGGTGTACAGTAAGCACATAGTAAAATGTTGTCAATTAATTAATTAATATGTGATCAAGCCTTCTGCTTCTCTTTTAGGGTCATACATAGCCTACTGTCATTTGAAACTGCTCAACCTTATAAGTCAAAATGTTATTTGTTTGTTTCTTTCATTTAGCTTCCCAGCACCACTTCTTGCCAGGGTTACTTTCTCAAGCAATGTCTGATACACATGCCAGATCCTGGAACCTTCATAGACACCTTTCACTTTTGTATTTCTCTGTTTTTTAAAATCTATGTTTCTTCCTAATCTCATTTCCTTCCGAATTCAGCCTTTGATCTAGAAAAAAGGAAGAAAAAAAGCAAAATATTTAAATGCTCTTCTGCCGCACCCACTCAGCAAAGAGCCAGACCCAGCTGCAATCTTTAAATCTATAATCTAAGTAGATTGAACCATAAGCTGGTTCAATATATGATGATGAATCATTATATGTTGTCTCTCTCACTTAATGGCACTGCCCCGTCAGCCAAACCTCCAAGAAAACAGGAATCTTGTTTCAGGGCCTGCTATATAACATTTCTGAAAATCTTTTCTCTTGAAGTGCATGTTTTCATTCTTGTAGTTCTGAAAATCAGTTCTTAATAGAACCAGCCAAGTAATCTAAAACATGAAGCTAACCATGCCATTTTCCTTAAACACATACACACACACACACACACACACACACACACACACACACACACACACACCTCTCACTTGTCACCGTCTTGTACAGGATAAATGGCAAACTACTCAACATGTTATAAGCATCCCTTGGGACCCCTACCTACTTCCCCGGAATCAACTCTAGCCATTTTCTGCCTGCAGTTTGCACATCTTCTAGTTGTAGTCCAGACACCTCACAACATTTGGTGCATTTGTTGCTAAGATGACCATCCTATCCACTCTTCTCTCATATTCATCTTGAGGTTTCCTATTACTCCATAAAATTAATGTGAGTGTTCTCCTGAAAGTCTGCCCAGGTTTCTCTCCTTCTCCAGGTTCCTTCTGCATTTCAAAGGCTCTATGCTTTTACAGTTTTAAAGTTTTTTCAGAAAGTTAGTTCGTGTTTCTTTTTCCATTAGAATTGAATGAGAATCTATTTTTTACAGTTCTGTAAATGCAGAATTTCACACACTACTCACCATTTAGTACAGGTCTAATAAAATTAATCACTAACTCAGTTTACTAAGGTAAATAAGTAACATAAATACCTCATTCCCAAAGTTCAATTAGTCATCACATTGTATCCATTCTATTTTTAAAAAACAATTTTTCAAACTCTGCATTTTCTTCTCCATTCCCTCATGTAACTATACTAATACATAATCTCAAAGTATTTTATCTGAAAAACTACAAATTCAATTCATTCTCTCATTTTTATAATATTAGCAATTAAACCAAATCATGTTACATGGTATAAATTTTCTAAAACATTTTAATGATTCTCAAGACTTTCCTAGATTTGGTAAAATACTCTAATTATATTTTAAATATCTCTTTTTTTCTATCCTGATATGGTTTGGCTGTGTCCCCGCCCAAGTCTCATCTTGTGGCAGGGACCTGGTGGGAGGTAACTGAATCATGGGGATGGGTCTTTCATGTGCTGTTCTTATGATAGTGAATACGTCTCATGAGATCTGATGGTTTTATAAAGGCAAGTTCCCCTGCACAAGCTCTCTTGCCTGCTGCCATATAAGACGTGACTTTGCTCCTCGTTCACCTTCCACCATGACTGTGAGGCCTCCCCAGCCATGTGGAACTGTGAGTCCATTAAACCTATTTCCTTTTAAATTACCCAGTCTCAGGTACGCCTTTATTAGCAGCATGAGAAAGGACTAATACATATCCCTTGTGCAATTCCCTATTCTTCTCCTTGGTGAATCTTGTTCACCTTCTATGGCTATCATGTTAAACAGAAGGTTTGTCAATTCCTCTTTGTGGATATGCCTTCATGCATGCTATTCCCTTTGACTGGATTATGCTACAAAGTTGCCATGACACTTTAGAAAACCACTCAATCCTCAAAGTCCAGTAAAATATTTCTGTCATCAAGAAGACAACTATCGATTTATTTATTTCTTCTTTGTATTCCGCTTAGGCCTTATTAACATTCCCACAGTTATGGTGCCACAGGGAAGGCCAAAAATTTGTTTCCCTATTAATCTGTGAGCTCCCGGAAGGCAGTGAGCCTGTGTTGTATTTAAGACCTAACATAGTCTGACAGAAACGGTATTCACTCAATGTAGGTGGGATTATACTGAATGGTGTAGTCAGGGTTTTCCAGAGAAACAGAGCTGACAGGATATATACGTAGAGACATATATAGGAGGGGACTTATTAGGGGAACCGCCCCATAGCATGATGGAAGCTGAGAAGTCCCATATTAGGTCGTCTACAAACTGGAGACAAAGAAGCCAGGAGTGTGATTGAGTCCAAGTCCAAAGGCTTCAGAACCAAGGGAGCAGATGGAGTTAAAGGCTGAAGGCTTGAGAGAGTGGAGTTAGGTTGGAAGCAGTTGGTCCCTGGAGAGAGCCCTGGAATCCAAAATCTGGAGAACCTGGGGTTCTGATATCCAAGGGCTAGGAGAAGGGTGTTCTGGCTCCAGAAGACAGAGAACAAGGGTTCGCTTTCCCGGAGTGAGGTGATATCTTACTGTGGTTTTGATTGGTATTTCTCCTATGATGAGAGATGTTTAGCATTTTTTATATACCTGTTGGCCATTTGTATGTCTTCTTTCTAGAAAAGTCTATTCATATCTTTTGCCATTTTTAATTAAATTGTTATTTTTTCTTGCTATCGAGGTGATTATGTTCTTTATATATTCTGGCTATTATTCCCTTTTCAGGTGGGTAGTTTGCAAATATCTTCTCCCATGCTGTGGGTTATCTCTTCACTTTGTTGATTATTTGCTGTACAGAAGCTTTTCAGCTTGATGGGATCCCATTTGTCCATTTTCGCTTTGAGTGCCTGGTGCTTCTGAGGTTTTACTCAAGAAACTTGTCATCTCACCCCAGTTTAAAATGTCTTTTATCAGAAAGACAGGCAATAATGGATGCTGGTGAGAACGTGGAGGAAGAGGAGACTTCAGATGCTGTTGGTGAGAACGTGAACACAAAATAGTTGGTGTACCACCACAGTAGTACAGCCACTATGAAGGACAGTATGGACGTTCCTCAAAAAACTAAAAATAGAACTAGTATATAATCTAGCAGTCCCACTGCTGGGCATATACCCAAAACAAAGAAAATCGGCATATCAAAAAAAATCTGCCCTCCTCTGTTTATTTCAGCATTATTCACAATAGCCAAAATATGGGATCAACTTAAGTGTCCATCAACAGATGAATGGATAAAGAGAATGTGGTATATATACACAAAGGAATAATATGCAGCCGTAAAAATTAAGAAAATCTGTCATTTGCAACAACATCGAGGAACTGGAGGACATTATGTTAAGTGAAATAAGCCAGGCACAGAAAGACAAATGTCACATGTTTTCGTTCACTTGTGGGAGCTAAATAACTTTATCTCATGGAGACAGAGCTTAGAGTGATGGTTGCAAGAGCCTGGGAAGGGTAGTGAGGAGGTGGAGACAATATAGAGCGATTGTTAAGAGGCACGAAAATACAGTTAGTAGCACAATAGAGTGACTACAATCATCAACAATTTATTATATATTTCAAAATAAGTAGAGGAATGGAATTAGAATGTTTCAAATTCAAATAAATGATAAATGCTTGAGGTGATGGATACTCCAGTTACCCTGATTTGATCATTACACATTGTATGCTTGTTTTAAAATATTATGTGTACTCCATAAATATGTACAACTGTTATTTATCAGTGTATCAGTTAAAAAGAATTCACTCTTCCTTCTTTTTCTTTTTTTTTTGTTCCATTCAGGTTCCCATCCAATTACATGGCACTAGCCCACATTGAGAGCAGTTCTTCTCCACTCAGACTACTAGCTTCCCCACTGAGATCACCTCCAGAAATATCTTCACAGACACGCCCAGGGCAGTTTAATCATTCTAATCAAATGCCAAACCACCAAAGTTTCCCTTCCAGCAAATGACGGACAGGCTCACTGCCTGCTGAAACATTTAGAATAACTATTGCAATAATTGAGGATAAATGATACTTTACCAGTTATCTGTGTATCCCTTAATCCAGTCAAGTTGACATCAGAATCCACCACCACACTGAACTAACTTGCATTTTTGGAAATTGCACTATGGAATCTTACTGGATCCCTGAGAAAATGACAGGTCCTTCTTTCTTTTACTTAATGCAAAATTCTATTTTAGAATTTATCACATTGCTTTCACTAATGATTCATCCCTCAAGCTCAAGCACAGTGGCCTTGATCTATTCACACGTATCAGAGTGCATTGAACATATTCAAAGCTTAATAGTCATTTATGAACTGACTGATTGAATAAATGAATAACTAAATGAACGAATAAAAAAATGAGCAAATTTAGCCAAAGAGAAAATAACTATGCAATGATATGTATGGGTTCAACCAATTAAATTAATGAATTAACATTCATTATCATTTCCTGAACTACCAAGAAAATCTTATTTTATGCAGCCAGGTAAGGAACTATTTAATAATTTTTAGTAACTTTCCAATGTTGGAACAACCAAATTAGAATTCTTTTTTCTCCTAACCAATTTTATAATTTATTTTTATTTTATAAAACCTTAAGTTGAAGATTTGGAAAATAACAAATATGATTTGATAATATATTCTTTATACTTTACAATACCTCAAAAACATTAATATAAGCTCTTTAAATAGTGCCTAAGAATATCAATAAAAGTAAATGAGTATGAAATTCCTAGTTTAGTGTGTAGAGATAACACTTGATACGTATATATTAGAATCTATGGACCTCCTATCCCCCAACCACCCTCATGTTACAAGAGAACTCCAATTCTGTCCTTCACACTCTTCAGTAAGCTGTACATGAGGACTGAGATATTGAACAAATTGATCCAGTACCTTAATTAAGTAACTATATGATTGGCATGTTACCAAGAAATGAAAATATAGTTGAGTTGGAACAAAACAGAACAGAAACAACATCTTAGAAATTGGACGCAAAGACTTAGAAATTGAGTATCTGCAATAAATGTAAGACAGAAAGCACCAATGGGGACAGCTGCTGGAGTCAATAGGTCATGCCCAGGAGGAGCAGTGAGACTGTTCATCAAGAATAAAGGTTGCTCCTGCAATGAAACTGATATAAGAGGCATAATAAGATGAGAAGCAAACAAATTTATTTTTTAACAGCTATACATTGAGAAATAGTGCACATACCATACAATTCAACCATTTGAAGTGTTCAATGCAATGTTTTTAGTAAATTCACAGGTAGGTGTATTATCATCATAATTAATTCTAGAATAGGGTTTACACCTGCAAAAAAACAAAACAAAACTATGTAACTTGTATGTATCAACCCTTCTTCCCACCCCTAACCCCAGCTCACCATGGCATCCATCCCTAAGCAACCACAAATCTACTTCCTGTCTTTATAGATTTGCCTATGCTGGACATTTCACGTGAATGGGACCATAGAATTACTGGTTTTAGTTCCATTTGACAGATCAAAACATCCACACACACATAAACACGAGAAAGAAGTTGAGTAAGTTTCTGAATGTCACAAAGCTTCCAACAGTGTCAGGATTTGAATGCAGGCAACTTGACTCCAGATTTATGGCATCGTTTGTTATGGCAGATGCTGAAATATCATTGCTGTAACTATATGTCGAGAAGAGATGAGCGGGGGTTTAGACGAACTGAGTCTATCTAACAACGGTAAATCGGAGGATACGTTATTTGTATATTTAATTAGCTTTTTTTCCCAAACTTTTTACCCATCTGATAAGCCTGGATTTTATTGGTTATACAACTAATGTCAATAATGCACAATTCGTCTTTTTTCCTTCAGGAATTGTAGCCTTCTATACAACCCAATATACAAGATGGTGAGTAAAATCAAAGCATTAGCTAGGAGTATAGAAATTTCCAAAGAAAGAATAAAAAAATCAAAGAAATTAAGTTGGAATTAAAAATCAATGTTAAAATTAACATAATAATTTAAAGCATTTTAGAGTTATATTAGGTAAGTGTTTGGAATGTTAGAATGTTTTAATCTTATGAATAATGAATTGATGAAATATACACCAAATTTAAGCTGATCCTTTTTCAGAATCAGGATTATCAGAGATTAAGTATGCAACCACTCCAAAAACAAAATGTGAAAATGCTAATATTTACTCCCTGTGGCAGTTATTGCTAATTTTCTCCAATGTCCCTTTTTCCTTTTCTTAATATTTGTAATAAAATCTCATTAAAGTTAGAGACTACATTTTGTAGGCTTCTTTGCAGCTAGATGTACACATGACATTAAAAACCATAATCTGTGACTTCCACAGAGCACTGCCATTTCAATGGGAGACTGGAAGCAAATTCTACTCTTTTTGATTGTGAGATAAAGTTAAAATGTTCATGAATAACTTGGGTTAGACACTGTGACACTATTCTGGGAGTTGAATGACATGGAATACTGGATTAAACAGAACTAAATTAAAATAAATAAGCAAAGACTTAATGGAGACAGTAGTTTTACAGTGAAAAGATGAAAACAGAAAACACACATTCCAGAAAGAGGGTTTATTATGTGCAGAAGGTGAAGGTGCACAGAGAGGGAAGAGTGGATACAGTCTGACAGGTGATTGGATACACAGAGCACAGTGCGGATGATGTGGCTGGAAGAGCTCAAAGAGGAGGTACAGGGAGGTTCTATTTAAAACAGTGTTGCTAATCACTTTAATTAAGGACATACAGAATCATGCAATCAAGAGGAGTTTGATTCCCCCTCTAGAATCTCGACTTAGTTACATTCTATAAATCTCATCAATTTTAATTTGTTGAGGCTCATACCAGATAATCATGAACAGAATCATTTTTGGCATAAATTACTGTCCATTTTGTAAAATTGAAGTCAAAAAAGTAGTTAACTGAGGTTCAACCAACTTGTACGATACTTATAAAATTGTCTCACTGGAAAATTATTTTTATCTAAACAAGGTTCAAAATAACTAGGATTCATCCAAGTAAGGAAATCAATCAGTCATCTTTGACTCATTGAAGTACACAATTCATGTCTTAACCGTAGTTGAATATTAATAAGTGTATGTAAAAAATGCTAAAACAAATTATTGTGATAGGTTCATATAATGAAACAGTATTTGTGTCTTGTCTTGTTTTTCTTCATATTTTCTTAATGACCTGGTTAAGAAAAATGAACTTCTTATTTTATTTATCTTAGAAATTTTAAACTTTCTAATGGATAGAAAGAAAAATGTGTGTTAAAAATATGATTTTTTCAGTGGTAGGTGTATTTATTTTTCTTTAAAATTAGATCACCGAAGGATCTATAAAGCAGATGGTAATAGGCATTACTATCATTAATTTCTGTCTAGAAAAATGCAGGGGGTAAATTAGTTTTAGATAACTTGAAATGTTTCCTTTCCCTCAAAAAATATTTCTGTGGAACATGTTTGTTTATGAAAATTTCTGGATTAAGTAAAACACAGTTATGTGTTTCTATATTTATATGTATATAACCATTGGACTGGTCTTGGTGTCGAAAAAGTGAAAATTTATATAGTAAAGAGATATGCTTTTGTAATGTGAAAGTAAGGGTGATGATTTATGACTTCCAAACTTACCCATGATTTTTCCTAAGGTGGCCCAGGCTCTAAGGAGGAATGTTGTTCCTTTGTTACTAATGCTAACCATCAACTTAAAAACAAACTAAAAATTTACTGAAAAAAAGTGGTGCCAAAGGACTAAAAATAGATCCATTTTATCAGATTTCAAAAATGCACAAGGAATCATCTTGGAATATATTGAATATTAAACTTGAAATTGACACAGAACCATCTAATTCTTTTCCATCCTAATTATTCTAGAATAGTCTTGAAATAACTGACTTCAAAGCATTAAAAATCTGAAGAAAGAATCACTGAACATCAATCTTGGATAACTATAAATAAGTCATAAATTAACTATTTTTAAAAAAATGTTAAATTTATATATTGCAGATTAGGAAATCAGCAGTTCTACAATATGTTCTAATATATTATTTTATCAAGCTATTTAGAGGTGAAAAGAGCAAGATGTGTACCCATAAAGAGAAGTAAAACACTCTGTCTTTCCCACTGGATGCTTCAATATGTAGAATCCATGGACTGTCCTTTCTGCATAGCCATGCTCCATTTGTAGGAGGACAAATGATCGAGCCCACCAGAGCAGTAATTTTTTCTATGCGTATTCAAAGACCAGAAATTCAAGAATTCAGCAACACTAGAGTAAAAACAAATCAAGTGGCAGCACAAATATATCTTGAGATGAATAAAAATTCTCAGAAATACATGGAATACAGAAGTAGACATTTCTAGCAGTTAATATGTTCCATCTGCACTTAGAGCTGTAGATCCAATCTACTTCCTTTTCATTGTCAGGGAACCAAAAACCAAGCAAGATTTGCATTCTGGCAAGATGTGGCCTTGGTATTTACCAGCACAGTTAGGACATAGCCATCTATATCAATATACATTTATTTCTAACAGAAAAAAAACTGTCAGTAAAAACTGAATATTTTCATAATAACAGTAACAATAATAATGATAAACTACTCATTGAAAACACTTAAAATTATTTCTTAAATTATGTCTCCAGATCTCATTCTCACTGAGACAATTTCATAATTGTACACATCAACAGTGATGCTAATCCATCCCCTAGTGCATTGGAACACTTGATGCTAATGTCCTTAGATTTTCAGTGTAACTCCATGTGCCTTGTAGCAATCTTTTGGCAGTGTAATATACTTATATAACATGTATTTAGAGTCTGAGGACAGCACATTTCCATTGCCAAACTTAATCATTACTGCTGGGGCTGTTTTCCTTATTTATTTTTACTTTCTACATTTTGCTTTTCAGTTTGAACAACGGAATTCTACTCCCTATGGTGATTGTTATCAATCTGCAAGGGCATGAAGTGATCTAGCCAAAGAAGAACGGTGTCGTCAGTACTTATGATGTCATTTGGGGTTATGTTGAAGGGAATGAGGACTTCCACACATGTTTTCAAAGAAATACGAACTTACAGATATATTTTTAAAAAACAAATGAAAATGCTTCTATCTATTCAGCAATTTAGAAGCAATCATACTCTGTGGGAAAATGCTTATTAGTTTTCATTATAAAGAAATCATTATTTGAAAATCACTTAGCCTAAAAAGTAATTTCTCCTGACAGTGATTTGTTTAGGATTTCTAAATAGCATTGATTTAGCCACCTTCTCTATAGGAATATTTGACTTTCGCAGAAAGACTTAGTTGTAGATATAGAATGTTGCTAAAATATGAAACTATATTAGTTCATTTTCGCATTGCTGATAAAGGCATATCTAAGACTGGGCAATTTACACAACAAAGAGGTTTATTGGACTTACAGTTCCACGTAGCTGGGGAGGCCTCACAATCATGGTGGATGGTAAAAGGGACATCTTACATGGTGGCAGCAAGAGGGAGAATGAGACCCAAGCAAAATGGGTTTCCCCTTAAACCATCAGATCTCGTGAGACTTATTCACTACCGTGAGAACAGTATGGGGGAAACTACGCATGATTTAATTATCTCCCACCAAGTCCCTCCCACAACATGTGGGAATTATGGGAGTACAATTTAAGATGAGAATTAGGCGGGGCCACAGAGCCAAACCATATCATTCCAACTTGACCCCTCCCAAATCTCATGTCCTCGTATTTCAAAACACAATCATGCCTTCCCAACAGTCTTTGAAAGTCTTAACCCATTTCAGCATTAACTCAAAAGTCCATAGTCCAAAGTCTCATCTGAGACAAGGCAAGTCCCTTCCACCTATGAGCCTGTAAAATCAAAACCAAGCTAGTTACTTCCTAGATACAATGTGGGCACAGGCATTGGGTAAATAAATACAGCCATTCCAAATGGGAGAAATTGGTTGAAACACAGGGGCTACAGGCCACGTGGAAGTCCAAAATCCAGCGGGGCACTCAAATCTTAAAGATCCAGAATGATCTCCTTTTACTCCATATCTCATATCCAGATCACGCTGATGCAAGAGGTGGGCTCCTATGGTCTTGGGAAGCTCCGCCCCTGTGGCCTTGCAGGGTACAACCTCCCTCACGGCTGCTTTCATGAGCTGACATTGAGTGTCAGTGGCTTTCCCAGGTGCATGGTGCAAGCTGTCAGTGGATCTAGCGTTCTGGGGGCTGGAGGACAGTGGCCCTCTTCTCACAGCTCCACTAGGTGGTTTCCCAGTGGGACTCTGTGTGGGAACTCGAACCCCACATTTCCCTTCTGCACTGCCCCAGCAGAGGTTCTCCATGAGTGCCCCACTGCTGCAGCAAACTGCTGACTGGGCATCCAGGCATTTCCATACATCTGAAATCTAGGCAGAAGTTCTCAAACCCCAGTTATTGACTTCTGTGTACCCACAGGCTGAACACCAAATAGAAGCTGCCAAGGCTTGGGGCTTGCACCCTCTGAAGCCATGGTTTTCATCCACAGCTGAAGTGGCTGAGACACAGGGCACCAAGTCCCTAGGCTGCACACAGAAGGGGGACCCTGGGCCTGGCTCAGGAAACTGTTTTTTTCTCGGGCCCTGGACCTTTGATGAGAAGGGCTTCGGTGAAGACTTCTGACATGCCATGGAGACATTTTCCCCATGGTCTTGGGGATTAACATTTGGCTCCTTGTTACTTATGCAAATTTCTGCAGAGGGCTTGAATTTCTCCCTAGAAAATGAGTTTTTCTTTTCTATCACACTGTCAGGCTGCAAATTTTCTGTTATGCTCTGCTTCTCTTATAAAACTGAATGCCTTTTAACAGCACCCAAGTAACATCTTGAATGCTTTGCTGCTTAGAAATTTCTTCCACCAGATACTCTAAATCATCTCTCTCAAGTTCAGAGTTCCACACATCTCTAGGATAGGGGGAAAATGCTGCCAGTCTCTTTGCTAAAACATAAAAAGAGTCACCTTTGCTTCAATTCTCAATAAGTTCCTCATCTCCATATGAGACCACCTCAGCTTGGACTTTGTTGTTCATATCTCTATCAGGCTTTTGGTCAAAGCCACTCGACAGGTCTCTAGGAAGTTCCAAACTGTCTTCTTCTGAGCCCTCCAAACTGTTGCAACCTCTGCCTGTTACCCAGTACCAAAGGTGCTTCCACATTTTCTGGTATCTTTTCAGCAACACCCTGCTCTACTAGTACCAATTTACTGTATTTGTCTCTTTTCATACTGCTCATAGACATACCCAAGACTAGGCAATTTACAAAGGAAAAAGGTTTAATTGATGTATTAGTTCATCTTCACGCTGGCTGCTGATAAAGATGTACCTGAGACTGGGCAATTTACAAAAGAGAGAGGTTTAATTTGACTTACAGTTCCACGTGGCTGGGGAAGCCTCACAATCATGGTGGAACCCAAGGAAATGCAGCGCCCATCCTACATGGATGGCAGCAGACCAAGAGGGAACGAGGAAGACGCAAAAGCAGAAATCCCTGATAAAACCGTCACATCTCCTGAGACTTATTCACTGCCATGGAAACAGTATGAGGGAAACCGCCCCCATGATTCAATTATCTCCCACTGGGTTTCTCCTACAACATGTGGGAATTATGAGAGTGCAATTCAAGACGAGATTTGGGTGGGGACACCAAGCCAAACCATATCAATTGTACTCACAGTTCCACGTGTCTGGGGAGGAGGCCTCAGAGTCACGGCGGAAGGCAAAGTGGAACAAGTCACATCTTACGTGGATGGCAGAAAAAAAAAAAAGAGTTTGTGCAGAGAAACTTCTGATTTTAAAAGCATCAAATTTCACGAGATGTATTCACTACCACGAGAACAGTATGTGGGAAACTGCCCCCCAAGATTTAATTATCTCCCACCAGGTCCCTCCCATACATGTAGGAATTATGGGAATACAATTCAAAATGGGAATTGGGTGGAAACACAGAGCCAAACAATATCAGAAACTAACAATATTTTTTTCATTTTTCCCTGAAAGAATGTGACATCTTGATATACTTAACCTATTTAGAATATGACTGCAAATATTATAGTAAAATATTATTTATTTATTTATTTTATTTTTTTGAGACAGGGTCTAGCTCTGTTGCCCAGGTTGGAGTGCAATAGCATGACCTTGGCTCACTGAAACCTTCATTTCCTGAGTTCAAGTGATTCTCCTGCCTTAGCTGCCCAAGTAGCTGGAATTACAGGCATACACCAACACACCCAGCTAATTTTTGTATTTTTAGTAGGGATGGGGTTTCACTATGTTGGCCAGACTGATCTCGAACTCCTGACCTCAAGTGATCCGCCTGCCTCGGCCTCCCAAAGTGCTGGGATTTACAGGCGTGAGTCACCACGTCTGGCCAGTAAAATATTTTTAAACTAAACAAACAAACAAAAAAGTCACAAATTACAAGCATAACGTTCTTGTTTTTTTGTTTTTTGTTTTTTGTTTTGTTTTGTTTTGTTTTTACAAATGAGAGACTTTCCGACCCTCAATGAGAACATACTTATTGGTATATAATTAATTTATATTTGTTTCTATAAAGAATAGGGACTAAAATATTTGCGAATGTTTAGAATTTTTTTCATGTTTGATAGTGAATTACCGAGGACGTCAATAATGTCCAATAAAATAAAGAATACAAACAATACATAAGTAGGTAATAGTGCGTGAAAAGTTCTTGGCCTGTTGGCCTAAACTGATTGGTCTTGAGAGCCAAATTTCTGGCAAAGGCTTATACATATATGTCTTCATTAATACGAATGCAAATATCTAGTCTTAAGTAATTAAAGCCAAAGTCCACCAGAAGGCAAAGTAATTATTTTGGTAAATAACATTTAGTAAGACAGAAAGGCAGGGAGGCTTACTGGTACTGACATAATTGATATAAATCTTCTCCAGTTGCCTGCCTGTTCAAACTCCAGAAGTATTCGACAATGTATCAGGGAGTGCTGCATTTTCTTTGGGTAACTTGTTAGGAGACAGAAGAGTGGCCACTCATTCTACCTTCATCATTTACAAATTATGTGAACTGATAACAAATCATTTAATAGCTCTAACGCATTTCACACTGTGAGTAAGAATAGCCTCACAGCACTGTCATGGATGTACAATGACATTGTATAATATCTCTGAAAATGCTGCAATTTATAAATCCCTGTATAAATGAAATATAGGATTTTAAATATATAAATTATTTCCATAGATACATGATTTGATAAAATTAAGACCAAAAAGAATCCAGTTTTTTGAAAAACTAAATTTTGGAGTAAATCATGTAGAATGAATAATATCAGTTCTTATAAAACTTTATGTAATGATAACAGCTGTCAAGTTTGTTCCATAGTTGACTTCTGTCCCAGAATTCCATTTGATTCGATTTGGTCTTATTACCTGCATCCAGAAAGCAAAACTGTCTTCCATTTCTTCCCAAATGATATGACACTTGGGAAAGGTAGATGATGACAACCTCTATTCTAGGGTCACATTGATTTTTCAGACACGCAAAACACATGCCACTACATCAGAAAGCAGCACCATTATTAGTCCTAGCTACTTTGCAACAGACACATTTGAAGCGGAGAGTTATAGCAGATATGTATTGCAAATGTATATATATTGAAAATTTTAATTGTTGTATGTTTTCAGTAAATAACATATTTTCTTTTATAAAATAAAAAGGAATTATTATCTCCAGAAATGTTCTCAACTTGTTCATTTTACACCACTGATACACAAATGATATACCATTTTACACCACTGATACTATGTCATGTCTGGCTATGGTAGGGGATGGCAATCTCTGAATAGATATATGTATATATACATGTATTTCAAAACTTTGTTATTTATCAGGGTAGAATCTTCAGCCTGAGCAACTTTATTGCAGCTCAGGTGGCTTAAGAAGCGTTTGCTTTTACTCTTCCTACAGTGGAGGGTATGATTGCTAGAAATGGTAGCAGAAGGGTTTCTGACCACTCTGTAAAAGTAGATTGCTGTTGCTTTTTAACACGGTAAGAGACACATGGTGAGTCCAGGTGACTTCCGGCCTTCCCTCAGAGTCAAAAAATGCTTCCTTCCCCTTGACCCCCAGGAAGCCTGAGATATTTGCCTGGACCCTGAGCTGTGACATAGTTCCTCCCTCCCCAACGCCAAAGAAGCTTGAGGCTTTGCTTCATCTGAAAGACCCAGGAGCAGGGTCGAATTTCATGCTTATGCACCACCAAGGTGGGCAATTTCAAGTCTGCACTGCTCCCACTCAGAGTTTCTGAAGAACACCGAGTAGATGCCCTTGGAAAAAGAGCTTGCAGTTCATTGCAAACTTTATAACTGTATCTCCCGGAGATTCTAATTCCTCATGATCACCCACATACCTGTTAAAAATTAATTAAAAATTTAGTAGTCTTCATAGACACTTTTATGGGAGTCACCTCTACTTCTTGTGTTCTTCTTAAAATGAAGCATCACCAGTGTTCCCTTGAAGGGGGGTTTGTTGCATTTTAAAATTCAGCCCACTTATTTGCCTTATAACTGAGGATTCTGACGAACTCAAGAAAAAGTAATTATTTTGGCAGTTATCAGATTTTTTTGGTACAATTATGGTAGGAAAATGCTCTTAGGTATAGCTTTCTACATACTAAGCAGAATGCCACTTTTTTGGTATTGTAAACAGCATAATTTTAATATTTTCATTATCTTTTATTATTTCCTCAGGCTGAGGAAGCAAAAGGGAAATTCTGAAAACATCAAAACTGGAATGTTTTGAGGAAAAGCCCCATAGGTCTGAAGGTCAGACACTGGAAAAGCAGTGGTTGACTGGGTGGTGTTGCTGTTGACAGTGGGCTATGTGTATGTGGAGGGTGGGCCATGGAGCTGGTTCTGCAAACCTCTAAAAGTAATGAAATTGAATTCAGCTGCTACTGTGGGGAGTCACTGTGGCTGCAGAGGGAAATTTTGCTAGGATAATGCCTTCAAGAAACTGAAAGCGAACAGGAAGCCCCAGGGAAGCAAATGAAGAAGCAAATCCCTTTCTTTCTCTTTCAGCCACATAGTTTTCTCGTAGTTGTCCCTACTGGTAGAAGTTAACACAGAGACGTCTGGAAAAGCAGAAATGTCATTGGCTATGTTCCCTACCTTATAATGTAAAATAAAATAATATTAATTTAATAACTGGCACACTCACCTTAAGAACCATGAGTAATCCCATAATGAATAAATTAAAAAACTGGTAGTCCATTGAGAAAATCTACGATAATAAGAAAAAGTTGCCACAAAAAGAAAGCATACAGGAAAAGATGGCAATATGAAAAAGTGACGGTTGCACTGGCAGAATTTCAGAAAGAAAAAGAAGGAAAAGCAAAACACAAATATGAAAACACGTTTTTAACTGAGAATAGACACAAGAGAATAAAAAAGACATGAAGATACATTAAAGATAGTAATGAAAAAGTGTAGATTAATTCAATCAGAATAAAAGAAAACCAAATATAATTTATAGATATAGACGCAATGAGAAAGACACGACGTATACAGAATCAGTTTATAAAAGTCACACTAATAAATTTATAGACACGAATTAAATTGTAATTTAAGCAAACTTTTTAAAATAAAAAATACTTACTTGAGTCTACATTTTAAAAATCGCAAATTAGAATGATTAGAGCTTAATGATTAAGAATGGATATTTTGGCAAACAGGCAGAGAACTGAATCCCGGATAAAGGAGAAGAATGCAGGCTCAAATTTATTTTTTGCCATATTCCACATAAATGATAGTGAAATAATACCCTCAAAATAATCAGAGAAAAAAAATAGAGTCAAGTTTCCAAACTGTATAATCTGACAGGCTTCTTTTTAATCATACAAGGTATTAACATTTTAAACTTGCAATCACTTAAGAAATATAATTGTGGTGAGATTATCTTTTTCTAATTTCTGGAAGATAAATAGCATCCAATAAGATACAATTGAGAAAGCCACGGCTAAAGGAGGGACGGTGAGCAATGAATTTATTTACTTCTACAAGGACATCTAAAACAAATATTGACATTTGGGATATAGAACAATAAAAATGGAATATAATCCTCAAAGATAAAATAATACAAATTTTAAAAGTTGGAAGCGAAAGAGGGAAATAAACATATGATGTAGGATAAGCTATTGATTGCCCCATTTATTATATCAGGGAGTCATAAATGTAGTTTAAAGCTGGCAATTCGGCTTTTATTGATGAAAATCTGACGATTTAGAAAAGGAGGGTTAAAAAGAGGAATCATATATCATCATAATGTTATTAATCATAATAGGGCATTTATAGATATTCTACAAAGATTAAAAATGCTAGAAATATTCAATAAACTTTTGAACAAAAATACAATCTATTTTAAATACAAGACTACAGGCAATAAATAAATTCTGAAAACTAAGGAAAGACTATTAAAGGAAAATATATTAAATGCAGGGAACTACATAAAACATATAAAAAGTCAATCCATACATGTTATACAACAGTATCAAAAATAAACCAATCTCACCTGGTTAAAAAACAAAAGTTGATTTTCTATTGTATCAAAAATCAAAAGCCAGCCAGATATGTAATATGTGTATTTTTAAAACATGTAAATTAAATTATTTAGAATGTTGAAAATGAAAAGAGCCAGCACAAAGCCATATTAAGCAATCGCAAAAGAAATCCATTAACAGAAAGAGACTTTACTATGTTAAAGTTTGCCTTCCTCAGTTAAGCTGAAAGTCATGCATGTCTCTAACTGAGAACCATAGCTGTAGCTACATGTTGTATGAGGACAAATAGATGGAAGCCCATTGTATAGTTGAAGAATGTAATTCACTCTGAAGAAAATCAAATCAGTTTTTAAAAAATATAAGACATAAAGCCTTTCAAAATGTAGAGGATATATAATTGATAAATATTATTCATGTTACCCTGGACATAGGGTATCATTATGTTAAGTAACAGAAGTTACCATTATGTAATTACCATTATATTAAGTCATAAAGGAAAACTTAGAAAATTAAGAATAGTAAAGACAATGCTTTTTGATGGCATTACGATCAATAAAAATAACATCAAAGAATAAAAATCACCTGTGTTATTTAAATTGACAAAAACTTCCTTCTTAGACAACACTGGCATGAAGATGAAATGCCAATAAGTTTGCACATGATTAAATAAATGATGTGAAATTCCTAGATCATAATTTTTTGTGATGAAGCAATACAAAATTTAGAGAAAAAGTTAGCTTTAAATACCTAATCTTAAATCAAGAAAAAAATGGAAATAACTTTTAAGAAGATTAAACAAATAAAAGAAAAAAATAATGATATCAGATTAAGAAAAATGCAAAATGGATTATAGAACTAAATATAAAATACAAAACTATAAAACTTCTAGAAAATAAAATAGGAAAAAAATCTAGGTTGTTTTGGATTTGTCAATTTTTAGTTTTTTTGTTGCAACACCAAAAACATGATTTTTGCAGGAAAATAAGTTGGATTTTTTTTTCAATGAACGAAAGTAATATCTCTTCTCTTCCCTGTGAAAGAGAATGAAAAAACAAGGTACAGAGTGGGAAAATATATTTTTAAAACACATATTTGATGGAGAACTGGCAAAATATACCAAGAACTACTAAAACAAAAGAATGAGAAAACAAATGATTAAAAGTAGACTAAAGATGGGGACAGACACCTCATGAAGAAGATAAACAGATGACAAGTAAGTACAGTCAACTCTTGAGCAACACAGGGGTTAGGGAGTCTGACACCCTGCACAACTGAAAATTCAAGTATAACTTTTGATTCTCCAAGAACTTAACTCCTAATACCCGACTGTTAACCGGAAGGCTTACCAAGAAATAAACAGTGGATTAACAGGTATTTTGTATGTTATGTGCATTACATACTGTATTCTTACAATAAAGTAAGCTAGAAAAAAGAAAATAGTATTAAGAAAATCATAAGGAAGAGAAAATATATTTACTTTTTATGACATGTACGTGTAAGTGAATCATTATAAAGGTCTTTATCTTCATTGTCTTCATACTGAGTGGACTTGGGAGGAAGAGGAAAAGGAGAAGTTGGTCAAGCTGCCTCTGGGTGACAGAGGTGGAAGAAAATCTGTGAATAGGTGGGCACATATAATTCAAACCCATGTTGTTTAAGGGTAAACTGTATATGAAAAAGATGCTTTCTCTTTAGGGAGTTGCAACTTAACACAACAATAAGATATGACCACATATTTATTAGAACTGCTAAAATCAGAAACGCTGCCATCACCAACTGCTGGGGAAGATGTGGGGCAACAGAACTCCCACTGATTGCTGACAGAAATGCAAAATAGTATAATCACTTTGGAGGATGGTTGGCAGCTTTTTTAAAAAAATTAAACATGGTCTTGCTATACAATCCAGCAACCCCACTGCCAGTTATTTACCCAAAGAAGTTGAAAAGTTATGGTCACAAAAACTTGCTCATCAATGTTTACAGCAACTTGATTCATAATTGACAAAAATTGGGAGGCACCAAAATGTCATTCAATAGGTGGATGGATAAACTAACTGTGACACATCTGTTATCAAACTACAAAAAACCTGGAGGAACAGTAAATGCATGGTGTGTTAGTGTCCTTTTCAGATGGGAAAGAAGCCTATGTGACAACGTTATATATGGTATGATTCTAACTACAGTTGTCCCTTGGTATCCACAGGGGTATTGGTTCCTGGATGAGCTCCCTTTACCCTCACTGTATGAATACCAAAATCAAAGGATGCTCAAGTCCCTTATATAAAATGGCGTAGTGTTTGCATCTAACCTAACCATATCATTCCATGTATTTAAAAAATGTCTAGATTACTTATAATACTTAATAAAGTATAAATGCTATGCAAATAGTTATACTCATTGTTTGTTACTGTATTATTTTTTAAAAAGTATTTTTGCTTCATGGTTGGTTGAATCAGAGAATGCAGAACCCACTGATAAGGAAGGCCATCTGCATGTCTGTGACATCTTGAAAAACACATAAAGACAGTACAAAGATCAGTGGCTGACAGTGGTTCAATGGGGGAAGAAGGCAGAATGAATTGAAGCATATGCAATTTTTAGGTCAGCAAAACTGTTCTGTATGATACTCTAATGGTAGATACATGACATTATGCACTTATCAAAACCCATAGATTGGTACAACACAAAGACTGAACCATAATGTAAAGTATATACTTGAGTTAATAATAATGTGTCAGTATGGATTATTAACTGTAACAAATGTGCACACTAATGCATAGGAAAAACCATATGGGGGAGAGGGAGCAGGGAATATATGGGAATTCTATGTACTTTATGTTCATTTTTAACATAAAAAAATTATCCTAAAACTGCTATTTTTTTTAAGTCTTCTTTTGAAAAGTCTCTGATCATGTCCTTTGCCTACTTTTTAATGGGGTTGTTTGGTTTCTGTTTGTAAATTTGTTTAAGAACCTGATAGATTCTGGATATTAGACCTTTGTTGAATGCATAGTCTGTAAATATTTTCTCCCATTCTGTAGGTTGTCTGATTACTCTGTTGATTGTTTCTTTTGCTGTACAGAAGCTCTTTAGTTTAATTAGGTCCCATTTGTCAATTTTTGTTTTTGTTGCATATTCGTCAACAAGATGTTTTGGCATCTTCGTCATGAAATCTTTGCCAGGTCCTATGTCCAGAATGGTATTTCCTAGGTTAGCTTCCAGGGTTTTTATAGTTTTAGTTTTTACATTTTACATTTAACTCTTTAACTCATCTTGAGTGATTTCTGTATATGGAGCAAGGAAGAAGTCTGGTTTCATTCTTCTGCATGTGGCAAGCCAGTTATCCCAGCACCATTTATTGAATAATGGGTCCTTTCTCCATTGTGTATACATCTGTGGTATTAATATACGCTCCCTATACTGTTTCACTTGTCAATGTGTCTCTGTTTTGTACCAATAATATGATGTTTTAGTTATTGCAGCATTGTAATATAGTGTGAAGTCCTGTAACGCAATGCCTCCAGCTGTGTAAATTAGGTTAGCTACTGGAGAAAGCAGTGTGGATGCTCCTCAAAGAACTTGAAACAGAATTACCATTTGACCTAGGAACCCCATGATTGGGTACATATGCAAAGGAATGTAAATTGCTCTACCATGAAGACACATGCACACATGTTAATCGCAACACTATTCACAATAGCAAATACATGGAATCAACCCTAAATGCCCATCAGTGGTAGACAGGACAAGGAAAATGTGGTACGTATACACTATGGAATACTACATAGCCATAAAAAAGAATGAGATCATGTCCTTTACAGCAGCTTGGATGGAGCTGGAGACCATTATCCTAAGCAAACTAATGCAGGAACAGAAAACCAAATACTGCATGTTCTCACTTATAAGTGGGAGTTGAACAATGATAACATATGGACACAAAGAGACATACTTGAAGGTGAAGGACGGGAGGAGGGAGAGGATCAGTAAAAATACCTATTGGGTACTATGCTTATTACCTGGGTGACAAAATAATTGGTACGCTAAACCACTATGACACCCAGTTTACCTATATAACTGACCTACACATGTACTTTTTAACCTAAAATAAAGATTATAATAAAAAATAAAAATAAAATATAAAAAATGCAAGGAAAATAATTAATTAGATTGCAAATACAGAAAAAATAAACCACACTCATATAATTTAAAAAATAGCATGAGTCACAAAAAACGTATATACATAGTAATATTTTTGTAAAAGTGGATCATATATATAAATATATTTATAATTATATATACATTTGTGTGTGTATTCATATTTGCTTATATCTACTAAAAGAAACTGAAGGTATTATAAAAGCTGATATTGGGTTTTAGTTGACAGTTTGAAGAGACAATTTAACAGAGGAAGGGAAAGAGATGGAAGAAAAAGTGGTATTGTAAAATTTTAAAGCTCATTTTGGGAGATATTTTATTGAGAAGCTTCAAATTGCTTTAATTAAATTTTAAAAGTGATAACTTCAGAAATAAATTAAACTTCATTCTTTCTAAAGACCAATAACCTTTGAACAAACACTCTGATTCAATATCATAAAAGTAAAACAACTTGTGTGAAAATATATCATTTTACATTTTTTTTTTTTGAGATAGAGTCTCACTCTTGTTGCCCAGGCTGGAGTGCAGTGGTGAGATCTCTGCTTATTGCAAGCTCCACCTCCCAGGTTCAAGGGATTCTCCTGCCTCAGCCTCCCAAGTGCCTGGGATTACAGGCATACGCCACCATGCCCAGGTAACTTTTGTATTTTTAGTAGAGAAGGGGTTTCACCATGTTGGCCAGGCTGGTCTCGAACACCTGACCTCAGGTGATCAGCACGCCTCAGTCTTCCAAACTGCTGGGATTACAGCTGTAAGCCACCGCACCTGGCCCATTTTACATAATTTTTAACAACTCATAATACTATGGGAATTTAAGAAAATATTACTTCCATAAGTTAGAAAGCATTTTTCTTTAAAAACTTGAAAAATGTCACAATTCGTGATTGCCTTTATGTCGTGCGCCATTGCAGTAACAGATTTCTGATATTGTTTGGCTCTGTGTCCCCTCCCAAATCTTATGTAGAATTGTAATCCTCATTGTTGGATGAGGGGCCAGGTGGCAGGTGATTGGTTGATGGGGTGCACTTCCCCCTTGCTGTTCTCATGACAGTGAGTGCATTCCCATGAAATCTGGTTGTTTAAAAGTGTGTAGCACTTCCCCCTTGTCTCTTGCTTTCTCCTGCTCCAGACATGTAAGATGTGCCTTCTTCCTCTTCGCCTTCTGCCATGATTGTAAATTTCCTGAGGCCTCAGCAGTCATGCTCCCTGTACAGCTGTGGAACTGTGAGTCGATTCAGTCTCTGTTCTTTATAAATTACCCAGTCTCAGGTGGTTCTTTACAGCAATGCAAGAGTAGACTAATACAGTGTCACATTTGTATTAACTGTTTTTATAACACATATTGAAAATTTGTTTCTCAGCTTTTATTGAAATATTTTGTACTGTGTCCAGTTTTCTCAATTTAGGTAATCACATTTAGTGAAATGAAACAAAAATTAATAATTCAACTAAAAGCATTTAAGAGTTACATGTTTGACATCAAAAGTTGGACTAACAATGTTAGTTATTAGATTCATTAATTCTATCTTGGAGAAAACTCATGACTCTAAAACTAGAGTTAGGCCGGGCACGGTGGCTCATGCCTGTAATCCCAGCACTTTGGGAGGCCAAGGTGGGCGGATCACCAGATCAGGAGATCGAGACCATCCTGGCTAACATGGTGAAACCCCATCTCTACTAAAAATACAAAAAATAAGCCGGGCGTGGTGGTGGGCGCCTGTAGTCCCAGCTACTCGGGAGGCTGAGGCAGGAGAATGGCGTGAACCCAGGAGGTGGAGCTTGCAGTGAGTCGAGATCGTGCCACTGCACTCCAGCCTGGGCGACAGAGACAGACTCTGTCTCGAAAAATAAAAATAAATAAAAAATAAAAAATAAATAAAACTAGAGTGCACTGGTTGTATAAATTTGGTTAAATTGGTGTCAATCACATATAAAATAATTGTAGGCCTCACATTGAATATTACCTTTATTATAATAATCCATAGCTTAATGTTTATGCATACCTTTTCTGGGTGATTTTTCCAATGGCATTATGGAGTTTGGAAGATTAAGAATTTTGTATTAAGTCTGTTCAGGCTGCTATAACAGAATACCATAGACTGAGTGGCTTATTGATGACAGGAATTATTTCTCATAATTTTGGAACATGGGAAGCCCAAGATCAAAGGATGGGCAGATTTAATACTGGGGAGGACTCTCTTCCTAGAGGGCTGGCTTCCTGCTTCGTCCTCACATGGTACAAGGGGCAAGAGATCTCTCTGGGGTCTCTTTCATAAGGTCACCAATCACCGCCTAAAGGTCCTACATCTTAATATCATCAGCGTGGGGTTTAGGATTTCAACATACGAATTTGAGGGAAACACAAACATTCAATCCATTACAGAATTGTTATATCATTTTTACTTATATGAAAGCTGAGGATAAAGTAGTTGCCTTGTTTTGATGAGGGTCACAGAAATAGAAGATGAAACCAAAATCTTGGGCTCTTTCCATTACACAGTTTTTCCTTCTTCCTCACTAAAACGTTTCCCCAATAATATCTGCAGGGATAATTTTGCAAGTGATGGCCTTAATATTCAAAGCCTCTAAACTGCTGTGATAGCATAAAATATCTTTCCTTTCATTGTATTACTATTAATTTTGTTAGAATTTGGATCCTGATACTGTAAAGTTTGTCTTAAATTCATTTTTTATCCGTGTAATCTTAAAAAAATCATTTTATGTCACTACATTTTAGCTGTCTCATAAGTAAATGTAGAGAGATTGAGAAATTAAGTTAGATAAAGTGACTATCCTTCGTAAACTTTAACAGATATAATACATGCCATTCTTTTTAAACTGGAGATTGCTTTAGAGAATGAAATGGTTCTCATAGGAGTGTTGCTATTACATATTTCTCTACTCTCATACAAAGACAGAAATGCTGACATAGGCAATAAATTGACAGCAAAATGACGGAAATTACTAATGACAACTAAACAGACATATCATTAATTATAACTGCAAAATTGTTCTACACCAAAGCAATATAATAAGAGTTAATTGTAAAGCCACTTTAGAATACAGGTTAAATAACAGCAATCATAAGAGTAAATAAACAATATAAATAAATCAGAACTATTTTTTTCTTTCCTTGTCTAAATAATACATGTCTTAGTCTTACTATCTGAATTGTTTCTTCAATCATTATTTTGATGTAAGAAATTTTAAAAAGTGGGGTTTCTTTAGACCTTTTGTGAAATGTCTGGACTGTAATTCTTTCTGATAAATGTTATATATTATTCATTATGGAGGCATTAAGGGGAAAGACTTAAAAGCTAGAAATGCTTTGGGAGGCCAAGGCGGTTGGATCATGAGGTCAGGAGATTGAGACCATCTTGGCCAACACGGTGAAACCCCATCTCTACTAAAAATACAAACAAAAAATTAGCTGGGCGTGGTAGGTGGGCGTCCAGCCTGGGCAACAGAGCAAGATCCATCTAAAAAAAAAAAAAAAAAAAAAAGCTAATAGTGTTTAAGTTCAGTTTCCTTGTATTTATGTACAAACAGTACCATATATATAATCCCTTTTTTTAAAAAAAACCTGATCAAAATTTTACTTGGAGGTAATGAAAAGCAAAATCCATGTTGACGCCTTTCTACAATAGTAGTTAAATGCAGGATTATTTGTGCATGAACTTAATAATTTCTAATCATCAACCAAATTGTAAACACAGTTGAAACCAAAAGATAATTGTTATCACAATAAACTGCAACAACCTAATGATTTATAAAATTACTAACACCATCTTTGAGTTTTTCTGGAAGTCTAAAAGCACTTTAAAATACAAAAGTTTATTTACAAAGTTACCAATAAATGTAGACACTCTGTCCTTCCAAACAAGACCTACTTTAAATTGACCATTCGATCTCAACTTTGAAATGTTGACTCCTTGAAGATGCCGGATATTTTTAGACACAAATTTTATAGCCATGTTTCTTTTGCTGGAATGTTAGAAACAGTTTCATTACTATAGCTTTTCTTTGTGAAACTACTTTTTTTTTTCAGAGCTATTATCCTAAATGTGGGTATTGATGGCACTACCCGTGGAGTGGAAGCATTAGAGCTGCATAACTTTTAGATATTTTATATAAATCTTCACTATAATGTCATTTCTGGCAAACAGCTGTGCTGTGATATGTCACAATGATGAATCATCAAGCATGGTAAAATCTAAAGGACAGTTATATAAAAACTTGTATTAATAAAACATAATTTTCACAAGTGCAAAATGAACATTTGCATATACTCTAAAAACTTCTATAGCATTTACTCCAAAGTGTTTAGTATATGACCATAATTTAGCCTCAAGATGATTTCCATGTGGTATTTCAAAAAGAAACAAATCCCTTTTTAGGACATAAGACTGACAGTTAATTGTACAATGTGAGATTATGTTACAGTAAGATCTAATGTAAGTACCTTATAAAATTACACTGGACTCCCAGTCCAGAAAAAAATCATGTGGACTCCTTTCCCCGGATACTACCTGATAAGTGTCAACATAAACCCAGTAAATGATGGAAGGGACAACCAAAGCATAACTCTGAAATGTCAAAAGAGGAAAGCATGCTAAGAAGGGACATCAGGACTGGAGGAATGTCATAGAAACAAGGCATCTTACAGCCACCGCCCAACAGAGAAAGGCGACCGAGAGCCAGAATTTTCTTTTCCTTTTTTTTTTTTTTTTTTTTTGTTTTTTGAGATGGAGTTTCGCTCTGTCGCCGAGGCTGGAGTGCAATGGCGCGATCTCAGCTCATTGCAACCTCTTCCTCCCAGGTTCAAGTGATTCTCCAGCCTCAGCCTCCTGAGTAGCTGGGATTACAGGCAGGTACAACACGCCCAGCTAACTTTTGTATTCTTAGTACAGACGGGGTTTCATCATGTTGGTCAGTCTGGTCTCGAACTCCTGACCTCAGATGATCTGACCGCCTCTGCCTCCCAAAGTTTTGGGATTACAGGCACGAGCCACCGTGCCTGGCCTTTATTATTATTATTATTATTATTTTATTTTATTTTATTTTTCTAAGTTGTTGGGTACATGTGCAAGATGTGCAGGTTTGTTGCATAGGTAAACATATGCCATGGTGGTTTGCTGCACCTCTCAACCCATCTCCTAGTTTGCATTAGCTCCAGCATGCATTAGCTATTTTTCTTAATGCTCTCTTCCCACCCCCACGCTCCCCCAATATGCCCCAATGTGTGTTGTTCCCCTCTCTGTGTTCATGTGTCCTCATTGTTCAGCTCCCACTTGTAAGTGACAATATGCAGTGATTTGTTTTCTGTTCCTGCATTAGTTTGCTTAGGTTAATGGCTTCCAGCTTCACCTGTGTCCCTGCAAAAAACATGATCTCATTCGTTTTTAGAGCCAGCATTTTTTGACCTCTCCCGCCCCTCCAGACAAGTAACAGATGATGGCTCAGGCTGGCTCATTTCTTCTCAGGAGTACCATCAACAAAACCAGGGCAGCCTGGTAGTACTGGGCTGACCAGATGCCCCACTGACAAGAAGACAGAGAAAGCTCCTTTCACACCAGGCTACTGGACCTGAGACTCTCTTTCCTTCCCAGAGACAATTCATCAGCAAGGAGGATGTCACCTCCACAAGCACCTTCCCAAGAAGCACTCTTAGTCTCCTGGGCAATGGACTCTCTTTCCCCAGCTTAAGACAATAGGCAGCTTAAAAGGAGGAAGCTCCTTTTATCTCCTCAAGCAACACCAGGAGGGTTCGGTGAGAAGCCCAGCAACACGATAGGAGATAAATCAAGCTGTCCAAAATTGCCCCTCAAAGTCTCTGATAATTCAATCGTCATTAGACCCACAGCAATGGGCCAGGTCCTGTGTGCTAAATCTCCACAGGATGGCGCTGTACTAAAATAACAATGTAAATGGAACCAAGAGCCTCCTGACAAACATAGCTAAAAATTCTGGTTACAATAAAAAAAAAAAAAAATCACCCATCATAAGGAGAATGTCACAGGTTGAATGAAAAAACACAATCAGGTTGGGTGTGGTGGCTCACGCCTGTAATCCCAGCACTTTGGGAGGCCAAGGCAGGAGGATCACTTGAGGTCAGGAGGTTGAGACTAGACTGGCCAATATGGTGAAACCCCATCTCCACTAAAAATTTAAAAATTAGCCGGGCCTGGTGACACACACCTGTAATCCCAGCTACTCGGGAGGCTGAGGCAAGAGATTTGCTTGAACCTGGCAGGTGGAGGCTGCAGTGAGCCAAGATCACACCATTGCACTCCAGCCTGGGTGATGGAGTGAGTCTCCGTTAAAATGAAAAACAAAAAACAAACAAACAAAAAAACCCACAATCAACAGTTGCCCACACTGAGATGAATCAGAGGTTGGAATTATCAGACAATGACATTAAAGCAACCATCATAAAATGTTTTAACAGTGACAAATTATCTGAAAACAAATGAAAAAAGAGAAAATCTCAGCAAAAAATAAAAATTGAAATGGTGAAAAAGAACTAAATAAAAATTATAGAATTGATAGAACTGAAAAATGCTATGATAAAAATCTTTAAAAACCCAGTTCTCTGAATAGGCTCAATGATAGAATGACATGACAATGGGTAAGAGAGTAAACTTAAAAAGAGATTAAAATAATTTACCCAACCTGAATAAAGATAAAAAATAGACTGAAAAAAAAAAAAAAAAAAAAAACAACGAGTAGAGCCTCCGGAACTTGATGCAGCAATAACAAAAGATCCAACTCCGCATAGAAAGAGTGAAGTGAAAGGGTGTTCTAAGAAATAATAAGCAAAAAGTTCCCAAATTTGTCAAAAGATATAAACCCACAGATTCAAGAAGCTGATTGAAGTACAAATAGGAAAAGCTTCAATAAGGCAAGCAAAAGAGATGATACAAGACACGCATATTGCAAAAGAAACAATAAAACCATCCCTAAAGCAGGTGACCTGGTTGTCTATATAGAAAGTGCTGAATATACAAAAAGAAAAAAAAAAAAAAGGTCTTAGAACTGCTAAGTGAGTTCAGCAAATGGTAGACTACAAGATCTACATATAAACATGAAACATGTTCTCATATGCTAACGATGAACTTGTAGAAAGTGAAAATAAAAATTCAATACCATTTGCAGTCACTCAGAAAAAATAGTATACATAGAAATATATTTAACAAAATGTGGTACAAGATGTATATGCTGAAGATTACGACTGGCCAAAGGAAATTCAAGAACACCTCAATAAATGGAGACATACTGTGTTCATGGACTTCAAGATTCAACACACTAAGAAATGTCAATTCTCCTCAAATTGACATATAGGTATAATTCAATTCCTATCAAAAACCCAGTAGGGTTTAAAAAAAAAAAAGAGAGAAGCTTATTCTAAAATGTATGTGGACAGGCACAGACCCTAGAATAGCTAAAATCAACTCTGAGAAATAAAAGAGAAGTGGGAGAAATCACTCATTAGAAATTAAGGCCTTTGTATAACTACAGTAATGAAAATAGTACTGCATTGGTAAAGAGATAGATATATGGATCAGTGAAGCAGAGAACCATAAGACAGACTGTATACTCACACAAATATGTCTAACTGGTTTTCAACACATAAGGCGATTCATTGGAGGAAGAATAGTGGTGCCAGAGCAACGGACACCTATAGGTAGCAAATCTTGACATAAATCTCACATCTCATACAAAGGTTAAGCCAAATGGATCATACACTTAGAATATGCAAAACTACTATTCTTTTAGAAAAAGAAATAGGAGAAATTCCTCAGGATATAGGGTATGGCAAAGTGTTCCCAGACCTCACACCAAAAACATGATCTATAAAGAAAAAATTGATAAATTGGAATTTAAACAAATTTTAATAAAACCTTTGCTTTGGGAAAGATCCCATTGAAAGGATAAAAAGAGAAGCTACAAACTAGGGGAAAATATTTGTAAACCATATGTCTGACCCCCCCAAAAAATAGAGACACTACCAAATGTTGACGAGAAACTAGAGAAACGAAAACATGGGTGTATTGCCAGTGGGACTGTAAGTAGAGCCACTATACAAAACAGTTTGGTAGTTTCTTACAAAACTAAACATGCAATTATCACACCCAACAGCAATTGTACTCTGATGCATTTATTGCAGAGAAAACAAAGCTTGTGCTCACATTGCAACTTGCCCATGAATGTTCATAGCAACTTTATTCATAATAGCCCCAAATAGGAAACAACTCATAATTCCCTCAAAAGGTGAGTGGTTAAACAAATTGTGTTGTGTCCATATCATGGATTACTCCTCAGCAATAAAAGGGAATAAACCACAGATAGATGCAACAACCTAGATGAATCTGCAAAGAAATATCGTGGCTGAGAAAAGCCAGTCCTGAAAGTTACACAGGAGATGATTCCCTTTATAATATATTCTTGAAAGGATAAAATTATAGAAATGGGGAACATATCAGTGATTGCCAGAGGTTAAAGAGCAGGACTATGGGGGAGAGTGAGTGTGGTTATAAACGGGCAGAAAAGGGAAACTTGTCGTGATGCCGTGTTCTGTTTTGACTATATCAATGTCAACACTCCAATTGTAATACTGTGCTACAATTTTCAAGGTGTTTCTATTAAAAAAAAAAACAAACCTAGGTAAAGGGCACATGGGATCTCTTGTTAATATTTCTTATAACTATGTATACGTCTACAATTATGTCAAAATAAATAATTTAATTTAAATAGACTGTGTTCTAATCTTTAGAAAAATAAGATAATGGTATCCAACCCTTTTGTTACTCAGATATCTAAAGTTATTTGAAGTGTTTTTTTGTGGTTGCTTTATCAATGTAATTTTTCTAAGAGGGGAATCCTGTTACCACTGCTGCTTTTAATAATGGTGATATTCTAAGTGCAATCACTCCTGTTAGAGCTTCTGAAAGGAATTGCAGACGTGCAGCTGTAACCATTATAGGGAAGTTAAAAATGCCTGATAGGCTTACTCGGTTTATCCTTATCATGAACCACAAAGTATTAATAGCTTCTACTACTCTTGTATCTAATATCCAGAAGGAAAGTGGTTGGGAATCCTAGCATATTTTCCATGGTTTTCTAATAAATCACACTTCCGCTCATCTTGTCCTTGATAGAAACTGGGCCTGGTTCACTTAGTGGGCAACAGTGCACACTTCCAGTAGTGTGTAGCATCACTATTGGATCATCATCTAATCATATAAAATGAACTGAAAATAATGCTGAGAACATTGTTTTCTGTCTCCCTCAAGAAAAAATATTGGATGCCTATTTATCATCCATTTCTATGAATATTAAAACCTTCTAGGCTGGGCACGGTGGCTCACGCCTGTAATCCCAGCACTTAAGGAGGCTGATGCAGGTGGATCACCTGAGGTCAGGAGTTCGAGACCAGCCTGACCAACATGGAGAAACCCTGTCTCTACTAAAAATACAAAATTAGCTAGGCATTGTGGCACATGTCTGTAATCCCAGCTACTTGGGAGGCTGAGGCAGGAGAATCGCTTGAACTCTGGAGGTGAAGGTTGTGGTGAGCCGAGATCGTGCCACTGCTCTCCAGCCTGGGCAACAAGAGAGAAACTCCGTCTCAAAAAAAAAAAAATTCTAGATTCAGTTGTATATAGCATGCTCATGAGTTCCATAAAATTTAAAATGATAAAATGTAATGTATAGAAGAAGGCAATGTTAATCCATTGTGTTGTTTAAGAAAGGCAGTGCTCAACAGCAAACTTGGATTTAAGCTTTTGCATTTTCCCTGGTCCTATTTTGAGATTATTCAATTTCTCCCCACTTTGGGTTAAGTCCTGCCCCTCATTCTCAGAATCAATGATTACCTGAAGCCGTATGTCATTTAACCAGTCCCAAATTCTGTGGATTACATCGGAATGCACACTAATTATTTTGGTCCAGTTGAAAGTTCTTCTCTATATAGAACTAAATCTTTCACTTGCCCACAAAGCCAATAGTTGTTTTGTAATTCATGATCTCCCAGTAACAGCTCAGCCTCAAGGGAATTGGAATAAAACTGCGTGACTTGTGAATTGTTATTTGTCAAATCAAACTTAGATGCTGCTGTTATCCCTAGGAGTTGAGTCAGAGTCTCCCAAATCTCTCGCTTCTTAGTGCGCGGATGTGACAGGCACCCATACCTTTTCCACCGTACTTGTTTTTCTCTGAAAAAATAAGCATTTCATATAAAATCCATTAATTTCTCAATAAGTATTAAGTCACTGAGATGTCTGTAAACATTTTATTTCGATTTTACAGTTTAAATATGATTTAGTTGCCTAGGAAATAAACACTGTAAAAGTGTATTTCTTACATTTTAAAATATGATATAACACAATGTCATATTGTATAAATAGCATGCAAAATTACATAATGTAAATAATATGTCGTGTGATGATTTCACTATCATTTATAATTGGTATACTATTTTGGGGAAAAAATAGATGTCTTAAAATAAAAATTACATCAGCTTCATTGGAAAAACCATAAGACTATTTTAAAACGTCAGGTTACTGAATCACGGTGGGTTTTAATTAGAGAGAACTGGAGGGGTTAATGACGAAGCACTCTACCTGGAGAAGCCATATGTCTCAAACACAAAACCGAGAGAAGAGCCAGAGGACAAGGACACCTACACAGAAAAACCAAGTAGTGTTCTGCCAGGGGCTGGCTGCTCTTAGAACTAAAAATCAGGCCTTGATATGAAAGCAAAGTGGGGAAAATGGGTAAAATACATTTATTTTAGGCAATATAGAATAAAATAAGTGGCCTTAAAATAAAACAATTACTATTAATACGTGAAATACTTAGGATTCCTCTCCCTTCTTCCTTTCTTCTTCCTCCCTTCCTTTTTGCTTGTGTATTATGTGGAATTATTTAATACTGCATTAATTACTGACTCTCAAATACATGATACTTGCTATGGACTGAATGTGTCTTCCCGCTAAATTCATCTGTTGAAGGCTTCACCTCCGATGTGATTAGAGTTGGAGAGAGGGTCTTTAGGGAAGTAATTAAGGTTAAGTGAGGTCCTAGAGGCGGGGTCCTGATCCTGTAGGAAGAGTGGCCTTATAAAAACAGACACTCCAAAGCTTCTTCCTGCCCCGTTTCTGCTCAGACACCAAAGAAAAACCCTGGGAGGGCACAGAAAAAGGCAGCTGTGTGCAGGCCAGGAAGAGGGTCCTCGCCAGAACCTAGCCAAGCCGGTGCCTTTCTCACACTGCTCTCACACTTCCAGCCTCTACAACGGCAAGAAAATCCATTTCTCTTATTTAAGCCACCCAGTTCGTGTCATTTTTCGTTATGGCAGCCCAAGCTGACTAAGACAATTCTCATTTTACCACATATCGAAGCTGTAAAAGATAAAAGAAATAATTTTGAGTGAGAGATATCATAGTTGAGAACATCAAATTTGAAATGCCTTTATACAATGAACAATATGTGTGTACATGTTAACAATAATAAAATGCATAGGCAATATACAAGAGTGTGCATAACCAACATTTTATCAAAAATATATCTGGGGCTTAGATGAAAATTAGGAGTTGGAAGGAGAGTTATGGCAGAGACTGAATGTCCTAGACTCAGGGTGAGTCGACCTAGAGGCGTCAGAGCGTAAAGTAAGCTTTTCTTACACTTGAACGAGACAGCTGTGTTTCTTTCCAGGGATGTCTAAGTCTACTATTCTCCCAAAGGCAAGATAAAGGATAATAATAATCTAACCAGTTACTTTTAATGTGCTGTTGAAAGTTCAAAACTCCCTTGGGACACCTGGGGCTGGCCTGTGTGCACTGCTTAGGAACATAGAGACTGATAAATTACACCCGGTTTGACTAGCTTGGCTAAGTGACCAGTGAGATATTAAAGAAACCTATTTGAAACTGTTGCTCAGACTTGTCTGGAACCACAATCCCTCACACAGGTCTTGAGGGTTCATAATCTGAAGAATGAGCGTGTCCTCTGTGGCTGAGAACGGACCCCGAGGGACTTCACCTGGAAGCCTCTGTGTTCCCTAAGCTTGCTCAGTCATTCTACCTCCAGCTTGCATCATCCTTTACCTTAAAGCCTTGCATGGTTCATGTTGTGGGAGCTTGTGATTCCATTCAATTGTGTGATCTTGTATATTCAGTGCAGTAGGTCATTGGGTTAATGGTGGAAGTAGAGACTTGACTAATTTTCCTACCTTTCTCCAGGCCACATATTCACACCATTTCTGATCATTTGTTTTCCTGAAACAATGTAATGTAAACGATTCTTGAATGTTAGGACACTGAACGCAATGATCCTATAGTGCCAGTTTATCCCACAGATATTCTTATTCTCGCTTGCTTCTACGACAGAATACTCTTTCCTCAAATTTTTATCTGTTTAATTATGAGAGATTATGTAGATTACCAATGAGTTCCCACCTTTCCTCTAAACATGCTTTATTGTCATTGTAATTCTTCAATGACTGAATTTATCCAAAGTAACTGACCTCTATCCAAAGTTTTTTATGTTGTCGCTAGTCTTCTTGGAGAGATGATGAGTTTTTCATAAAGCCTGATTTTCATGGCTGTGTCTTCATAGTGAAAAAGAGTACATGGTGTATTTAATGTTCATAAAGCAGTCCAAGGTGTCGTTTTGTGGCGTGCTCTGAAGAATCTAATATACTACATAATTTTGAGTGGGGATGACTTGTTCCTGGCAATCTACTCAGCAGTTCTGTGAAAACAGGATTGCCCCTTTTTCCAGGGGTGGCCATATTAGGCATTTGTTTTTCTTGGGCAAAAGGCCCTGCCTTCTGCCAAACAGACTACTGTCAGCAAGACTCATTTTGCCTTTCTCATAGCAACTCTTTCTATTCTCATGTGTGCATCTTGGGAAGAATGACTGCTATTCTTTTATTTTTCTGTAGAAGTGTTGAACAAAGTGGTGATGATGCCCAAGGAAACTTCTATTTGAAGTGCTACACATCTATAGAATGCTACTGAGATATCAATGCTGTGCAAATCAATGCCCCAATCAGAGTATTGACTACTCTTATGGAATTCTAATCATTTGATTTTTAAGATTTTTTTACCTATAAATATTTTGTAGAATGTTTTCTTCCAAAGATCTAGCATTAAAGCATTTTATTTTAGTCTTATTTCAAAGCCCTATGTTGATACGATCATAATCATTATATATGAACGCAATAAGAGCAATAGATAAATGATGTATTTTTTCAACTTTAAACAATGTTACATAAAATGGAGCAATAATGAATCATAAGAAATGTCACCAGCTCAATTAGAATACATTTAAACATTTTTCTTCTATAGAGATTGTATAAACCAATTTTGTCATATAGTTTGTTTATAAAATGGTATGAAGAGTAATACCTTCTACCGTGTATTTCTGTATCCATATTCTACTGCCATCACAATCTTAGTGGCTCAAAACAAACCAAATGTGTGATCCTATGCTTTCTGTGGATCAGGAGTCCAGCACACTGTTGGTGGGTCTACCCTCTGGTGTCCTAAGGCTGAAATTAATGCATCAGTTGATTGTGTAAGCAAATCTTACTGGATGTTCACGCATCTGCAGATTTTGGGATGGCGACAGACCGTTCTAATGGGTTCAATAAAAGTCATTGATTGGCTGGGCGCAGTGGTTCAGGCCTGTAATCCCAGCACTGTGGGAGGCCGAGGAGGGCAGATCACAAGGTCAGTAGGCTGAGACCATCCTGGCCAACATGGTGGCCTCTACTAAAAATACAAAAATTATCTGGTCACGGTGGCACGTGCCTGTGATCCCGGCTATTCAGGAGGCTGAGGCAGGAGAATTGCTTGAACCAGGGAGTTGGAGGTTGCAGTGAGTTGAGATCACGCCACTGCACTCCAGCCTGGTGACACAGCAAGACTCCATCTCAGAAAAAAAAAAGTTATTAATTTTTCCATTTCTGTAGGTTTTTCTTATTGTTGAAAAGAGAAGCAATACGTTCTACCTCTTTACATGTGGGAGCAGAGATTGAAAGCCCCGACAACTATACGGGGTTATTTTCTAACAATATTCTACCACTTAAGCTACTTTTCTCATAAGATCACTGGGTCTTAGGTAATGTCTAAAAGTTATGTTAACTTTTTCCAATTTCTTTTTCAAGCAGGTTAAATATTTCTGATTATTCCCCATGCTGTGAAGAATTTTCTTCACTTACTCTTAAGGATATAACAAAGACATAATATTACCTATTGTTTCATAAAATACCATTGCAAAATGCAGGCCATTAAATGGATCTAATTTTTTAAAATATTCTAAATATAGTGAAAAAAAATAAATTATGTTAAGGTAGAAGAATAGGAACAAAAGAAATGTATGTTTGGATATGTTGTATATCCTGGTAAAAAAAATTACACCAAAAATAATATTTGAAATACTATACTGAATGACTATGAAAGCCAGAAGCAAGTGATATAACAAAACAGTGGTGAAAGATAAATGTTAAATGACTTAATTATGGAATACAGTTGACCCTTTAACAATGTAGGAGTTAGGGGTGCCAACCCCTGTGCAGTTGAAAATCCACATATAACTTTTAACTCCCCAAAAAAGTAACTATTGACAGACTGTGACCGGAAGCCTTATCAATAATATTAGCAGTCAATTAACTCATATTTTGTATATTATATGCATTATATACTATATTCTTTTGTTTTTTTGAGATGGTGTCTCACTCTGTTGCCAAGGCTGGAGTGCAGTGGCACAATCATGGCTCACTGCAGCCTCGAACTCCCCAGGCTCAGGTGATCCTCCCACCTCAGCCTCCCTAGTGGCTGGGACCACAGGCGCCTGCCTGACTATTTTTTATTTTTATTTTTTATAGAGATGAGGCCATGCCATGTTGCCCAGGTTGAACTCAAACTCCTGAGCTCAAGCCATCTGCCTACTTCAGCCTCCCAAAGTCCTGAGATTGCAGGTGTGAACCACTGTGATCAGATCCTATATACTGTAGTTTTACAATGAAGTAAGCTAGAGGAAAGAAAATGTTATCAAGAAAATTATAAGGAGGATAAAATACATTTACATTTTATTAAGTGAAAGAGGATCATCATTAAGCTCATCAACTTCCTCATCTTCACGTTGAGTAGGCTGAGGAGGAGGAAGAAGAGGGGTTGGCCTTGCTGTCTCAGAGTTGACAGAGGTGGAGGAAAACCTGGGTATAAGTGGACCTATGCAGTTCAAACCCTTATTGTTCAAGGGTCAACTGTGATTTATGTTCAGATTATGTAAATGGAAAAAAGGAAGCAGGAGAGTGTTGATTAATGAGTAGTTCTTTGAACTATCACCCCTCAGCTACCTTGTTTGTGGTTGAGAATAAAGATTAGAACTATCAAAAATGAACAAATTGTCATTACTGCTGAGAGATAAAGAGAAATATGGAATGAATTCATAAAACGAAAATGGTAACCCTGAATAATAAGAGTACATGTCATGTTTGAGTTTTTATCAAAATTCTAAGAATCATAAGAATAAGTTTTTCATCTGTAATAGTTGAAATAAGACTTTTTAAAATATTAAATATGTTGCTATAAACTTTTCTACATAGAAACATTAACACGTGCATACATGAAATAACTTTCTTAAGCATATTTTTACTTTAAAATTTGTGTTGTTATTGTTGTTTACCAAATTCGTTTCTCTTTTGCTTTAAAGTAATTATGCTAAATCATTCAATATTGTACACAATAGTCCTACTTACTTTTAGAAAATTATATTCTGGGCTACACACCTGTGTAGAACAAAATCACACTTCCTTTTACAAATCTTGAATAAATCTTATGCAAATTTCACATCAATTCTTATTACAAGGTAGAAATCCCATATAAAGATCATATGCCAGAGAATGAGTAAAGCCCATGAAGGCAGGAAGGGTCATTTTATATGACATTGATCTCCCTAAACCTTCCTTTGAGTACCCTATCACAATGGGTTAGAGATACATCAGCTTTCTATGTCCTCTGTAACTAATTACTACAAACTTAGTGGCTTTAAACAAATTTATTATCTTTAATTTTTGTAGGTCAGGAGGCCAGTACTGGTCTCACCTGCGTAAGATAAAGGCGTGGGAAGGAATGCATTTCTTTTTTTTTTCAGGATGCTCTCAGGGGAGACTGTAGCCTTGCCAGATACCAAATATTTCTCACATCACGTCTCTGTGACCTACTCTTCTGCCACTCTCTTACATTTTTAATAACTCATGTGATTAGGTTGGGCCTTCCTGAATAATCCAGGATAAGTCTCCCTATTTGAAGGTCTGCTCATTAGCAAATTTAACTGTTATCTGCAAGAGTATCTTTGATTGATTCTCTTTGTCATGTAACAGCAGGGTATTGTTTTAGTTTGTTAGGGTTGACTTAAAAAAGTACTACAAACTTGGTGGTATAAACAACATACATGCTTCATCTCACAAGCTCAAATAAATTTACATTCTAATAAATGTAAACTGAAATAAAGACTGGAGGCCAGAAGACATATCTATGTGCCAAAGTTTTCCCCTTTTTATAAAGAACACCTGTCACATTGTATTGGAGTCTACCTAATGACCCAATCTTAACTTGATCATCTGCAACGACCATATTTCCATAAAACGCAACATTCATAGATATTTGGAATTAGGACTTTAACATCTTTTGGAGGAATGAAATGTACCCTTGACATGTATCCACAGGAGTAATACCAGGGATTAGGAAGTGGGAATTTGTTGAGGTGATTATTCTCCCTAGCACAAGTGATTCTGGCTACCCAAAAGATTTCTGAGACATAGGAAGACTGAAAGTCCAGCAAAATATATGGACATGAACTAGTTACAATTAGCTTCTTCATTCCTTCTATTGAGTAAATATGTCTGTGTACATTTCAGCTTGGTCTCTTTTGTACCAAGGGGAGTTAAAAGGAGTTTAGTGTGCCCGTGAGTTTGCTGGAACATTTTCATACCAGTGTCTTCCTTGAGTGCACTATAGTACTGGTGAGGAAAATAAGTACAGGATTCCAGGAAAACAAATCTTAGAAAACACAAGCAAACGCTCTGTTTCTATTTCCTTTTCTCCATTTTCTTCAGCTTCAGCCCTTCAAAGATTCTGCTTATATTATATTAGGGCAATCAACAGGTCAGTTTTTTGCAAGTTATATCCAGTTTGTTGAATACTGTAAATGTAAAAATATTTTACTCCAATTTTGTGTGTATTAGGAATAATTTAATTTGATTTTCTATATGAATTGTCTAGTAGAATACAATATACAAGAAGAAATACAAATAAAAAATTTGCTATATCTACTTTAGCCTTATAAATAATTTAATTAAAATAAAGCCAAATCTATTTGGTCTAAGTAAGTCCTAGTTCAGCACACATAATTTTTGATGTTTCTGAGATGGTGAAATAGAGATACAATTAATCTACAGCCCTCTTATCAAGACCAATAAAAATTGAGCAATAAAATATAATCTGGTTGTGCCATTAGCAAAAATGAATTTTTTATAATCTCTTAGCAACTAAATAATAAATTATTTTTCAACAGCTTTTAATGAGATGAAAGATAATCAGCAGTTGCAATAAAGTGCTGTAACATCCAATTTGTATGAGCAGTCTGTTTTCTGTGATAGTGAAGTCCTCATATCTTTCTTTGGAACTAGAAATTGTTTAATCACAATCAAGAATCATAACAAAATCACTTACTAAGAAACAAATATATTCTCTTCACTACTATCCTTATCAAGACTAGAACTGTAAACATTTAAAAAAACATTGTTATTATTTTATTGAAGCACAGTCAAATTTAGTATTGTTGATTAATGCATTTGGTCTATTAAAATCTTATGGTTTTATTTTATGTTTTTAGCATACTCTTTCTCTCTTTGTATTTTTATACATATGAATACAGGTGATCTTTTATGTGTTTATACATTACTAACTGTCAAATAGCTCTATTATAACAGAAATTTTCATACAAATGACTTCATTATCACTATGTGAGACCATTCTTCTCAAATTGTCCTTTAAACAACACTATTTTTGAGGCTTCAATCCATGCTTATCTATTATCTATGCTTCCCTAATTGGTATAGTTAGGTTTCAATTTATTTTATTTTATTAACATGAGAGCTCCCCTTCCCTTTGGAATAATTTTAATTGAATTTCCATAGTAAATCAGAAGAGTCAGACAAGAGCAGAGTTACTCTTTTTGAAGCAGGGGTGTTGGCTGTAGAAGTACCACTATTGAACATCAAGGTACCACAGAATATACTTTTAAACACCATCATAGTTGAAAATTGGTGAGATTTTGGAACTAATAGCTACTACTTCTAGATGTAGAATCAATGATCTCTCACTTCCTTGTTGCATACTCTTGAGTGTGTAAACTCCTCTCAGCCCTTTCCTAAATGTATGCACTAAGATACAAACTACTGTGTTTCACCAAGAGTCCTTATCAATACTTAAAAATATCACAGTTATGGCCTCCTCATTGAGCTACAGAAACGTATTTCTCCCAACTTCCACAGGATAATAGACAAGCAGCTCAAATTCAATCTCACAAACACTAAATTTATTGCCATTACTGTTTAAACTCCACTTTACTTTTCAGTTTATTTCTCCCCCTATAACCACTACTTTACTAAACGTTACCAATTAAATGTTACCAAGTGTTACTGCCATCGAATCAAGCAGAACACTTGAGTCTCCATTCCAACATATCTATTTTTTTTAGTTCTATTGATTATAAATTCCAAAGTTTTCTTCAATTTCTCTGTACCTCTTTGCCATCCTTGGCACAGCTGAAATCAATTTCACATCATCTTTTGGGTACATTATTTCAATAGTCTCATAGTTTTTCTCCATCATCTACTCACACAACAAAAATACAAGTATTCTGGTTCACTAAATCTTCTTTACATAATTTTCCACTGCACATGATTTAAAACCTACCATCCTTATAAAGGTATACAAGACTTTTTTGTATGCTATTTCATATTTATATCTACAGCTTTCTGTTACACAACTTCAACCTTGCTTTCAGTGAAAAATTAATTATAGAATCCTGGATATGACCCTCATTCTACTTTGCAATCTGTTTATTCTTCTTTGATAGCCATGTTTTCATCTCATTCTTGTACAGAAAACTCAGTTTCAATATCACTATCTCCAGCAGTGCTAGCTCTTTTGGTTTAGGCTTTCCCAGAGGTAGACTCTGAGAAAAGGGTAAGTTCAAATAATTTCCTTGGAAGGTAATACCCAAAACCACTGAAAAGGGAATGGGCAAGTGAGACAAAAAAGGAAGCCCATTACAGATGTGTCATTGAACAGACGTATTATTGATACAAGTATTGGCAACCTGGAAAAAAAAATAAGCAAGGGGCCAATGTTGCTAGGGAAAAAAAGGGGGGGAGTGTAAATATGAAATGAAAGATTTGGAGTTTTTTAACTTATTATGCCTTTTTGGGGCATGGGGTAGATCAAATATGAGTTTTCAAGCTTGCACTCTTAAAAATCACAAACTGTGTCTCTTCTGAACATCAATATTATCCTACTGTAATTTTTTATAATACCAGATATGTGAACTGCATATGCTACATGAGTGATATCTTGTAGATTCTATTCACATTTCTCCATCTAGTGACCATAAAAAGGTCACTAGTTTAAAAAAAAAAACACAGTTGAATTATAAACTCTCTTTCCATTACTTTAAAGATATTTCTTAGAGAGCCTACTTTTAAAAAGTAAAATTATTCCTCAGCAATGACACCTGTGGTCTTATTTTTAACTTTTCCACATACTCTTGTGTTATACTACTCATGCCTTTTTCTTCTGTCCTTAATTTTGGTCATTATAAATTCCAAATGCCTCCTAACTGAACTTCAAACATTTGAATGATATGCTTTAGTATCAAAAAATATTCTGAAAATAAATAGTATCATCCATTTATTCACTCATTTACCTATTCATGAATGGGGCTACTTGTCAAGTACCATGCCAGTTCCTAGGACACAAGGCAAGTGAGCCATGATCTTTGTCTTAAAGATGTCAGAGTCTAACAAGAAAAACAAACAAGTGCTAATTTAAAAAAATAACACTTTGGTGTGATAAAATGGTATAGGAAAAACAAAGGAGACGTTGGTTAACTAATTTTTGAGAAAGCTTCATGTGCTGCTGTTTCTTGAAGGATGAATTTACAAAATAAATAAGGAGAGTAATAGAGAACAGTGTGTGAAGACAAAAAAAAATGAAATACAGGGGATGGCAGGCAATTTGGGAAGTTTTTTATACAGGGCAGAGAAGTAGAGAGCAGCAGCAGATAAACCCGAAGAACAAAACGGAGGCTAGAGAAATGCCAAGACATGGTCAGCACTGGTGGAAAATGTGAATATTCTAAAGTTGTAGTTCATTATCACTTTAGAAGTATGTGTTCCAGTTGTGTAGATCTAATTTCTGCTTGAGCCCTTGATATGACAATGTGTTATATACATTTATATTCTGCAATAAGAGATAGGCAAGTAGTGGAAATGAATGGGACATCCATCCATTTTTCAGCTGTGATGAATTGTAAAGTCATGATTAAAGCTCTGAATTTCTTGATTAAACATTTGTTTTCCTGTGTTGAATAGAAATTTGGATTTTTAATTTTTTTCCAAATAAGACTCATAATTATATCAGTTTTGAAATTTCACATAAAATCTACATTCTTCAAAACTGGAAACCTCACATCCAGTATTAATTACATTACTAGAATAAGTATGATCTCTCGATTTCACTCATTATTCACAACAGGAATGAAGGTGACTTCTAGAACATAATAATAATTATGCCACTAAATCATCTTGGCCCTAATTATGTTTAGCTTTTTATTTTCTAGAACTACACTTATAATCATTTAGAATCCATATAGATTAAAGATAAAAATTCTGGCCTTCTAGTTTTTTTTTTTTTAATCTACTTTCAACCATCTTTTCTACTCTCGAACACCTCTTTCGTCATGTGAAACTTTAGTTATCACCAATAACCATGTACCTCAACATTTTAATTTCAAGTATCCCATTTTCTAAACAGCATCTTGTCTTTTAAGTTCACATTATCTTCACTCTGATAATTAGTTACTTCTTTCATCATTTCAGGATTTACAGTTGTATTTAGTGGGGTGGAGCACAGAAAAATACGTGTACACTGTCTTGTTTAGACCTGAAGTCTGGACTTTGCTTTTGATCATAAATAGCTTCTTTCTCATCTATCATCAATATTTTCTTTTACAAATTCATCATTCCTAAGGAATATTCTAATATCTCACATTTTAAATAAACAAAAAGACCACAGATACCATAGTTCTCAGTCATTGTCATATTTCTCTGCTACATTTCATTGTAAAATACCTCCAGGGTGTTCCAAACTCACTGGTTCCCCACTACCATTTATTCCTTTTCACATTTTCTCATTTCACTCAAAACAGGCTTTTATTTATGCTTTCCACTGAAACTGCTCTTATCAAAGTCACAAGTAATGTCTTTTTTCGTCAAATTCATTTTTCTATCTTTAATCTCTGTCTTTGATTGTCAGCATCATTTGTCATGATCAATTATTCTTTTCTCCTAGTTTCTAGGCTCCCACACTTTGCTAGTTTTCTACAGAAACCACGGGAGTCTCATTTTCAATTTCCGGATTGACTCCATTCACTTTCAGAAACTCCAAAATCTGGGATGCCTCTGAATTTACTTTTTGATTCCTACTCCCTCTTTAGAAATAATTGCTCACACCCTAGGTGATATCATCTTCATCTACGGATATCATTTAAATACTAGGATTACCATGTCTTTATCTGTAAATTCTACTTCTCCTCTGTGTTTCAGAATCTTGTATTTGATTGCCTACTGGGTATATCATCTTAGAATTCTAATAAGTGTTTTAAAATTAACATTTACAAATCTGAACTCTGTCACTGGCATCACTTCTCTCCACAGTTCCTATTTTTCCCATCTCAATAGATAGCACTACCAAGAGTAAATCCATGACTCCCCTTTTCCCTCATAATGAACACCCAATCTTCAGTTTATTGACTATAAATTCAAAGCACATCATGAGTTTGTCCACATCTCACCAATTCAATTACCACCAACCAATCCAGACCACTATCATTTCTTACCTCTATTGCTGCAGTGGCTTTTTAACTGGTTTCCCTGGTATTTCTAATGAATTTACATGACAGTGAAATAAATAATTTTAAAATCTTAATCATATTTTATAATTTCTGTGGTTAAAATAATCAAATATTCCAGTGAGGTAGAACACCCAACCTCCCAGTATGCACAGTGCCCCTCTTTCTTGTTCTATCACACTGCTCCAGCCCAGTGGTTCTTATACTCGGTCGCACATTGGAATTACACAGAAAACTTTACAACTACTGAGTCCATGGTAATGCCCTCAGTTAATCTAGTTTAATTGGTCTGTGGTGTAGTCAGGGCAATTAAGAGTTTTAAAAGTTTTCCAAATAATTGAAATAATCAGCAAAGTTTGAGAATCACTGCTCTAGCCAAATTACCCTTTTTGCTTTCAATTGAAGAAGCCAAGCTGGTCTCCACCTTTAGGACAGGCTCACCCATCCCCCAATTGACTGATAACAACTGATAGCTTCCCGCTCCTCTTTACAGCTAAACTGGGGTTGCCTCTTTCAGATGCTGTCTCCAATCTGGGAGCTTATTCTTTATTAAGGACTGTCTGACACAGAAGGGTACCAAAGCCCGGTTTATTGCTTCGAGATGGGAGTAATGCCGTGGAGAAATTTCTGTTACTGACTTTTTTCATGGAAATAGACAGTTTCCAGCTAGACTGTTTTCTCTTTGCTTTCTTCCCTTGCCTTATCTTGCTTCCCTCACTTGAACAAGAGAATTAAGTCACCTTATTAGATTTTTGTCACTAGTTCTTTTGTATGCCAGGGATACTTTTTCCAAATATTGTCACTCACCTTTCTCCTCTTCATTCAAGTTTACTCAAATATCACCTCCTAAGAGATGCATTTATTATGACTTTGTTTAAATATACCTGTTTCTCCACCCCCATAAACTTTATTACTCCACGTATTTGGTTTATAGCACTTTACATTATATGTTTGTGTATTTGCTACTGGAATATAAGCTCCATGAGGTCATTGACCACCTCTGTTGTTAACTCTGTGTCTTCAAAATGTACTTAATATCTAGTAATTAATTAGCAAATATTTCTTAAATGAATCAATCAATGGATAAGCTCCAGCTTGCTTTCAGTAAGCTGGGAAGAACAGGAATCGAGGAGCATGGTGATGATTACACATTCTGAAGCTGTATCTTGGGACTTCTCCAAAACTCTCTGTAAATTAGGTCTGCTGACTAATGACTGGGCTATATTCAACTGAGCAATCATGATAATTCAGTCCCATTATGAATGAGTCAACTCTATAATTAAACTAGGCATGAAGTAATGCATTAAAGAATACTTATTACCTTCCATAATTTAGATATAATGCTAGACAATGACCGAAAAAGACTCATAGACTCATTGCACAGTGCATCATAGCTAATGATGAAAACAATACATTTTTACATAATTAAGTTATATTGAGATGGATATTAAGAGAAATGACAAAAATTTAGTGTAAGCCTGAACATACTGTGCTTATGGGAAATGGGGAAGTAGTAGTGGGAGAAGATGTCACAGTACTAACACAGGAGCAGATATTTGATAGAAAATTGTTAAGCAGACAAGAAAAAAAGGGCAAGGAAATAACAAGTCAAAATCATAATGACATAAAAAGCATGATAATCTCAGAGAAGCTCAAGTAGCTCTGTATAGGCAGAGCCTAGGGTAAAATTAAGGAAGTGTCAATAAGTGAGACCATAAAGTAAGCATATTTTCAGGGGTTAAAGTAGTTTGATTTTGCGCAATAATTAGGAAGAGCTATTGAGAGTTTTAATAAGACTTGTTATGATCTCTCTTTCCTAAAATGACAACTTTAGTTGCAATGAAGAAGGTGGATGTGAACTGGAGATACAACAGAATTTTTTTAGTTGTCTTTCTATATTCCAGATAAGGAATTATAATGGTCTCAATTAAAAGCATTTGTAAAACAGAGAGAAAAGATTCATTAAAAAACAATTTGGGGACATGTTGATACAATGTTAAAAGCATTTGGATGTGGAAGAATGGAAGTGATGAACACCACAGATGGCAACATATATCTAGGTATTCTATTGTTTAATTTTAAAAAGGAATATCAAAAAAATATTAAGAAGAACTACGATAATCCAATTAGTCATTACAATTACACACTTTATGAAGCCTGACCATATGTATTCAAGGTGAATAGCAAGCATTTTTTTTGTCAATACTACAAAGACAAGTGAAGATACAGCAAGTGAAGAGCAAGTGAATAGCAAGTGAAGAGCAAGTATTTTTTGTCAATACTACAAAAATTAAAACCTTGCATATTCATTCAGCTCTTACTCTTGAGACTCAAGAATGTTGAGAACTGATTGCCCTGATATTCATGTTTTGCTTTGAGGTTTAAGTAACTGATTTAAGTAATTAGAGAAGGACTCTATATTCATCTTTGATAGTAAATGTAAGTTTCAATCTCTAAATACCTATTTTCCACATTTGTGCCTCTCTCTAAAATGCAATAATTTTGCATTTTTCCAATCATACATTCCTGCATTCTGATGTTTGCTTCTTACTACACCAGGCACTTAGACAGCTGGAAGCTACTCCTTCTCCTTCCATTGGGTGCCTGTAGCAACAAGAATGTGAGTCTCTGGAATATTAATTTGGAATGCATTGCATCAATTTTAAAAAATCAAAGAATGACAGTAAGGTGACAACCTTAAAACCTAATTTTATTATTCCCTGGCCCATTAGTATAGTATTTTTAAGCTTATAAATTCTATCTCTAATAAGGTATATAATAGGGATTTTATCATGATTCCATTCATGTATTTTAAAGATAGAAAAAATTTCCTTTAAAATTTTATTCTAGTAAAATATATGTAAAATAAAATAAACATTTTAACCATTTTTGAGTGTGGAATTCAGTAGCATTACATTCATTCAAACTGTTGTGCAACCATCAGCACCATCCATCCCCAGAACTTTTTCATTTTTCCCTACTAGAGCTCGGTACCCACTAAACAGTAACTTCCTATTTCTCTCTCCCTATTCTACTGTCGGTCTGCATAAATTTGACTAGTCTAGGCCACTTACATAAGTGGAATCACACAATATTTTCTCTTTTGTGACTGGCTTACTTCATTTAGCATAATGTCCTCAAAGTTATTCCATGTTGTAGTATGTATCAGAATATCCTTCCTTTTTCAATCTGAATAATAATCCATTGTATGTATATAGCACAATTTATCAGATCATCTGTCAATGGACACTTGAATTGCTTACACCTTTTGGGTGTGTGAAGAGTGCTGTTATGAACATGGACATACAAATATATGTTTAAGACCCTACTTTCAGTTATTTTAGGTATATACCTAGAAGTAAAATTGCTAGATCATATGGTAATTCTATGTTGTTGTTTTTGAAGAATTGCCATACTGTTTTTCATAGGTACTACCCTATTTTACATTGCTACCAGCAATGCACAAGAATTCCAAGTTCTCCATAACCTTACCATTTGTTATTTTTTTCTTTTTCATTAAAAAAATCCTAAAATGTATATAATTACCATTTAAACAAAATTTTACACGAACTTTCTTAGAGACAAGGAAAATGCAATGTTATTAAAGATAAATACAATATCTTAAAATTTAGTTAGCTAATTTCAAGCTTAAGAGTTCTCATCAGTCACAGCAAATTATTTGTAATAGGATATTTGTTATATTTCAAGAGTCCCATTACCATCCAATAATTTGGTGATCTGCTGGAAGAACTTCTATGATTCAACACAAACTCATGGATAAGATTTTATTACAAAGAAGCACACAGTGTGGAAACAGCAGGAAAAATATACATAGAAAATGGTAGAATGGTTATTAACAGGCTTTGAAGGTCTCCTGATCTCTGTAAAGGCAAAGAAACTTCTTTTCTCTCCAGCCAGGAACAGTGAAGACACCTGCAATATATCTCCACCAAGGGAAGCAACTTAAGTCCTAGGATACATGTTCTTAAATGGATCAATTTACATGACCAACCATGGTGCAGACCCTAAACCAGGCACCAGATGCACATCATGAATCTTTATGTTTACTTTAACAATGTTGACAGCCTGGCACACCTTGATCCACTGCGTTGGACCTGCAGAATAACATTCCTAATCAGTAACCATGTGAACATTCCTGTAATTTAATTTTCAAGTATTTGACCATGATTACTTTTGTGGCTACAGAGATTAGCAGTAACTGAGTAAAACAGATCTGCTGTGTTAACTCTATCCTCACAATGTACACATAGAAAAAAGAATAATTGGATGTACATCTAAGTAGATAAATATACGCAATAAATATATTAGATGGAGAGATACACAACCATTTCTTAAAAGTAGTTATCTGAATAAGAAATTTCTTATATATCTCTAATTTGAATTTCACATACAAACCTTTTGCCAAAATATTTCCCCCATGAACAGCCAAAAAAAAAAAAAGAGCACATTATACCATCTTGTTCAATCTGTGTAAATGCTGGCAATACTTATTTTGCTGATTCCAGATTTGCTCTTTGCCAGGGCACAATATTTAAAAACATATCCTTGGCAAAGTTTTAAAAGTAGATTATTTCCAGTATGCAATATTTAATATTCAATGGTAACTTATTTGAAAGAATAAATCTTATTTATGAATTGCCACATGAAAAAATTACCCCCAGAGTTAGTATAGTTTAAAACAACAAATACTGTAATCTCACAGTTTTTGAGCCTCAGGAATCCAACAGCAGATTTGCCTTTGTATAAAGGTCCCTCACAAGTGTGCAGACAAGTTGTCGGCGGCAGCTGCAATTTCACCCGGAGTCTTGACTGGTGGGGAGAGGATGCTCACCTAAGTTCTTTCACTAGGTTATTGGCAGATCTCATCCCTTACAACATAGCCTTCTGCACAGGGTTGTCTTTACACCAAAGAAGACTGTCTCCCGAGGAGTGAGCATATCAAAGAGCAAGAGAGGAGACAGAGGAGCCCAGCACAGAAGCCACAGTCTTTGTATAACCTAACATCAGAAACTGTATTCTTTGTAATACCTATTCTCAGAAGTGACATCCCTTCACTTCTGCCATATTCTATTGGTCAGAAATAATTGGCCAGGAATATTCCAGGCGAAGGAATTACACAAGGGTATAAACACTAGGGCAGAGACTTTTGGAGAGCACCTTAGAGGCTGCCTCCATGTAATGTAGAAACCCCACTCCAAATTCTTGGCTTTTTAATTTTGCACATTGCCTGTATGCTGGGATGAGGAGTCTGCAGTACTCCCAAATGCTAGTGCCTAAATTTAATAAGTAATCTAATCAGATAAAATTTAGTTATTAGAAGATCCATTCTAATTTGTGACTCCCAATTAACTGAATGGTGTTTTGCCCAGGAAGTAGAGTAGCTAGATCTTCATCCATTCTGCATTTAGGATTCTCAGTCTAACACTGAAAACTTAGGTGACCTCGATCTCAGATTTTGACTTAATTCTTTTGGAAGAGGATTTAAAAATACAGTTAATAAGCTGGGTGCAGCAGTTCACACCTGTAATCCCAGGACTGTGGGAGGCTGCGGCGGGCAGATCCCAGCTACTTGGAAGGCTGAGGCAGGAGAATCATTTGAATCCAGTAGGGCGAGGTTGCAGGGAGCCAAGATTGTGCCACTACACTCCAGCCTGGGCGACAGAGTGAGACTCTGTTAATAAAAACGTCTGACAGCTATTTATCTAACTATTTTATTTTATTTTATATTTTACATTTTATTTAGTATAATCTATTATAGTATTTTAGATATTTTATAATATAGAATGTCAATTTTTACTTAATTATGTAAATTATGTAAAAGCAAGCGTCTACTATCCAATATAATATCAAGAGGGTGTAACAAGTTACATGTAAATGTATGATAATTCTATCTGATGATAAAATTTTTAAAAGATCATTTAAGTCAGTATTTCCCAACATAGATGTGAACATAATCACTGAACTGAAGTATTTTGAAATCTAAACTACCTAATTCCACACAAATGCACTAAGTAAGAATTTATTGGGTGACCCCTGTATAGGAGACGAATTTTAAAGGTGATTCAAATGTGCAATGTGTGTTGAAAGCTACTAAGATAAATGATTATCTTATATGAGCAAATAGAGGGTCTGAGAAAACTACTGCAACACCCAAAGGTACGTAAATGATTGAAACCTCAGGTTGAAGGCATTGGAGGGATTCATGCACTGCAAAGGGCAGTACTAGTTACCCAAATAATTGATGAATTTACACATTGCGCTGTTGTTACTCACTGGAATAAACACAATTTTCAATTTTCATATATGGCTTTTATGTGTTTCTTTTGAAAATGCGCACTGAGCACTTTCAGACGGCTGAGTTTTTCTCTTGAGTTTTCACATACAATCATCAAGAAAATGTTACTGAAATTATGGCAATATATAGTATGACTTTAAAAAGTACAGTCTGAATGCCTTCTGATAACTCTTGTCAGAAAAATTCAAATGAATCATATTTCAGATCATTGTTACACAATAGCAATTTCGAGGATGACGCGATGTTTTCTATCTGCACTGTATGTTATGCAACCACTATTCACATGCAGCTAATGAGCTCATGAGATGGAGACAGTGAGGCATAGAAAGTCATCTACTTTATTTTATTTTCTGTTAATTCTTTTAAATTTAAATTACCATAGCTACATGTGGCTAAAAGCAACCTTATTTGAAAATATAACTACATTGTTTAAAGACAAAATTCTTCAGAAACTACACTTCTATTTATTTGTTATGATGTATCCCTAACTTGATGGAATTAAAACTATGTTATCGTTTTTGGTTTCTACTTCACTTACAAAAAAATTGGGGAGAAGTTTTATTTAATTTTGAATAACTTGAATTATTAACTATAAGGGTTTAAATTCTCCTTGGAATTACAAAGTTTTATTTTACTAATTTTATATAAATAAACTTTAAATTGGACAGGATATGCTAAGGTGGCTGGGTTTTTCTGATAAAAGTTGCTGAGGAAAGATTGTCCTTTGAAAAAGAGAACCACGTTTATTTTAATATTAAAGTCATGATTATAATTTTTAAAATACAGTTGACTTTCAAAATACACAAGGCTCAAGTAAACCTAAGCTGAATACATCCCCTCCTGACTCTAAAATAAAAGTCAAAGTTAAAAATCTGAAAATAAATTGGTAAATGAATAATTTAGCTCTTAGAGGAGAAATAAATTATCAAATTAAGATAACCAATCAAAAGTGACTCCCTCAATTTCAAGAGTAAGTTTTGATTATTAAATACTTTTAATAAGGGCAGTCCAAAGCAGTATTTCTTAAAATGAAACTCTGTAAGTTATAAGTTGCAGCTATGTTAGTTATATTTTAAAAAATATTTCTAAGAATAAACGATGCATAAATACGAGTAGGATACATAGAAATTGCAGAAACATGTATAATATCAAACCCACAATGAGATATCACCTTACTCAGTCAGAATGGCTATTACAAATAACAGATGTTGGCAAGGATGTGGAGAAAAGGGAATGCTTATTCACTGTTGGTGGCAATGTAAACTGGTAGAGCTACTATGAAAAACAGAATGGAGATTTCTCCAAAAAACTAAAAATAGAATTATAATTTGATCCAGCAATCCCACTACTGGATATCTACCCGAAGGAAAAGAAATCATTATATAAAAAAGATACCTACACTTTTATGTATATTGCAGCATTATTCACAATAACAAAGATATGGAGTCAACCTAAGCATCCATCAACAGATGAGTAGATAAAAAAAATGTGGGATATATACACAATGGAATACTATTCAGCCATAAAATGGATGATATCATGTTATTTGCAGCAACATGGATGGAACTGGAAGTCATTATATTAAGTGAAGTAAGCCAAAGACAAAAAAAACAAATATTGCATGTTGTCATTTACCTATGGGAGCTAAAACAATTGAGCACATGGAGAGAGAGAATGAAAAAACAGGTTTCAGAGACTGGGAAGTGTGAATGGAGGGGTAGGGGGAAGGATGGAGGGAAGCAGGCTAAAGGGTACAAACATACAGTAAGATAGAAGGAATAAATACAATGTTTGACAGCAGAGTACGGTGACTATAGTTAAAAAAAAATGTACTGTACTCAGGAGTTGAACACTCTAATTACCCTGACTTTATCACTACACCTTGCCTACAGGTAACAAAATTTCACATGAATCTCATAAATTTGTACAAATAAAAATATTTTAACAATTTAAAATAGTAGAATTTTTTTTAAAAAAATCACTTGGATAAATTGAAAGCTTTGATGTATTTATTTTAATCTCACATTTATTTGCAGATGTTTGGTTTGGCAAAAATCTTTGAATCATAACTCAGAACAAAAGTAGCTGCTAATTATACAATGCATCGATACAACTTTAGATTGTTTGATGCTCTCAAAAATTTTCAGAGATTCAAACTTTTGTGTTCAAATTTGTTGTATTTTTAATCTTTAATGACTAGATATGCTTTTTATAGGCTTTAATTTTTAAATAGGCTTTCTGACACATTTTAATAGAAAATAGAAAAGTTATTTACCTAGACCTATAATGTACCTGTATAAAATTCAATTTGTATTTTGCTCCAAAGAAAATGCAGTCAATATATACCTGTATTAATAAAATAATTGAAATATCAGAAAAAATCTTAGAAATTATTATTGATTTCTTGCTATGAGAAAGAAGTCAGCAGTTTGGACATCATCAACACAGTGCATGGCTTGTCTGAGAACTCCTGAGACAGTAATGGTGCTTCTCAGGCTGCGAACAATGGCAGGACAGCTGCATCAGAAATAACTATGGTGCACCAGGAGGCTTGCACTGTTTGCTTGCATGCTTTATACACTGTATTTTCGGAACAGTTTTACATCCACAGCAAAGTTGAACAGAAAATACAGAGTTCATCCCTTAATTGCCTCTTCTCTCCCTCCCTACCACACATGCACAGCCTCCTCCCCTCCCCCAGCACAGGGGTACAGTGGTTACAGTTGATGAACCAATTTTGTCACAACGTTATCACTCAGAGCCCATATTTACATTACAGCTCAGGTTGAATGCTCTAGTTCTATGAATTTTGACAAATGTAAAATGACATGTATCCACCATTACAGTATCATACAAAATACTTCCACTGCCCTAAAACTCCCCTCTGCTCCATATATTCAGCCTCCCTCCCCTCAATTGAACCGTTTCCTTATTTTTGTGATCTACCTTTACTTCTTTATTACTTCCATCTTCAAGGTAGCAGGCACCTATGCCACAAGGGACATTATAATGCGATGACTGAATGCTGTGTGTTAGGGACCATCTGGTGCAGCTAAAAATCGCTTCTTCCACTGCTCACTTAGCCATGGACACGTTTCTTAACTCCTCAAAAATCTTAATTTCCTTATTGGCAAAACATATATGCATAGCATATCTCATACGAGGTTAATGTAGTGTTTAAATACGTAAGAAATGTGCCCAGTTCATGGTAATAAATGGCAGAATGAGGAAGGAAAGAGAGGTGAAGAAGGAATTTATTTTACGCCAAGCAGAGTGAGGAGACTCTGCATACGTGATTCCACTTGTTCTATGTTGTATTTATGTATTATTACACCTGGTCCTCTGAATTCAAAATATGCCCTTTTAAATCCAATTTGAGCAGACAGCATTATCAAATATGGATACTAAAATCAGGCTTAAATTCCAATATTCGTACAAAGCAGTAAATAAAATGTTTCACAATCCCACCTTTAAAAAATTCAAAAAGTATTGTAACAAACTTTTCTACTGTGTAGTATTTTTTGCTAGAAATTAAACACTTTTAAGAACATGTAAATACAATATAGAGCAATAGGAATGATGCCCCTTACTGAGCTTGAACATGATGAGCTCTGTTAGTTACTTCATGAAGTTATTTTTTATCTCTGTGCTGTGGGGTTTTCATACATTTTTCTGAGTTATGATTTTAAGAGATAAAGAGCACATTCTTTTAACTCAGATGCCTGGATAAAAACTAAATTGATGTATACAAAAAAGAACAACTTGTGCCCGAGATTATGGGTTTGACACATAGACATATCTGGATAGTAAACATTAGGGAAGATAAGTTAAAAGACACATTTACATCAGTCATAGAGATTGAAACTACAAAGAAAAGTTTTGTCTACTGAAAATCTTTGTTTATCAAGTTTGTATATGTTGATAGAGTTAAACTTTGGTCTTCCAACTTCTTTCTTGAAGGAGGAGTGTGCCAGAAAATCATTTTTCTTTACAACATGTATGAAACTAAGGGTTCTAATTATCAGTTTTTCATAGAAGGTTATAACTTAATAGCAGACCAGAAACAAACTCATGATTGGTATATTTAAAGGAGAAGTAAAAAACGATAAAATATGACTTCATTATTTGGAAGAAGAAAATTAAAATATTGCTTTCTTAATCTGAATTTTGAGACTCAAGTTGTATATAAATTATGGAAAGTTTAAAAAATAATACTTATAGTAAATCTATTAAGGAATCATGATATATTAAAAATAATTATGTAGTAACAAAACTGAGAAAAACAGACAAGAATCCTTTCTAACATTAGGCAAAATAACAAACTTTTCTGAGCCCCAATATTCTCATAAACATAATCATTTCTGCCTAGCTCATGGGCTTATGAGAATAATATAATATTGATAGGAAAGTGATTTGTAAATTATAAGGTTCTACATGCTGCTATTACAGTTGTGGCCGTAAATCTCACATATTGCAATAACATTTTGTATAAAATCATTTTTAAAGTTACATACACAAAGAGATGATCATCCTGAATAAACGTCTCAATTTTGACAGATCAGTAATAAATACAAGGGGGTTTCAAACTTACCACATTTCTAAACATATAATAATCGCATTAATGTTTTTTAATGTTATCTCACTGTCTCAGAAAAGAAAAACCCAAAGGCAGAAGCCAAAAAGACAGGTAACAATTACAGATTAAAAATCTATAATTTATTTCTCAAATTTGAAATGATTTCACTCTTTTTTGAATTTTTAATATATTCTGTTTATTTTTTAAGAGACAGTGATAGTATTCAGAAAGTATTTAAATTCTATAATTTTTTCTAACACTCAGAGTTTAAATTATCAACTATTTAAAGAAACAAACCTGGCATAAACAGACAGTTTCTCTAACAAACGCGTGTGTATATTAATTTTCATCATTTCCTAGTGAATGTTTGTTGTTGTTTTTCTCTGTGTTTAAGGATTTGATTTGTTCTCTGATGTAACCATATTCCCTAAGGGAAAAAATAAACACAGATGAGCATCTATCCCTCTTTTAATATCTTTCCTACTGGATTATTTCATAAAAGCTATTAACACTTTTAATCATGCCTTTACCACAAATATCCTTGAACTGACTGAACATATATTACTGAATACTGTGATGATAAAGATGCATAAAATATCACTACTTTTAATTTGGAGCTGATAGTCTCCATTTTGTATCTTTTAAAATGATTCGTTCAGATTTCCTTCAGTTGCTTGTTTTCTCCCCAAGATGAAGTTCTTACTTTTTGATGACTAATAAAAGGGCAGTCCTTACACCACTATGATTACTGCTAAGACTCCTTAGCTACCTATGACGGTATTGCCATCCTCACCAATATTTTTGGTGACTCATCTTTGCACAACACTTGGTCAACTGCATTTCTGAGCCCTGCAAAATTGATGATGCATTTGTTTCCTATTGTGGCCATAAGAAGCTACCACGAATTTAGTGGCTTAAAACCATACTAACGTATTTCCTTACAGTTATGGATGCCAGAAGTCCAGATTGGCTGGACTGATTCCTCTGCTCCGGGTTTCACAAAGCTGGGCTAGTCACAGAAGGCTCTGGGAAGAATCTGCAGCCAAGTTCATTCTGGTGGTTGGCAGAATCCAATTCCTTTGAATTATAGGACTATGGCCTCCATTTTCTTGCTGGCAGTTAGTTGGGGAACATCCGTAGAGGCTAGAGGCTTCTCTCTTTTCTCTGCAGGAGGAAACCTACACCTCAGAGCTGTGAAATGTGCATTGAATCTTTCTCACACTGAGTCTAACTTCCTGTTCTCCCCACCACCACCATAGAAACAGTTTCCTGCTTTTAAGGACTCATTATTAAGTTGGACCCACCTGCATAATTTTCCTATTTTAAGGTCCAGTTTATAACCTTAACTACATTCTGAAAAATCCCCTTTGCCTTATGATGTAACTTTATTTATAGAGTCCTGGGATTGAAGCATTGACATGACTGGAGGTGGGAGCATTATTCTGTCCACCACACGAGGCCACACTTCTGGCTGATGGATGTCACATGTCATTGCCGGGCAGAAACACGGGAGTGCCAGTGCTTGGTCCGCAGCTTCTTTTCCTTTACTGTGCTGACCCTGGAAGGACAGGGGGCAGGGCTGTGAACCTCTAGGGCACAGCCATGAAACACCGAGGATTAGCACCATGCTTCAAAACCAAGATGTGTTTCCCTGGTTGAATTCTGAGACTGTGTTGTAAGAGGTGGGTTCTTTTCTCCTTTCATGTCTCCCCACATTTGAACAAGAATGTCTGTAACTCTTATCCTATGCCAACCTCACTATAGTATTTGGGAGCAGATAACTTGTTTTTTTAGTCTCATGGGTCCACAGATACACACTTAATTTAGGTGATTCAACCGATGAGATTTTGAACTTTTTGAATTGATAACTTTTGGATAGAATTTTGGAATTTGAATTGATGTTGTAATGGGTGGAGATCTTTTGAGAATTTGGGATAAGGTAAATGTTTTTGTATAAAGGGCCGACATCAATATTTGAGGGCCAGCAAGTTGACTGTGGCAAGCAGAATAACAGCCCCCCAATGATATCCACACTGTGATCTCCCATACCCACGAACATGTTACTTTATCTGGCAAAAGACAATTTGACTATCTAATTAATGTATGGACATTAAGATGGTGAGATTATCCTGGAATATCCAGTGGACTCAATTACATGAGTCCATTAAAAAAAAAAAGAAATGGAGAAATGAGTTAAAAAATGAAATGTAAAGGGAAAAATGAAATTCAAAATGTGAGGGATACAAGGACACAACTCAGCTTCACTGGTATTGAAAATGGATGAAAGGGTCACAAACCAGGAATGTGGTTGGCATTTAGAAGCTGTGAATGACTGTCAGCCAACATCCTGCCATGCCATGGGGATTTCAGGCCTTTAGCCACATATAACTGAATTCTACCAATGAACCAAATGAACAAGGAAATGGATCCTTCTCTAGAGCCTCCAGAAAGGAGAGCAGTCTGCCAGCCCCTTGATTTTAGCTCAGTAAAACTCGAGTTGTATTTCTGATCTACAGAACTATAATATAATAAAGTTGTGTCAATTATTTCATTAAGTTTATAATCATTTTAGGGTGGTAATGTCAAACTCATAGAGACCTCATAATGACGAAGGCAGGACAGTTAATTAGCCTTGAAGCAGGATTATAAATATATGCTGTGCTCCATTCATTACAAGTGAATGTCAACTGTTACTGATTCTCTTTTCTCACAATGTTGAAAAATAATTCAGTTTCCAGATTAAAGGAAACATATCATACACTAGGGCTGGGTTAATCTGCTCCAGCAAATATTCCACACCTGGCACAGCAGCTGCAATCAAGGATACTACTCAGTTGGTTGTGTGGTGGTCCACTATCACATTTCAGGATATGTCTATCTTTTATGCAGTCCAGTTGGTTAAATTAAATAAGCTATCAAAAAGAAAAGGAGTCACCATACTGGCCTGGCTCATTGACCTTGATAAGCAGGAAAAGGTAAAGTTACCTCTACACAATAAAGGAATATGTGTGAACCTCGGGCTGATTGACTAGGGTGCTTTTGACTAATCCTTTGCCCTATCATGATAAAATGGACAGATGTAGTAGCCATAGACAGAGGCAGTTCTGATTATCACATTTCAGGCCACTCTAGGATGATAAAGGTATGAGTCTCGCTACATAAGCCACCAAGACCCGTCAAGGAAAGAGGATGATGAGAAAGAGGGAAAGAAGGAATATTGGCTGTGGTCCTGGCAATGGAGGTTGCAATTCATCCAGTGAACTTCTCACTTCTGAATTCTCCATTCCCATTTTCCCTCTCGGGTGTTTGCTCTAATAAAATCCTTGTGTGCTTAATTCCATAAGAGATGACTCTACAAGGCAAGGCACACCAAGGATTCCCAGCAACAGGAGAAGTTAAAGAAAAACATATACTCAGCTCTTCGGAAGGAAAAAACTTTGCTGTGAGCTGATTTTCGGAATTTCCACAGACCTCTGGGAGAATAAATATCCTGTTTTTAAAATAATTTCCACTTTTATTTTAGAATCGGGGATACACGTTCAAGTTCGTTACATGAGTATATCCTGCGATGTTGAGGTTTGGGATGATTGATCCTGTCACTCATGTACTGGACATACAGTATCCAATAGTTAGTTTTCAACATTTACCCTCCCTCCCTCACTTCCCCCTCTAGTAGTTACCAGTGTCTATTGTTGACATCTTTATGTCCATGAGTACCCAATGTTTAGTGCCCAGTTATAAGTGAGAACATGCAGTATTTGGTTTTGTGTTCCTGGGTTAATTGCTTAGAATAATGGCCTCCAGATGCATCTATGTTGCTGCAAAGGACATGATTTTATTCTTTTTTATGGACTCATAGTATTCCATGGGGTGTATGTACCAAATTTTCTTTATCCAATCCATATTTGATGGACATCTAGGTTGATTCCATGTCTTCATTATTGTGAATAACGCTACGATGAACATCCAAGTGTATGTGTCTTTTTGGTAGAATAACTTGTTTTCTTTTGAACATATACACAGCAGTGGGATTGCTGGGGTAACTAGTAGCTCTGTTTTAAGCTCTTTGAGAAATCTCCAAACTGCTTTCCACAGAGGCTAACCTAATTTACATTCCCACCAATAGTGTACAAGTATTCCATTTTCTCCACAGCCTTGCCAGCATCTGTTGTTTTCTGACTTTTTATTCGTAGCCATTCTGATCGAGGTGTGAGATGGTATCTTATTGTAGTTTTGATTTGCAGTTCTCTGATCATTAGTGATGCTGAGCACTTTCATGTCTGTTGGCTGCTTGTATGTCTTCTTTCAAGAAGTGTTTGTTCGTGTCTTATGTCCACTTTTTAATGGGGTTATTTCTTTATTGCTTGATGAATTGTTTAAGTTCCTCATATTACCTGTTGATTTAAGCCACCCAGTTTGTGGGCTTTATTACAGCAGCCACAGGAAACTACGACATCACCCACAGGGCCAGGGAAGGAACTGGCTATGAAGAAGAGGCCCCCTTTACAGAAACTGCGGCCCTTGGTAGGGAAATACCATCACTGCAATTCCGTAGCCTGGCAGGGATGGACCCAGGGAACACACACCCCACTTTTCCGTGGTCCAGTCTTCCACCAGTGCCTACTTTGGGTGTAGCGTAACCAAAAGCTTGAGAGAACCTGTAGACATAGTTCTTAGAGATTGGCCTTTCAGGAGAAAAGCAGTGTGAGGAAAGATGAAGGGTATGTCTGAAGAGGCTGGGAGAGTTCTCTGCACATCCCCCAAAGCCCGGTCTTTCAATGCACACTTTATGTCATGTGTTAAACAGCTATTTCTCCACTGTGTATTATACCAGGATGTCTAGTACCTGAATTCTGGGCAAGGCAGAAAAATCTGGTTAAGGAAATTGACAAACACAAATGTGATTCAGTGATTTTAATCATTGTAGAAATCATACCACTTAAAAGACTTGTTAGAATACCATCACCACTGCTACACATGTGATGTGTACCCTGTAACCATGGCCAGTTCTGGTGCTGGTCCTGGGATAACACTCCTGGGATATCACTCCTGGCATTACTGGTTGGATATTAGATTCCAACTTTGAAACTCGGAAAACTGCTACTTGATAATAGTATGGAGTTTGAGATCTCTTGTGTTTATTTTTCAAATGCAGTTAACCACCCGCATATCTCTCTCTCTCTCTCTCTCTCTTTCTCTCTCAGTGTGTGTGTGTGTTTGCATGTCTCTTTTGCATTATTATTTTTTCCACATTATTTTCCAGAGTAGGATATGCATCTGATTCAAGTTTAGGTCACACTATTTTGACCTAATTTTAAGTACTAAGAAATGCAATTTGGGAACTTTTTCAGCCTTCATAGTAAGAAATGTTTCTGCCCCAACCAAATGTAAGAATAAGATATGGTGACTGGGCATGCAAACAATTACACTTCTATCAATTTTTCTTATTACACAAGAATCCACATGTATTATTCACATCCTTCTTTTACAGAACATTATTAATACTAAATTAATTTAGAATATTTTATCTGAATTGAGCTGAATTAATTATTACAAAATGGATTTTTTAACAATATATATTAAATAAGGTATTTCTGATTTTCAAATATATGCTTCTTACATACATCTCTGGTATCTCTGAAATTATGTGAAAATTTCAATATCCTGTAAAATTAATAAATGTTTATTTTAATAGCTTACAACATAAAGACTAAAACCTGAGAAAGTTTGAAAACTGATTAGAATCTAATAAAATGTTTCATTAAAACATTCTCTGTGACTTAACAGATTTATCATTTAAATCTTAGAAATAAAATTTTAGTTACACAAACATTCTGATAATTTCTATATTATTCCATTTTTCCTACCTAAACTTTGAAATTGAAAGTCCCTTGAGGAATCATTTCACACTAATATTACTTCAGATAACACCAATGAAGCATTTATTCCTATCAGCTGTGATGAACAGGGGACTTAAATACTCGGTGTTACTCAACTATCTAAAATTCCCTCAAGTTTATCCACAAGAATCAATTTGAACAACACTTACTTAGAAAGATAATGTTCCTTCCCTAAAGAGGTCAGAGAGTGAATCTACACTGGGACTAAGGCTATGCCTTCTGGCAACCATATACATCCATTATCATGGGACTACCCACCTGCATTATCATAGGACCACCCATCTCTATTATCATGGGACCATCCACCTCTATTATCACGGAACCATCTACCTCAATTATCATGAAACCATCTACCTTCAATATCATAGGACCAACTGCCTCCTTCACCCTGTGACCATGTACCTCGATCATCATGAGACCACCTTCAACATCATGGGATCAACTACTTCCATCATCTTTGGACCATCTCTCTCCATCATCATGAGACCATCTACCTCCATCATCATAGGACCAAATACCTCCACCATCGTAGAACCAACTACCTCCGTCATCCTGGAACCATCTACCTTCATCATCATAAGCTAACTACCTTCGTCATCCTGGGACCAACTACCTCTGCCATAATGGGACCAACTGCTTTTATTATCATGGAATCTCCATCTCCACCATCACATGGGAAAATCCACCTTCATCATTATGAAACAACCAATTTACCACCATCATCATGATCATCAACAAGGCCCAGACACTCACCAATTCCTGCCCTCTAAGACCTATAGCCACGTCACTGCTGTCTTGAATTCATAATGACTTTTTATGCCAGTTGAGGGCAGTCATCAAGGCACCTCAGACTTCCAAGTCTTTAATTATCTGAGCTGTAAACCTCTTCACGTCTCTTCATACATTTATTCTCTATCTTTTTTATATTTCTCTCCAACCACTAAAATGTCTGTATGCTCTGAAATTTGGGGACCATTGTCAGCAACACCCCTATATCCTAATTCCACTCCCTGAATGCCTCCTTAACCTAGATTTGCTCTAATGATGCTGCTTCCCCTGAAGCATTCTCAGGGTGGCTGATTTTCTTCTGAATCATCTATGTCTCTCTGGGCAAGGAGGTGAGTTGGGGGATTCCTAGCTTCTCATGACAACTTTCAGAATATTCATTCTCCTTAGTTTAAAATACTGATAATATTATTATGTCACCAACTAGTTACCTTACTGTTGTCAACTGTTAATGCTTGGGTCATATTTTTATATTTATGGACATTTTAACTCCAGGCTAATATAATTTTATTAAAAATTACCTCTGCCTTAAGTCTTGGTGATTTCAATCTATGTGTAGATGGGATTTCCTGTACTCTGACCCTCTCGCTCATTGTACTCCTCTCCTCTGTAAATCTTGCCTTTCGCCTTGCACTTCTAGGACTGTGTTGAAAAAAATTGCTGTTATCTATAATATAAACTGCAAAGCGTCTCTAATTGCTTGCCCACCACCTATATTTTCAGCTAACTTCTGATTGTATCTTGCTCCTAACAATCGTTTTACCCAACAAAACATGTAATTAATTAATTATCCCATTCTTTCATTGTTTCTTATCCCCTTGACAGTGAGAAATCTAGCTTAAATTTCAGGTCAACTTTTATACTCCTTTCCTTGCCCCCATCTTTCTTGACATGGGCAAAAATCTAAGTATATTCAGACCACACCTGCATCACTGCCATTGAAGGTGGCTGGAGGAAGACACAGAATCAGTCTGATTCACCTCACCCTAAAAAAAAAAAATCATGATTATGGACCTACTTGGTCTTATAATGCTACCTGAAAGTTACACTAAAGGTTTCAAGTTTATTCATTCTCCTTCTTCATTGCTGTTTAAATAACCTCACCTCTTCTTGAATCTCAATATCTTCCCACCCACTTCATTCAGCTGAAAATGTTGCATTGTTCTTAACTGAGAAAATCAAAGCAGTTAAAAGAGAAACTCCATAGCTTCCATTCCATACCATTGCACCTACCTACCAACACCTGACTCCATATTCCCTACACACCTCCAACATTTGATGATACATGTCTGTTATTTTCTAAAGACCACTCTTCTACTGCTTACTAAATTTGAATCTTTTCTCGGATACATAGCTCCAAGCAATTCTCAGTTCTTTCTTTTACAGCATCAAATGTTGCCTCTCTATTGGATTGTCTCCATTAATATAAATGATTAACTTTATTTTCTCCTTTATAAACAAACAAAAACCCTAAAACCTTTTCTTTATCCCACTTCCTTGCCATCCACCACTCCATTCTCTGTTCCCCTTGCTGCAAATATTTTTGAAAAAGTTTTTAATATTATCTGTATCTAATTACCCCCTCCAGTCCCTTAAACCCATCTCTCCATGAAAAAGAAAATCCTGCTTTTAACAAGATCATCAACGATCTTAACATTGCTAAAACCAATGGCCAGTTTTCAGTCCTAATTTATTTGGCCTAAAGACCAAAATTGGCTTAGTTGACCACTTCTTCTCCTTTAAGAAACTCTCTTCACTGGGCTTCCAGGGCACAACATTTCTTGGTTTTATTCTACTTCACTTGGGTCACTCTCCCTTAGTTTATTTAATGGGTTCTTCTTTTATACTTGACTTCTTAATATTGCAGTGCCCCACTGTTTAGTCTTATGTCCTTTATCTTCTATGTATTATTCTATGTCTCATCCAGTTCCATGGCTTTATGAATCATCTCTGTGCTGATGTCTCTCAAAATTGTACATCCTGCCTAAGTGTCTAAGCCTCTGTAAACTCATATATCCAACCCACTGCTTGACATTTCCAAAGAGGTATCTCAAATTCCACACAACCCCAACTGATGCCCGATCTTCCTTGAATTTTTCACCACAGGCTTCTTCAATTCAGATGAGGAAATCAAAATAATTAAGTAATTAAAATTGTTCACCTAAAACATTACAGACATCCTTAATTCTTTTTTCTCTTATGATACCCTCAACCAATCAAAGAAAACCATGAAAAATATTCAGAACAATCTTCAAAATACATACGGAACTGAGGTACTCCTCACCATCTGATCTGCACCCCTCTGACATAAGCCACCATCCTAAATAGCCCAGGTTACATCACCTTCTCACTACTACTCTGCTTGCTATTTCTCACAGAGAACCAAGTGGGCTTCCTGTATTGGTTCATTCTCAAGCTGCTAATAAAGACACACCGAGAGTCAGTAATTTATAAATAAAAGAGGTTTAAGTGACTCACAGTTCACCGTGACTGAGGAGGCCTCAGGAAACTTACAATCATGGTGGAAGGGGAAGCAATCACGTCCTTCTTAACGTGGTGACAGCAAGAAGTGCCGAGTAAAAGGGGGAAAAGCCTCTTATAAAACCTTCAGATCTCGTGAGAAGTCACTCACTGTCTGCAAATCAGCAGCATGGGGTAACTGCCCCCATGATTCAGTTACTTCCCACAGGGTCCCTCCTACAACGAGTGGAGATTTTGAGAACTACAATTCAAGATGATATTTGGGTGGAGACACAGCCAAACCATATCACCTTCTAAAGTGTAACTCAGATTAGGTCACTCCTTTGCTCCAAAGTCTTCTGTGCCTCCCCTTTAATTCACAGTAGAACCAAGGTCCTCACCATGGCCTGTGAAGTCCAACAGGATCTGGCCTCTCAAACACCTCTCACCTCACCTCCTTCTCATGATCACTGGCTCACATTGACCTCACCCTCACTGGTATTCTGGTCATTCCTCAATCACAGACTGTTCTCGTTTTAAAATGGCTGTACTGGCTTACTTCTGTGCCTGGAACAACCTCTCCCTAGATATCCTTGCCTTCCTTTTTATTTATTTATTTATTTTTTTGTAAAATGATACTTTCTACATAAGCTCATTCTAAGCATCCCACTGGTATTCTGGTCATTCCTCAATCACAGACTGTTCTCATTTTAAAATGGCTGTACTGGCTTACTTCTCTGCCTGGAACAACCTCTCCCTAGATATCCTTGCCTTCCTTTTTATTTATTTATTTATTTTTTTGTAAAATGATACTTTCTACATAAGCTCATTCTAAGCATCCTAGATACTACAATGACCTCCTCCTTCTCTCCCTTGGTGTTCCTGATCCTCCTTACCCCACTCTACTTGTTCTTTATTCCATAGTACATATCACAGGCCAGCAAACTATAAAATATTTGTTTTAGGCATATTTTAATTGATCTGTTTCTCAATGCTAGAATATTGCTTCTAAAAGCAAAAATCTTTACTCATTTTATTTACCAATACACCCTAAGATCTGAAAAGTGCTGTTCTCATTATAGTGCTCAGTAAATATTTTGAACTAATAGATCACATTTCATAGGTTGAGACAAAAGTTAACCTTTTGAATTGATGCAAAGAGGAAAATGCCACTCCTAGTATGTTTCACTCTGAACAACTGGAACTATTCCCAGGTGTAGATTATTTTTCTTATCACAGAAAAGATATCTAACTAATTCACACAGATATTATGTTCCCTGCTAGAAAGCATCATATATCTTACACGTCCAGAACAGACCATGTTTTCAAATTACCAAGAATTAATTTACACTTCTATAAAGAATAAGCACTCTCAGATCATATAACACTGCATTGTTACATAACCTCATCCTTCGTGTTTTATAGAACTTGATTTCTTCAACTTGTCATGAATTGTTCAAAATTCTCACCAGCTTTAGCAAACTGTTGAATAATGCTTTTCTGCCTATGGCTTTACCTGAGATCCTCAATACAATTTTATTTCATGACATTAAGGAAGGTAACAGACAATGTGTCAGAATTTTGCATTTTTAGTAGCTGTGCTTGGGGAAAAAGCCACATAATCAGACCAGAAACTCCTCTCCAAAACTATTGTCTTATATTGCAAAGGAAACATCTCAAGAAGACTGAGCTATTTTCAAAGGCTAATTCATATGAGAATACATTTATAATTTTAAAGAAACTATTTACATGTCCCTAGATGATAAATTCTTGGAAGTTGTATCCATATTGAGACTCCCCTTTTCCTGCCACTTTTTTTTTTTTTTTAACAGCAGTGGTGTGTGCCCAGTAGGCATCAGGAAAAGGGTTGATGATTATAATGTTATAAAGTAAAATTACATTGTCTTCAAGGCATTATCCACAGTAACGGCACATTCTATTCTTATTAGTGCATTATATCTTGATAAAGAATTTGTCTCAATAAGCCTGTAGCACTAACTTACTTGAATTGATTATATGTATTACAGTTTAAATGGTTTTCATCTGACCCGTTTTAAATTCATTGCTTTATAATTTCTTTATGAGACAGGATAAGTAGGAGTAGGCAAGAGGATTCTTTTCTATTATACTTTAATTTTTATATGTCAAAGCGCATTTTCCACATGTCAAAGTCAGTTAGGTCGATTTTCCACAGCTGAGGAAAGTATTTAAAAAATTAAAATGTGGGAAATTAGATTTATTTACTGAATTTTGTGAATTCTTACATTCTTTTTCACAGGAATGGTACTTACTAACCAGGACTCAATTTAAAGGAGAAAACTTAATGGTGCTTTTAAAAGCAATGTCTTTTATAATTGCCTTTATAGTAGTTTAAAATTATTTGCTTCATTATATGTACTGGTTGTCTTCTCTTTATCTAAAGTAAACATCATGAATCTTTCTAATTTCACTTATAAATCTACATCATATCTTTTACTTTTTGTGGTTCTGTTCTTAGGTTGTTTGTTAAGACATATGTGGGTTAATCGTAATTATTACATAAACAGCATGCACTTTCCATAACGAGCCCCAAGAGGCCACCTAAGTTTCCTTCTCCGTTTTCTGTAAGGACTGATAGATTTGTAAATAAACTATTTAAAAATCATATAAAATAAAAAAATTTTAACCTAGCTTTCTTTTTATTCGTTTTGTGTTTTTAGAGCAACTTATCATTCAGTGCTTTGATCATGGAGTGTATGTACAGAGGTCATGCAGTAGGAGATTAATAGCTGAAGCAGAATTGACTGTCATGTTTCAGGCTCAGGGTGAATCATGTTTTACTTGTCAGTAAATAGGCCTAAAGTAAATTTTAAAAAATGTTCCTTGTGTGTTGTCTGTTCTGGTTTCTCATTTTGTTACTTACCTCTTGAGAGGCGATATTCTTTATATTTTATGAATTCAAGTTATTTTCCAATAGTGTTAGATGATCAAAAGCCTGCTTCTTAACAATATTTCTCTGCCAACTAATGACTATGGGGATTCGTATCATACATCTTGACACATCCAGTCTTCAGCTGTAAACGCATATCTTTGTACACACAGCTAGTGATTGTATCTGTCAAGATACAGCATATATACACCAGCTATGTATGTGTCCACATATAATCACTGTATCTGTATACTGAAAGATATACTGTATCTGTCAAGATAGTATATATATTTATATATTATGCATGTATATACACACTAGCTATATGTGTGTATATACATATATACACACAATCACTAGCTATATATACACATAACTAGTGTGTGTTATAAATATATAGTATCTTCACAAGTACAATCACTATATGTGTATATAACACAAATATGTGTATATATATATGTGTATGTGTGTATATACTAGCTATATACACACTAGCTATGTATACACATAACTAGTATATATACACACAGACATTTATGTTTATATATATACATGCACACATAGCTAATGATTGTGTCTGTGAAGATACTGTATCTATTATGTATATATTATTTGTATTGTTTGTTTTTTGATTTTTAAGTCATGGTATGTAAAAATTTATCACTTAATTTTTTGAAGAAATAAAAGTTCTTCCACTTTTTTCCTATTTATTATATATTTGATTTGTTTGTCTTCATCCAATCATGTGAAAATCTAGCCAGAAAAAAACAGTCAAATCTGGAAGCTTGACTATTACTTATGCTTGTAAGAATAAAAGCAACAATAGAAAAAATTTAGACCTTTGTACTTCCTTTTCCTTTTTTCAATTAAAAATTTATATTCCATTTTTTAAGGACTTGATTGCTCTATTATTAAAGTCACAAAATGTACAATCTTTCTCATAACTTTGAAACAGAAATCCAGGCCAGGTGAGGTGTCTCATGCCTGTACTTTGAGAGGCCAAAGCGAGGGGGTGACTTGAGGCCAGGAGTTTGAGACCAGACCGGCCAACATGGTGAAACCCCACTCTATTAATTTCCCAGGTTTTCTTCTAGGATTTTTATAGTTTGAGGTCTTACATTTAAAAATTTAATCCATCTTGAGATGAGAGAAAAGAATATGGTGAGAGAAAAGAATCCAATTTTATTCTTCTGAATATGACTAAATAGTTATCACAACAACATTTATTGACTATGGAGTTCCTTCCCTGTGGCTTATTTTTGTTGATTTTGTCAAAGATCAGATGGTTGGATGATGCAGGTTTATTTCTGGGTTCTCTATTCTGTTTCACTAGCCTACTTGTCTGTTTTTTTTTTGTTTTTGTTTTTGTTTTTTGCCAATATCATGTTGTTTTGATTACTATAGTCTTATAGTATAGTTTGAAGACAGCCAATGTGATGCTTCCAGCTTTGTTCTTTTTGATTAAAATTGCTTGGGCTATTCACCTGGCCTGGATTTTTGTTTCAAAGTTATGAGAATGAATGCACATTTTGTGACTTTAATAATAAAACAATCAAGTCCTTAAAAAATGGAATATAAATTTTCAATTGAAAAAACGAAAAGGAAGTACAAAGGTCTAAAAATTTTTCTATTGTTGCTTTTATTCTTACAAGCATAAGTAATATTTAAGCTTCCAGATTTGATTGTTTTTTTTCTGGCTAGACTTTCACATGATTGGATGAAATGTCAAAGTTGTTACAAAATATTAATAAATTTTAAAAACCCTGTAGAAGTCACGAAAAAAGATGCAATACACAGATGAACATCATTAAGCGTTAAGAATAGGACATAACCAAATATTCACCACATATTAACAAAACGATAAAAAAAGAGGTGTTATTATGCCAGTAAATTTATAAAAAGATTCAGACAATATGGGTAAATTCCTAGAAAGAGTATAAACTGTCAAAAATCAACTTGAATGATTTTACAAAAGGCACATAATTGTTTGTTTAATTTGTTCACAAAAGAATATCAGGCTTGAGTGCTGTTACAGATGTTTTGTTAAAATCTAAAAGGAGAGTTAATTTTCTTATTACAAGAGAAGCATAGAATGGACAATAGGAGATATCCTTAAATTTATTTTACAGCCCTACAACATAATCTTTATAACTAAGATAAGAAGAGAGTTTACTACCCAATATAACTTATAAATATTCGCCAACCAAATTGACCAACGCATAACAGAAGCAGAAAAACCATGTAGACAAAATTCAAAAAATTATTAGCAATTATATAGTGTAGCAAACAAGAAACAATAGGAAAATGCTTTAACCTGAAAATGAGCGCTTAAAATTTAAGCAAGTGTGGTACTACTAAATGGAGAAATTATAAAACAGTTTATTTTAAAATTAGGGGGGAAAGAATGGAATGGTTATTGCAGTGATTTACTTTGAACATTGCAGTAGAATTCCAAAAAAAAAAAAGTAATACGTGAGATAAAAGAACACAAGTGTAAATATCAGAAAAGAAGAAATGATGTTGAAATGTTCAGATATGTTACGATTGCCAAAGTAAAAACAACACAAATAATCTTCAGACAAAATAGAGCTGTATATGTTTAATAGTGGTCGTATCAATATACAAAGTAATTGCATTTCTACCCAACAGTATTGAGCAGGTAGAAAATGTTATCCAGTTTTATCAAGGAATAAAATAAAAAATATATATATAAGGAACTAAGGACTTAATCTAAGAAAAAGCGGATATGGACTTTATGAGTTTCATTATAAGTCTTTAATAAAACAAATTAAATATAATAATCATGGCTAGATAATTAAATAATGTACATATGTCAGTTCACCGCAATTGAACTATAGAGTCAACAAAATCCCATTCATAGTCCAATAGGTCTTTTTTTCACCGGAGAAGTTTATGAGAATTTTTTCTAAAATTTATTTGTGGAAACAAAAGTCTAAGAATAGTTATGAAAATTCTGAAAAAGAAAAAGTCCTAGTCAGTTGGACTTTAGCCTCCTAAGTATCAGACTTTTAGTACACCAATACTAATTAAGTCTTTAGAATAATTAAATTGTGTGTGTGTGTGTGTGTGTGTGTGTTTGTGTGTAGTCAAATATATCAATAGCAGAGAACAGAGCGCCCAGACATATATGGGAAGGTAATGTAGAATGTAGGATGCAGTACAGAGTAGTGGGTGAGAAGATGGACTATTTAATAAATGGTAGTGGCGTAATTGCATAATTACAAGTTACAAAGAAGTAGATAAATTGGATCTCTGCTTTATATCATGCCCAAAAATAAATTACAGAAAGATTAAAGACATCAATATATAAGAAAAACTTCAAATAATTTTAGAAATATATATGTATAACTTCAGAATATGGAGGACTCCTTTTTAAAATATATAAAAATGCAACCCATAAGGAAAAGATGTATAAATTAAACTACTTGGAAATTTAATACCTTGGTTCATCGGAAGGCATGATAGGTAAAATGGAAAGACGATTACAGAGAGAAAATGCTTGTAATATTGCAGATAAAGTATCAATATTGAGACAGACAACTAAAAAGGAATGACAAATGACTCATTTGAATAAAGGGGAAAAACATAAATAGGTATTTCACAAGAAAAAATACATGAGTGGCAGATAAAAATATGAAATGTTGATTAATCTTATTAGCAATCAGGAAACTGTATATCAAACATATATAATATGATTTTAAAATCACTAGACTTTCAAAACTTAATTTTGGGCATTACCATATATTCCTAAGAATATGGAAAAACAGAAATAATCACACCCTGCTCTAATGAATATAAATGATATAAATATTTAAACGTTTGTATTTTGTAACAAAGTGAAATGTCTCCGCACTCTATGAACCAATAATTTGATACATAGAAATATGCCCTACAGAAACAAGTTTGTGTGCCCTTGGAGCTATATACATTTAAAAAGAAAAAAGAAAAAAATGTCAGGAAATCACAATTTCATTGACAAGAGAATACATAAATGTATAGTAATAGATTTATAAAGTAGAGCAGTACACAACAAAGAAAATTATTTGCACCAATAAAATCACACAATGTTAAAAATGAAATATTCAGTGAAAAGACAAGTTGCAGAAAAATACATACAACCGAAAAATTTCGGTTATGTACTCCAAATATGTATACATACTGTATGTATAGCATTAATTACATTTATGATAAAAAATAAAATAGAAAAAGGACATATTTGGTATAACGTTTGACTTGCTGGTTGTTCTGGGAGTTTAGAGGTGTCCTGTAGGATGCTCTATGTTCCCTATCTGAAGTTACAGCATGGATCCTGAGTAAGCACTTTTAATTACTCTTCAAATTATGAAGATTATTATATTGGTTATATATATGTCCTATGTTCAGAAATAAAAGGTGGGGAGAGAAGGAGAGAGAAATTCCAATCAGAAAGAACAACTTTAGACAAGTTTTTTTTGGTAATGACAACACAGTGCATGAGAATAAATGAGTATCAGGCCAGAATCTCAGAAACGAGGAAAAGATGATACAAGATGAGAGTTGAGATGTAGGCAGGGAACAGAAAATGTGCAGTGTGGTGGCTATGCTGCACATTTTCATATGTACCAGTCCCCATGAAAAGGAGGCAGAAATTCTTAGAGAAATGTGTGATCAAAAGTTCAGGAAAGGAATAGTAGAAAATGAGATATCTAGTTACACCAGAAATCACAGAAGCGCTCACAATAAAAGACATATTATAAAAGAGAAGACCTCTGATCTAGATGAGAAGAATAGCTTGTGTCAAACCCAAGGTCCTAATAAGAACAAGAAGAAAGCCAAGTAAAATACATACAAAAAAAAATGTATCTGTGTAAATGCATCAAAGAGCAGTTGAAGCAAAGAACACAAGAACAACTGAAAACAGATGTGAAACACTCTTCTTAAGATTCCATGGAGAGATCTGGTCAATACCACCTTAGCACATTGATCAAACTAAGCATCATTAATAGTGGGACATCCGATGGTATAGCCCCCAATAGGATGCAATAGATTATACACAAAATCACCCCTAAAATCCCCAACACTTTAACAGAAATGCAATCAAGCTTCCAGACATTTTTCCTGTTTGTAGGAAATGCAGCAATAGAGAGTTGAATAAAACATCACGTGGAATAAAACAGACAAATTCGGAGTAAAAAATAGTCTATGAGGAAACTCACTCTTTACGGGTCTTCAAAAACCCAATGTCATGAACAAGGGCCTCTTCTAGTCGAAAAGAGATTGAATAGACATAACAACCCATTGCAAAGTTTGAATTGGATTCAATGGTGCTCTGGATTTAAAACATGTAAAGAATAACATAGACTCCTGTAACAGTTGGGTAAATATGTATGTGTAGTATATGACATTAAAATTATTTAATGGTTTTAAGATTGGTCAATGCATTGCTATTGATTGTTATGCTTTATGTAATAAAACATGTAAGACCATAAATAGTGCTGCACAAAAATAGTGATTAAATAGGAAAAAAGAGAAGACCTTTTTTTTTTAAGAATACTGCTATCTAATAAACATAGAAGGGATGGTAAAAAGGGCTCCTGCATTTTGCAACTCTGTGTATAATATTAACTATTGGCTTCAGGCAACTATATTGTTAAAGGATGATAATTGTCCTCATTATTCCCAAGGTGAATGCCATTGTATCTGGATGTGAAGCAGGTGTAATTTCAAATTATATACCGTGTGTGTGTGTGTGTGTGTGTGTGTGAGAGAGAGAGAGAGAAGGAGAAAGTGGAAGGTGAGAGGTGTGTTCGGAGACAGAGAAAAAGAGGAGACAGAGGACAAATATGGCCAGTCTTTGCCAAATTTATCTAGCTGGTATTTTTCTTTCAACATTTCTTTACATTTGAAATTTTTCTCTGGGAAATTGAGATTGTGGGAGCTTAGGATACTTGTCAAAATTAAAACACACACACACACCCATCAATGTTGAAAAAAATGTTACAACTAGGCTGACTAGGATTTAGGGATGATGCCATGTATTAATCAACATTCAGCATAGCATCTCAGGACCAGGGGAAAATGGGCAAATTAGATAGATAGAAGATAGAGCTAGATAGATGATAGATTCATAGATAGATAGATAGATATAGCGATATGTTATTTTAAATACGTAAACCCACAGCCCATCAAAAAATTAAAGAAGAAATTTTCTAAATACTTAAGCATTTCGTATCTAATGCCAAGTCTTTTGATTTTAACAATTATGCCAATAGAGTATGCGTAATGTGAACTTGATGTTAATAAAATATGGATTGATTTACTACTCTTAACGAAATCAAAATATCTCATAATAGTTTAACCTTTGGGAAAAGTATTTCACAATGAATATCCTTCCACAAAAATATTAACTTCAGCCCTAAACTAAGAAATTATAGGTTGTGAGGGACAAGGTATTTTTTTTTTAATTTGTAGAGCTAATAAATATCTTGATAGTTTTTCCCAGAGAAGTATGTTGGTTTAGGTAGCTTATTTTTACAATTTCAGAAGAGTGTAGAATCACTGAATTTCTTGGGGAACATTAATAAAATGTGGTGACAACAGCTTTTAATGCTGGAATCACGCTCACAGCAGGTCTGACTGCCACACAATGAGTAATCAAGAGATGCCAAGAAAACGGTGTTGAAGTGAGCTGAAAGAAATGCGGCTTTCTTGTCCTTTTGGCGCCCACAGGAGACGATGAACCGAGCATTCAGTGGTGGTTTAAAATGCAGCAGGCAAGTCCAGTAAATGTAAATGGTATTTTAGGAAGACCTTAAGTAAGTTGTGATTTTTTTTAGTGATATAAATCAGTTCACATACATTCAAAACCTAACCCCAGCACTGTGTGCATATGTAGAACACAATTATGCACTTTCTCAAACTCCTGAATCTAATTGCCCTCTTTCCTGCTCTCTTTCATGTCCTATGTAAGAGAACCTCTGGAAACATTTTAACTTCCTTGGGTACTTCTTATTTATCTTATCTTGAAAAATAATGCAATAAAATATTTGAGGCGGGGCACAGTAGCTCACGCCTGTAATCCCAGAACTTTGGGAGTCTGGGGTGGGTGGATCACTTGAGGTCAGAAGTGCAAGACCAGTATAGCCAACATGGTGAAACCCCATATCTACTCAAAATATTAATACAAAAATTAGGCGGGCATGGGGATGTGCCTGTAATTCCAGCTACTTGGAAGGCTGAGACATGATAATTGCTTGAACCCGAGAGACGGAGTTTGCAGTGAGCCAAGATTGTGCCACTATACTCCAGCCTGGGCAACACAGTGAGACTCTGTCTCAGACATAAAGAAAAAAATGAGATGCATCTTTGAAATTTTACTTTGTAAAACCTATCTTGAAGAAATCAAAAGTGAATGTTGCAATTTCTATTACTTTTATCAAAAAATTCAAGAAGATATTAAATATTTCTTTAATTTCATGACAAAATTTTTAAAGGAGGGTAGACATCTAATTATTGCAATTCATAGGAAAAGTCCTGATTTTAAATGGCATTTAAAATAATCATATTTAAAATAATATTAAAATAATATTTAAAATAGTGACTGAACAGCAACATAATGTAATATAACTGATTGTGTACTATTTTTCAGAAACATGATATTCTCGATTCAGCCAAGACATTAAATTCTTATTTGACTTGGCCAAAATTTTAAATCAGTTTGTTGCTGTTCCCTTGATGTGGTTTGGCTGTGTCCCCACCCAAATCTCACCTTGAATTTGTAGCTCCCATAATCCCCATGTGTTTTAGGAAGGGCCCAGTGGGAGGTAATTGAATCATGGGAGTGGATCTTTCTCATGCTGTTCTTGTGATAGTGAATAAGTCTCACAAGATGTGATGGTTTTATAAAGGGCACTTCCCCTGCACAGGCACACTTGCCTGCCACCATGTAAGATGTGCCTTTGCTCCTCCTTTGCCTTACACCACGATTGTGAGGCCTCTCCAGTCATGTGGAACTGTGAGTTCATTAAACATTTTTTGTTTATAAATTACCCAGTCTCAGGTATTTCTTCATAGTAGTACAAAAATGGACTAATAGAGGAAAATGGTACTGATAGAGTGGGGTACTGCTATTAAGATACCCGGAAATGTGGAAGTAACTTTGGAACTGGGTAACAGGCAGAGGTTGGAACAGTTTGGAGGGCTCAGAAGAAGGCAAGAAAATATGGAAAAGTTTGAAACTTCCCTAGAGACTTGTTGAATGGCTCTGACCAAAATGCTCACAGTGAAATGGACAATAACGGTCCAAGCTAAGGTGGTCTCAGATGGAGATGAAAAACTTGTTGAGAACTAGAGTAGCCCTCATGGAGAACTTCTGTTAGGGCAGTGCAGAAGCGAAATGTGGAGTGTGAGCCCCCACACAGGGTCCCAACTGGGGCAATGCCTAGTGGAGCTGTGAGAAGAGGGCCACTGTCTTCCAGACCCCAAAATGGTAGATCCACTGACACCTTGCACCGTGCACCTGGAAAAGCTGCACATAGTCAATGCCAGCCTGTGAAAGCAGCCAGGAGAGAAGCTGTACCCTCCAAGGCCACAGAGGCATAGCTGCCCAAGGCCATGGGAGACCACTTCTCGCATCAGCGTGCCCTGAATGAGAGACATAGAGTTAAAGGAGATCATTTTGGAACTTTAAGGTTTAATGAGTGCCCTATTGGATTTCATACTTTCGTGGGGTCTGTAGCCACTTTGTTTTGGCCAATTTCTTCCATTTAGAAGGGGTGTATTTACACAATTCCTGTACCTCCATTGTATCTAGAAAGGAGCTAAGTTGCTTTTGATTTTACAGGTTCATAGGCTGAAGGGACTTGCTTTGTCTCAGACAAGACTTTGGACTATGGACTTTTGAGTTAATGCTGAAATGAGTTAACACTTTGGGGGACTGTTGGGGAGTCATGATTGGTTTTGAAATGTGAGAACATGAAATTTGTGAGGGGTCAGGGGCAGAAGGATACAGTTTGCCTGTGTCCCTACCCAAATTTCATCTTGAATTGTACTTTCCATATTCCCCATATGTCGTGTGAGAGACGTGGTGGGAGTTAATTGAATCATGAGGTCAGGTTTTCCTGTGATGTTCTCATGATAGTGAATAAGTCTCACAAGGACTGATAGTTTTATAAAGAGCAGTTCCCCTGCCCAGGCACCCTTGCCTGCCATCATGTAGGACATGCCTTTGCTCCTCCTTTGCCTTCCACCATGATTTTGAGGCCTCTTTAGCCATGTGGAACGGTGAGTTGGTTAAATCTCTTTTTCTTTATAAATTACCCAGTCTCAGGTATTTCTTCATAGCAGTATGAAAATAGGCTAATATATTCCTTATCCATATGTGATATGTATTTTTTCATGGTTGAATCAAGTCTCACTGCATGGATTGTTACAGGTTTCTTGCAAATTTTGTGGAGTCCTTGCATTTATCTGACCTCATGTTTTGAAATCCTTTTGGACTGTTTCCCCTAAACAAAATCCTGAATTTATAACCATGTCTTCCATGTATTTTTCAGAAAATTCAAACCACTGAGCATTTTGTACAGTAGCAACTTCTGTGACAATAGGAGGGCTTATCCTATAGGAACAAACACATTACTCCTTTCCTTTCTATCCTGCCCACATCTTGTTTGCTCTCTGTCCTCTAACATTGCTCCCCAGTGTGTGATTCTCCACACAAATCAGAAGCCCCTGAAACGCACACATATGTGTGCACACATGCATATGTAACCACACACATAACCTTCATTATAATGCAGCATGGCTGTAATAAAGACATAAAGTTATTTGAATGCAGGTGCCAATGTTTTATATGAAATATGTGAAGTGTTGGGATTTTCTTCTGTCTTAAAAGAACTGTTATGTATTTTTCCCCTGGTGCCACATCTCCGTGTCCATTTATTTTTACTACCAATATGATTATGCAGCCTTTTACTTGCTTTTCTAGCCAGCCCTATCTAAGTCAGAACTATTGTCAAATTGCCACTAAAAATGTTAGGAGTAAATATCTAGAAGTAAAATAACACAATTCATTATATGGATAAATATCCAGAATTGAAATAACAAAATTAAAGGGTATTGAAAGACTATTTTAAGTGTACTATGTATTAATGTTAACTGTAGTCACTGATCTATCAAAGACGAGGTCTTATTTCCTCTAGCTGTACATTTGTACTCATTATCTGCTCTCTTTCATGCTCATAAAACCTTCCCTAATAATCCCATGTGCCTATACCTTTCATCAATAAGCTTTTTGTACAAACACTCTACCTAAGTCTTACGGGGAATTCTAAATGGGATATAGAACCCAATAGATTTTTTTCACCAATGAAGAGTATTTGTTTTCTTAATTGCTAAAGGAAAATATGTTAAACTCTTCAAAGTTGATATTTGCCACCTTTTTCCCCAATAGGACAGAATTCAAATTATTGTTTTAGCATAAAGAACAAATTCTCATAGGCGTTTTCAATGTTAGAGACAAAATTGTATAGAAACAATAAATTGTTCCACATTTATGTTTTAGGATGTGATTAGTAGGCTCCAGTGTGGTCCCAAGTTAATCCCACCCAGTGAGCCCTGATTCACAGAGGTCCTGTCTTTAAGAGTCTCAACTCCTACATTTTCTTTCTACTGCCCATAGTCCCCCAAGTACCTTCCAGAGACTCACGATACTTTCTCAGTTGTTCTTATCTCATTTGACTTGAATGCACGCTATTGGAGAGTATAATATGCGATCATCACAAGGGGACACCAGGTCTCTAGGAAGAAGAACTAGAGTTGCAAGTGTAACAAGTAGAGACTTGAAAGGCTTTTTAATCACTCTGTTGCTTATATTTAAAAGTCTGACCTAAAAATGCTATCACTGAGAATTTTACCTGTAGTGATATGAATAAGGCTAACTACTGTTATTGTACCACTGAAGCAGAGCAAATTCCTGTCCCAGGTGCAGGGATTACTTTGGGAAGGTCAATGCCATTCTTTCACAGTTACAAAGGCCATGATACCAAGATTACAAGATTATAACATTATCTATCCATAATAGGTGGACTCTGCAGATTTACCTGCCCCAGGCCTGTAGCCATTCAGGAACGACAAAATGCATGTTTTCCAACCAATTTTCCTGAAATAATAATAACATGTACTGTATACTTGCTATGTGTCAATCATATATATGTACCTATTATATATATATATAATCTTCAACATGTTAGAAAAAATAGGGCTGACACTTTCTGTGACATTCCCATTAAACTTACCTATTTGCTATGCAGTTGATTACTCTTACAAAATAGCAACACATTATGACAAAGGCAATTAAAGGATTTCAACTATAACTTTTACGCTAAATGAAATATCTTTACCAGAAAAAAATTAAAATATCCCCACTACTCAGTATGCACCTACTGCTCTATGAAATGCCTTTCTCTCTATCACAGTTAAGAATCACCATTAGAAGTTATTGGGGTTCACTAACAAGAGAAAAAAGTACACCTTCCCTGTTTACCTCAGAGTTACATCAACTCTTTGGCTTCCCAACATAATCTAGTCCAAAGAGGGATATTTCAGGCAACATATATCACGTTTGAGTGTGCCTCTCTGACCCATTAACTGAGTAACACATAAACTCCAGTTGTGTTGGACCCAGAGCAAGTGAGGTCCTGCAGCAGGTGCAGAGCGGTGCAGCTGCTCAGCTGTTGAGGTCAGAGCCCTCAGCAGATGCAATGAGGCTGAAGTGTCAGCAGCAGAAAACAAGGCCATGCAGGGCCTGTGGTGAGCCCTCTGTGTGACTCACAGAGCAGATCTTCAGAATTTTACAGCAAAGCTATGACACACTCTGCAGATGAGTGTCTTTCTTTGGAACAACACCTTCTACCTTGTCATTGTGTTCTGGTGGAAAATAAGGAGTACCAAGAGACCGTGCAACCGAGAATGCTGAGCATGAACTCAGTGTTATCCAAAGCTGTCCACGACATAGAATTGAATGTAAACATAGCAATCCATCTTCAAATACAAGGACAAGGTAGGAGATGGGCTTAAGCAGGTCTTGAAAGCACAAGGCAGTTCTATCGACAAGCGGTTCTGACTTTCATGACTGCTCTATCTCCAGGTTTCCCACAACCCACAGGTAAATCTGCATGGAACGTTTCATATAAATAGTCTTATTTTTATAAAACAAAACAAAACACAAACTTGATTTACAGTTGGTTCTTCAAGATAAGCTTGAACCACCCAGCAATGTTTTAAAGCGATATGATAGCCCCACTTAGGATTTCCTTGGAGGACAACAGGCATATTAGTCAAGATACACTAAAGGGACAGTGCTAATAGGATAGATCTATGTATGAAGGGGAGTTTCTTAGGAGAATTGACTCACACTATGAGAAGGGGAAGTCCCACAATAGGCGATTGCAAGCTGAGGAGGCAGGAAGCCAGTCCAAGTCCCAAAACCTCAAAAGTAGGGAAACCAACAGTGCAGCCTTCAGTCTGTGGCCAAAGGCAAATCACTGGCAAATTACTGGTGTAAGTCCAAGAACCCAAAACCTGAAGAACTGGGAGTCTGATGTTCGAGGGCAGGAAGCTTCCGGCACGGGAGAAAGATGGAGGCTAGAAGACTCAGTAAGTCAAGTCTTTCCACGTTCTTCTGCCTGCTTTTATTCTAGCCATGCTGGCAGCTGATTAGACTTTTCCCACCCAGATTGAGGATGGGTCTGCCTCTTCCAGTTCACTGACTCAAAAGTTAATCTCCTTTGTCAACACCCTCACAGACACATCCAGGAACAATACTTTGCATCCTTCGATCTAATCAAGTGGACACTTGATACTAACCATCTCAATGGGTAAGTTGACAAGTTGGAAAATCTTCAAGTTTTGTATCTCTTTTTAAATTTAGTGTGAAAAGAGACACCACCTCCCATTGTTAGAGGCCGTAACTGGAATGCCAAAAAAAAAAAAAAATTTAGACAGTCATTGGTTTTTATAGCCTCCAAATATTTATTTCACGTTATGTACACATTGTCTTAACACAATCACAAGGTCTTTCTAAGACAAAAATTTTTATGGCAGTTTTTAAGTGGTGACCATGTAAGTTCCTCCTTCATTAAACAACTATCCGTGAAATGTAAACATCTTTCTAGTATAAAATCATAGCATTTTAGTGTTTGACCTTTTCGTCACTAAATACAAATGCCATATGGTGATGATTTTTTTCTATTATTTATAGTTTTCTTGTGAACATTACATATTAGCTTTCCATTGACTGATAAATGAATAAATTATAAATGAATAAAGTATGAATGAGGCATTTCCTCATCATTAATCATACTAAAAATAGTAGCAGGCATTAGAGATGTCGTTTTGGGTAGCAGCCAGATCACAAACACTGGCCCCTAAGACTGAGGTTTTTAAATATTTCATATTGTCAAATGCATCTTTTAGAAATTGAATTTATACCCATCTAACCTTCAGATAGTTTAGTGTCAGTAATGACATTTAGAATTTTTTTATTTTAAAATCTGCTATTTTAGCAGTAAATCAATAAATTACTACAAAGGGATGTAAGTTATATAGTAGATATAAATAAACAATAGACAACATCTAGATTTATATCTCTAAAAAAGAAACACAGGAAAATGAGAAATTTACACTGGAATCTGATTATAGGTAAAACAAACAAACAAACAAAAAACCAAAAAACCATAGTAAGGAATCTATGTAAAAATTACAACTATTTTCTATTTTTCAAGGTGCCTAATTTTAAACCTCTGTATAGAGTCATAGTTTATTCTTTTACTTTGGCATGCATATACGTATTAAAAAACATGTTATCTTAAAGAAAGGAAAATTTTTCTCAAAGGCAAGCCTCAGATGGATTCTTTATTCAATGTCTTGTTACAGTCTTAGCAGCTGACATCATTTCCGTGTTCCTGTGTAATCAAGTGAAGCCCTCTGCATCTGACTTTCCCCACTTCTTAGTGGGTACTGGAAAACAACAATGTCTGAAAGAAATTGAAGGAAGAATCCACCACTACGATAAGACAAGCGAAGCATATGAAAGGCTTAAATTGGGAAAAGTGTCATTTGAGTTCAGCGAGATGAAGTTGGTCTATAGTCATTCCCTGTCTGATCACGCCCAGAGGGAGGAGAGAGGAATCCCAAAATAAAAAGACGTTGGGTGAATAAACACACTAAGCACCTCGGGCACACTGCCACACAATTCACACACAACCTCCCTCCATTAAGAGTGTCCCCACATAAAATAATGTAGTTATATGACATTATAGTTACTTTATTCAGCTCTAGATCTGAGATGACTAGATAATACATTCATCTTAGTTCTAAAATTGGCTGCTTGGGATCTGAAAATCTGTAGCTAAAAAATGAATATAACTATTTCAAAAGTACCAAATGTCACATAATAGATAGAAATCAAAATAACTGCAATGGAAACAGCCAGTTACAAAAGGCTAGCAGAGGAAATAACACATTATGTTGCCACAACTTGCAGGAAAGTGATAGCAAAGATTTGATACCATAGTTGGAAACCAAGCAGCTTTCTTCGTGACCAATTTGCCTGTCCCTGGTTCTGCAGTTTAGGAGATTATCTCCCTTGGTCCATTATGGCTCATGTCCCAAACAGAAAGACAAATTGGAGTGCTTTTCTCCTTTTCTCCATTAGGGAATACACTATATAAGAAACGCAACACTTGCCCGTCCAGGTTTCAAGGATTCCTGGATTTCTCTTGGAAATTGAGCTGTCATAGACTTTTGTTTTACAGAGCTGGGGGTTTGTGATCATACATCTCCTTTAAGTGATGACCTCAAGCCACGGCTGGCAAACTACAGCCCTCGGGTCAAATCTACCCCACTGTCTGTTTTTATATGCCCTCCTATCAACAGATTTTTTTTACATTTAAATTGTTTTTAAAACTCAAAAGAAAAATGATATTTTATGAAATGAAAATCACACAATTTAAGTTTCAGCATCAAAATATAAAGTTTTATTGGGACACATCCCCACTCATTGATTCATGCATTGTCTGTCATTGCTTTTCTACTCCAATAGCAGAGTTGAGTTGGTTGTGACAGAGACTTATGGCGCACAATGCCTAAACTGCTTACTATCTGGCCCTTCACAGAAAAAGTTTGCTAATTCCTGATCTAGATACCAGAATGGGGCTGTCTGCCATTTAGCAACTGATTTCAGATTCTTTTTATCCCCTTAGACCTCATATTGAATGCCTCATTTGGGAAACTGTCTTCTAAAGTCATGTTTGGCAATATAATGAAATATTTAAGCAGCTAAGCATTTCATTCAGCCCTAGAAGACATTTCAGTGGATTTCATTATACATTGGCAGGGAAAGGGTGTGAGAATGAGGTGCAGGCCAGACAAGCCCTAGCTGTGTTGGTTCTAATTCTTTTCCTGCCTTCATATGTTTAGGCACTACTGTGATTTTGGAGGATGAAGTGAGGGGAAGAAAAGTAATTACCTGTCAAATGGCAAAGACTCTCCTTTGACCAAAATTTTAACCAGGTTCCTCTGAGTCTTTGGACTCAATCTCGGGCTTTTCTCTCTGTCCTTGTAGAATCCAGATTGAGCAAGAATCCTTCTGATACGGTTTTACAATTCTCATCTCGAATTGTAATCCCCACCTGTCAAAGGAGAGAGCTGGTGGGAGGCGATTGGATCATGGGGGCAGTTTCCCCATCTGTTTGTGTGATAGTGAGGGAGTTCTCACAAGATTTGATGGTTAGAAATGTGTTTGATAGTTCCCCTTTCTCTTTATCTCACTCCCCTGTTGCCACGTAAGTCATGCCTTGCTTCCCCTTCACCTTCTGCCATGATTATAAGTTTCCCGAGGCCTTCCCAGCCATGTGGAACTGTGGGTCAATTAAATCTTTTATCTTCATAAATCATCCAGTCTCAGGTAGTATCATCATAGCAGTGTGAGAACGGACTAATATACCTTCCAACTTAGTTTCATGAAAATTCCCCTCCCTTGGTATCTGACTACCCTGTATATCTGATTACCCTATCCATCAAGTTGCTTTAGCCAGAAACTTCTTATCCATGATGTTCCCTCTTAGTAAGTTTTCATCCACTGACCCCGACCTGCTCCTTGGTCATAAATCCCCACTTGCCAATCCTGTTGCAGTAGTACCTAGCTCCATGGTTCCCCTTGACTGAAGTAAGCTTTACCATCTTAAAAAGTATTTGAATAAGTTTTTCTTTAACACAAACCAAGCTTATCATTATGTAACTCGCAGCCATCCTGGATTTCACACTAGGCTAAAAGACTTATTTTATCCTGGTTGTACTATATTTTTCATGTCTTTGCTTTCAGATATGCCAACATAAACTGATCATAACTTTTTTCCTGTAACACTTTATTAAATGTAGCAAAACAAAGTCAACATATTTCAAAGTGTTGTTATATTTTTACTGTCTTCTAAAGCCCCAAACTCTGTAGACTAGAATATGAGTTCCAGGTTATTGTAGATGACAGTTTAAACAGCTAACTGTTTTGCTGTTGTTTAGGAATCACAAACTTGGCTGGGCATGGTGGCTCACGCCTGTAATCCCAGCACTTTGGGAGGCCAAGGCCGGCGGATCACAAGATCAGGAGACCATCCTGGCTAACACAGTGAAACCCTGTCTCTACTAAAAAAAAATTCAAAAAAAAATAGCTGGGCAAGGTGGAGGGCGCCTGTAGTCCCAGCTACTTAGGAGGCTGAGGCAGGAGAATGGCATGAACCCAGGAGGCAGAGCTTGCAGTGAGCTGAGATCATGCCACTGCACTCCATCCTGGGCAACAGAGCCAGACTCCGTCTCAAAAAAAAAAAAAAAAAGAATCACAATCTTTCTAGTTGGGGATGGAGAAAAAAGTATCCCCTCTTCCCTGCTTTCATTCAGCCACTGAACATGGAGTGCCCCTTTTTGCTTTTCTTTTTCATATTCTATGGTTATATTGATTTGGATTCCTTGGACATCAAGTATGGAATCTGAACTCAAACTCAATTAAGCCAAACTGTAATTTTTATTGACAAATCTAATTAGAAAGTTCACGGGTAGACTTGGCATTGACCTATCCAGAATTCAAAGAATGTGATCAAAACTCCGTGTCCCTCCCTTCACCTCTCAGCTCTGTGTTCTTCTACTTTGGCCCCATTCTCCGGCACACTTTCCTCATGTGGTGAAAATCATGCCTGCTGGTGGCTCTAGGGTCCCGTTAAATTATGACTTATTAACTCAGAGAGAGCAGGCGGCGCTTGCTGGGCAGCTTCCATACGTACCCCTAAAACCCAATTTAAGTAGTTCTGTTTGTGTTGCCTACCGACTGCACATTCATGAGTGGGTCCAAAGTGGTGGAAAGATTCTGATTGCCCAAGGGGGCCATGTGTCTACCCCCAGATCAGATGAGGATAGCATCTTCCCCCAAAGGAGATACATTCACAAAGGTGTTACAAACATCCTCTATGCTTTTCTATGTGTAACTAGATATTTTAAAGGGCAGTTTGCCAATATATTTTAAATTTAAAATGAGCACCCAAATCAAGAATATTTACATCATGTTAATTGGGGTGGGCTGAGGTGGGGTATGGGATAAAATTGTTTCTATGCCAACTAGACCTAAAAAGATGTCATCACTTGAGGCTGTTTACAAATGCAATATTTAAAACAATACAAATTTCCATCAGGAGGAATTGCCAAATTAATTAGTTAATTAAAATGGGACACCCGAATATGGACACTAAGCAGTATTTTAAAATAAGTATTAGTATTTGTGTGATTAACATTAGGCATAATCACATGTAGTTACAAAAAAGTTAGTATAGAATAATATAAACAGGATACTATATTTTATATATGTACAGGAAATTATGTGTCTAAGTTTTATATATATATTTGAAAACAAAAAAATTGTAAAATATTCTAAATAAGAAGACAACATTGATGATTTCTAGAAGTCTGTCTTAGGATGTCTGCTCTAGACTTATCTCAGTGGCTTAAACTGTTACTATACAATGTATTCATATATAAAGTATGTGGTTAAAGATATTTGATAAGCAGGAACAGAAACCAAATATTGCATGTTCTCACTTAAAAGTAGAAGCTAAACATTGAGTACACACGGACACAAAGAAGGGAATAATAGACACCAGGGCCTACTTGAGGGTGAGGATTAAAAAAAACTACCTGTCAGATACTATGCCTATTACCTATGTGATGAAATAATCTGCAACCAAACCCCCACGACATGCAATTTACCTGTATAACAAACTGCACATGGACCCCTGAACATGAAGCGAAAGTTTAAAAACATTTCAGAACAAATATTTGTTTAAAATTATAATGAATAAATTGCATATTAATGATTTTATTTCAGAAAAATCTGAGAAAATCTCTTAAAAATTAATTAGAACTGAGATTAAGGTAAAATACCTTGTTGTAAATTAAATATATATGAAAACAATGATTTCATCTACAATAAGCATAAACAGAAAAGGTAGAAGATATTATAGCATTAAGTTCCAATGGATAGTAGTAATGAAAAAGATACAATACCTAGGGGAAAAAGGAAACATACATATCTATATGTTAAAAATAGTTAAATACTTTCGATTTCTTGAATCAGAAAAAAATTCAAAACTTGAAGAAATACTCATAACATATTTGATGAAACATAGATTGCCCTAAACTATAGAGTTCTTACAAATCAATATGTAAAAGACTCAAATCTGTTTTTATACATATGATTTTATTCCCAAAATAATAAATACATGGTTTTTAATGTGCAAAAACATGCACAAATAAATAGGCAAAAACTTAAATAATAGCACATCATTTTTCACTGATTAAGATATTCAAACATTTTAAAGTGTTCAAAATTTTATAACCCTTGGAGAAGGTACAAAAAAGCTGTGCACCAATGTCCTATTGGTGTGAAATGTGAGAAAGGTGTACAACTTCTCCAGAGGAAATGTAATAGTAACTACCATAATTTCCATTACACATTCCCAATAAACTAGTTCAACTTTTAGAAATCTATGTTATAGATGCTATAGTGCATGGACAGAAAAGCACAAATGCAAAGTATTTTTGTAGCATTATTTGTAATAAAAACAATCAAGAAAAAATGTAGACTTTGATTAACATAGCATTAGTTAAACAAATTATATACATCAAGAAAATGGTATTTAAGATAAAATCGGACTAAAAGTACGAGTGTGTGTGTATGTGTGTGTGTGTGTGTGTGTGTATGTTGTAAGGATGAATAAGAACTTCCTAAAGATGCTTTGGAATTGGGTCATTGGTGGGGCCGTGGAATGGGATAACATTTGCCGTTGTACAACCGTTTGCATTGTTTGGAAAAAGTAATTCAAAAATACTCAGACAAATCATTTTAGTTTTCACTCTGAGTTTATTCTATATAAACCATTTCAGTTTCCATATCAAGATTATTGTCAACTTTTAATGGTGGAATTTTAGGGCCTCAGTTATTACTTATCAATGGATTAGAATAGTCCCAATTATTTCCTAATGAGATTTGTGAACAGGTTTACAGGTATAGTCTTCTTCTTTTTTTTTTTTTTTGAGACAGAGTCTCGCTCTGTTGCCCAGGCTGGAGTGCAGTGATGTGATCTCAGCTCACTGCAGCCTCCATCTCCCGGGTTCAAGCGATTCTTCTGCCTCAGCCTCCCGAGTAGCTGGGACTACAGGAACCTGCCACCATGCCTGGCTAATTTTTGTATTTTTTATAGAGACGGGGTTTTGCCATATTGGCCAGGCAGGTCTCAAACTCCTGACCTTGTGATCCGCCTGCCTTGGCCTCCCAAAGTGCTGGGATTACAGGCATGAGACACCATGCCTGGCCTACAGATATATTCTTACATCCTAATTTCAATGATAGGTTACTACTCCTATAACCAATTTCATTGTCATGTAGGAAAAAAATCAGATTGGGTGCACATTAAGAGTGTACATTTATAGTCACATAGACTTGGACTGAATTCTAACTCTGCTATTTTCTAGATGTGTGATCTATGTCAATTTTATATATATCAGAATAAACTTCTTCATCCATAAATTGGAAAAGTAGAATTTAACCTCATGCAACTGTTGCGAATGATTCAATGGTACAATATATATACAGCACTAATTGTTGTACCCAACATTTTTAAGTATTCAATAAATGTACATTACTGTTATCATTATTCATTGTAAATAGCCCCTGTTATCTGCTGGGGATATATTTCTAGACCCCCAGTGGATGCCTGAAACCACAGATAGTACTGAAACTTACATACATTATGTTTTTTTCTTATACATGTATACCAATTAATAAAGTTTTATTTATAGATTGGGCACAGAAAGGAAATAACAACAGTAATAAAATGGAATAATTATAATAATAGATTGTAATAAAAGTTATGTGAACGTGCTTCCTCTCTTTCTCAAAATTTCTTATTGTGCTCACCCTTCTTCTTGTTATCTACCAGTTTGATAACTGAGGGCTACTAATTGACTGACAGACAGCACACACAGTGTGGATCCATTGGATAAAGGGCTGATGCACCTCTCAGGAGGGACAGAAAAGGACAGTGTGAGGTTTCATCACACTACTCAGAATGGCATGCAATTTAACACACGTGAATTGTTTATTTCTGAAAATTTTTATTAACATTTTCCACAGTCGAGCATGGGAAACTGAAACTATAAAAAAGTAAAATGGGGAATAAGGGGAAATTACTATATTTTTCACACCTAATTTTGAACTCAGAAAGCTGAACCCCATGGAATTGAAAGGATGTAAACACCTCATGCTCATTGATGTCTACTGGCTTTCAGAAACTCAGTTTGAACAACAAGGATTATGAATGACTGCTTAAAATATCAGTACTTTATTTATTCCTTGAAACATGTCACAGAGGTAGCTTAGGGATCTCCACCAGAATGTAAAAGAAAATTACTAGAAAATCATGCCACACTTGCTTTTACCAAAATATATTTTATATTTGCTTTCTATGTTGAAATAAATTTTATTTTACAAACGTATTATCGACAGAAATGAAAAATTTCAAAAGCACATTTTTAAAATTTCTCACTTAATAAAATTAAAGAAACAAAAGCACTGAAAGAACGCCCTAAAACAGATGTTTCATTTTATTAAACATTGTCTAATTTATGAGGGTCCTTAGAAATGATATTTTGTCTTACATGGGGAAGATATTAAGGCCTATGTTGAAGAATGCTATAAAACCAGACGTTTCCAAATCAGGAATAACTACGGATCTCCTGAGTTAAGGACATGGGGACTATGTAATGGACGCCATTTCCTTCTCCATATTGGCTTCCAGATAGGTGAAAGCCAACTTTGTGGCCCACAGCCCACTCAGAGCAAATGTGAGAGGTTCTTAAGAATTGATTTTTGTATTAGTCTCATTTTGGGATCCATTTTATGAGTCCCTAAGTTTATACTCCTTTTTCTTTTCCAACTACTTCTATTCTAGGACATCTTAATGCATTTTATGTATCTATTCTTTTAAGAAATATGTATTGATCTTCCACTAATGGGCTAAGACCTGGGATAGATGCTTCACTCTGAGTAGAATGGATTACAAAGTACATGACCTTGCCAATAGGAAATTTATATTCAATGCACACTCTCTTGAAAAAAGCAATCTACTAATTAATTACCTAATAAAAATTTATCATAGTGGGCAAGGAGGGTAAATCCACATCCAGCCTAAGTGTCCATTCCACAGTCACCCCCATGATGGAAACAGTCTAACATAATCACGTGAAAACTATAAGGGAATGAGGGCATATCAGACTCTCAGAGAATGGTCCCTTCCACTGGCAGATTGACACTGAGTGCTGGCAGCAGTCAGATCAGCTTTGGAAATGAAAAGTGCTTGTGATGATGTGAATGGTTAATACTCATGTCAAGTGCCCTGTTAACTTTGTCTATAAGCCAACTAGGAAAGCTGCAATGAAGGTAGATGCTAACTCTTGGACATAGACAGAACTTGTCCACTTGATTATTATAAGCCTCATCTACCATAGGTGCTTTCTGTTGAGCTTTCATATGGAACACAAATATTTTCATACTCCTGGGCTATATACACCTCTTTAGTCCCAGTCTTAAAATGAGGGTCATTTCAAGTCCATCTCCATCCACAAAAGTTATTAGCCACTACCTATGAGCCATGCCTCATGCCAGGGAAAGTAGACATTCAGATGTGCTGCTTGAAGCTTTGCCCATTGGAATGACAGTGTCCTTATTATGAGGTGGCACACCCTAAGGTTACCCCCATGAGTCACACCCTTGTTTAAGCCCATCTGCTTGAGCATGAGTAAAACCTGTGATTTTCTCTTAGCCCATACAATATGGTAAAAGTGGTAAGATGCCACTAACATGATACATTATGTTATATGAGACTGTGCCTTAGCAGACTGTAGTCTCTCCTGGACTTGAAGGAGTAAGATGATGTGATGTGAACTCCGTACGGTCAGAGACTGTGGATTGTCTCTAGTTGCTGAGGCTCTCGGTCCTACAACTATAAGGAATCGAGTTCTGGCAACAACTTGAAGAGCTTGGAATCAGGTTCTTCCCCATTCAAGCCCTTAGATGAGAATGCAAGCTTACCAACACCTTGATGGCAGCTGATCTGGTTTGGCTGCCACAACTCACCATTCCTTCAGAACTTGCCAAGCTACTTCTCATACATTTCACTTCCATTTGGAGGAAATTCATATAAATATGCCCAATTTTGTGGCTTAGCAGGTTAGGTTGAACTGATTTCATAGCAGTCAGCACAGTTTGCTGGGTTGCTTGGTGTCCCTGGCTCAGCCACTTAGCTTCTACTGACGTGCATCAGTGAACTGTGACCTGTGTATTGCCTGGGATTCTCCCATCAGGGCTGACCTCACATACCATAGATGTTTCTGATCGGCCACAGACACTTTGTTACCTCTGGATGTGTTTGACCACAGGACCAAGTAGCAGAGCTTCCTGCATTGTAGCATGCTAAAGAGTATCATAAGAGTATTAATCTATAATCAACCTTTTTCTCCAAAACTTTTGAATCCAATCATACAGCCACTGAATGCAGCGTGGCTTATTTCAAGGCATTTTCTCTGTAAGTTTTGAGTTCAAATTGCTAACTCTTGATCACTGTGCATATCACTGTCTTCTTCCAATCTGTCTACAACACACCAGGCTTTCTTGCAGACCTTAACTTAATGTGAATTGGTTGGTGAATAAATAACAGAAACACTGAAGTACCTAAGCTATCGTAAATAGATTATGTTCTAGCCAGTGAAAATCTACTGAATTGTTTAAATGTAACCAATATTTTGACATAAAAGCAACCAGTAACTATTCCTCACAAACTGCAAATGCATATGTGCATTTTCCCTACTCCACCGCTTCCCAGTATAATTGACATAACAAAAGGGATAGTGTGAAGATAAATATACAATTGAACTAAAAACAATCAAAGTATTAGAAAGAGAAAATAAAATTGATTTTAATCATGAGAAATTGATGGGAAAACAGAACAAGAAACGATTGTGCCCAAAACACAAAGGAACACTGATAAAACACTATAGTTTGCTTTAGAAATTGCAAAAAAAAAAAAAAAGTCAGTAAATTAGTGAGGCAGTTATTCAGGTAATTAATGAAGAATCAAATTCAGAAGAGATGGACTAGTCATATCTTATTCTTCTTAATTGTATGTCAAGAATATGAGACTTGTATTAGCAAATTCTCTCACTGTGATAAATTCCAAAAGTAGCAATCTGAAGAAAAGGAAAGGACTATGATGAGATTATAGAATTGAGTTCACATTCAATATCAATGCATCCAGTATGAGACTAATAAAGGAAAATGCAATTCTTTCAAGGAGAGAAGTACTACAAATTTATCATAGTTAATCAGAATCTTCCATATTTAATAGTTCATAGGGAGTATCTTCCAAAAGTATTAGCTTCCTACTCCACTTTCCCTTTTAAAATATATAATTGGAAAAGTTAATTGCATTTGCAAAATGGGACATAAATGTTATAACTCTTGACAATATAAAAATAATATTACCTCCTGACCTCATGATCTGCCCGCCTTGGCCTCCCAAAGTGCTGGGATAACAGGCGTGAGCCACCGCACCTGGCCTTCAGCTTGTTCTTGTTGCCACCACCTTACATTTATCCTCCTTTTCCAACTGCTTGTGGACTTTGGACTTTGAGCTCCAGCATTATATTAAAGACAACAGCCTGACTGAGACCACTCAACCAGCATTCACAATGGTGTATAGGCAAATCTCCATGCAAAGCAAACAAACAAACATACAAAAGTCCATATATATATACACACATACACACACACGCACACACATACATACATGTATACATACATACACACACTGTGTGTGTGTGTGTGTGTGTGTGCATGTAGAGAGAGACAGAGAGAGAGAATCCTGGACGATAAAGAATTTGGTAGGAAGAGTGGTTCCAGAGACATAGAAACTTAAAGAAGAGTACTCTTAACTGGTTCTGTGTATTTTTGAAATGTCTCTCTAGATTTAAAGGCACAAGTGACCTTGCTCCCAGGGGCAAATTGGCGAGGTAGGTACTAATGGCTTGCAGTAACGAGACTGTCACTCAATTTCTGACCTTTAGGTCTCTGTTATCCAGTGACTATAGAAGGCATGGTTCTGAGTGATAAAGTATTTGCTGCCTTAGGAAAGTTTAGTAAAATTAAGGAGTATAGTAGGGTTGGCTGATTGCTTCTAAATGAACTAAAACTTGAAAAAGAAAATAATGAGTTCAAGACTTTGAATTCGTAATTCAAAGACTGCATAAGGAAACTGAAGGCTTCAATGACTACCCTGAAAGAAAGCCATCTCTCCTGAAAGCTCTGGGCTGTTCTTAAAAACACAAAGTCTGATCCTGCAGATGGCTTAAATATAACATAAATTGAATTCCCAACTGAACAGTTTCTTTCGTTAAAGAGAGAGCATTAACTGAAAGTAAAAATGATCATGAAACTTGGGATATGGATGTACGGGCAGAATTAAATGAAACTAGGGACCCTGGACCCCTATATCCTGCTGATCCTTCTTTGCCCCTGAAGAAGTCCTTCTACTCTTGCTGAGGGGGTTATTCTCTTCTTGTCTAAAGAATCTATAAAAATCTCTCTTTTACTGGCCTTGCAGGGCACTGTCGATCCTCCTCAGGAGCTACACTCATCAACTCCCCTTGCTTCTAGACATATAACTTGACTCAAGTCCCAACAGGCCTGAAAGTATGTGAGACAAAACATGACCAATTACTAGGTTTAATACCCTCTAAAAGGATTGCACCATTTTTCCAATGTATACAGAAATCTAAGAATCATACATGAGTGTAGAACTGAAAGGTATGATGTCCAGGTAGGAGAAATATAAGTCTGATCAGGGCAAATTTGTTTTATATGAGTATACTAAGGGAAGATACTAGGCTCATGTTTCAGCTCAACGGACAAAAACATAAACCTAAAGATGTCTTACACTAAATATGACTGAAATGATAGAACTTCCTGGGTATACTGTGGAGAAAGTTACCCAAAGACTACAGATATCAATGTAATAATGTAGATTAATTACCTACCTGCTTAACCATCTAGAAGGGTGCAGTGGATATAGCACCCATCATAGCTGGGAGAAAGACTTATTTTTGAGATGGAGTCTCACTCTGTCACCCAGGCTGGAGTGCAGTGGCATGCTCTCAGCTCACTGCAACCTCAGCCTCCTGGGTTCAAGTGATTCTCCTGTCTCAGCCTCCAGAGTAGCTGGGACTACAGGCATGCACCACCATGCCCAGCTAATTTTTGTATTTTTAGTAGAAATGAGGTTTCACCATGTTGACCAGGCTGGTCTCGAACTCCTGACCTCAAGTGATCCGCCCACCTTGGCTTCCCAAAGTGGTGAGATTACAGGCATGAGCCACTGTGCCCAGCAGAGAAAGACATTTTTTTTGGAGATCCCTACTTTCTTTGAAGTTCTGTGGTTGAACCTCTGTATAGATCAGAAATCACAGTGAAACTAATACCATTTAACTGAGATCTTTCAATACAATAGGGATAATGGGGCACCAGGATGGCAGGTGCCAAGTTGGGGTCTCAGTAACTAAAGACAATGTAGGCAATATGGCAGCATGGACAGAAGAATCAGAGAATTAATCAGAAGTGTGTGACATGCAGAAATCTTTGGCATTAGTTACTTGATCATCGTTTCCTGGGAAACGAAATTGATGGGCATACTACTGATTTCTTAATTGATAGGAATAAGCAAAAAAAGATCTAGGTAGAGTGAACAGATATCTAACCTGAATCATGATGACACAGACTCACCCCTCCTCAGTCAATTCCCAGACTTGAGCCAGCTTCACCATCCACAGCCATGTGAATGAAGGTAAGGCCAGAATCTCCACATTGGCTTCATGACTTATGTATTGAGGGACATATGGTAGAAAACATATGCCGGACGCAGTGGCTCACACCTGTAATCCCAGAAGTTTGGGAGGCCAAGGCAGGTGGATCACGAGGTCAGGAGATCGAGACCATCCTGGTCAACATGGTGAAACCCCGTCCCTACTAAAAATACAAAAAATAGCTAGGCGTGGTGGCACACGCCTGTAGTCCCAGCTACTTGGGAGGCTTGGGACTACAGCTACTTGGGAGTCCCAGCTACTTGGCAGGAGAATCACTTGAACCCAGGAGGCAGAGCTTGCAGTGAGCCAAGATCGCACCACTGCACTCCAGCCTGGTGACAGAGCAAGACTCCATCTCAAAAAAAAAAAAAAACCACACACACACAAAAGAAAACATAATTAAAAGACACTAAAACTGTATCTAACCACAAAAACAAAAGCAATGCCACATTCCTGAAAGGATTGAGGAAATTAATGTCACTAGAATGGACTTGAAAGTTACATGGGAGGTGTTTCCCAATATGACCTTGTTCATCTCACCTATTTGGCCTTTGCAGGTGCAGATCGTTCTTGGAGAATGACAGTAGACCATCATAAACTTATTCAGGTGATGACTACAATTTCAACTACTGTAGTTGATGCCGTTTTCTTGCTTGAGGAGATCAACATACCACTGGCAGTTAGTATGCAGCTATTGATGTAGTGAGTGCTTTTTTCTCCATATTTGTTGATAAAGCAAATCAGAAGCAGTTTGCATTCAAATGGCAATTCCAGCAATAAATCTTCCCTGTGCTACCCTAGGAATATAGCAACTCTCCAGCCCTGAGATATAAGCTACTCTCTGAGCATTTGGTCATTTTCCTGCTTAGCAGGACATCACACTGGTCCATTACCTTGATGACACTATGCTAATAGGATTTGATGAACAGGAAATAAAAACTACTATATACCGATTAGAAATTGCATGTCGGAGATACGAAATATAATTCACAACAACTCAGGGGCCTGGAATTTCAATGACACTTCTAAAGTTCAGTGATTTGGAGCATGTTAAGATATCCCTTCAAGGGTGAAGAACAAGTTATTGACTCTAGACTGTTCTACAATAAGACAGACACAATATGGAAGGGGCCTCGCAATTTTTGAGTCACCATATAACTCATGGAGGGGGTTAGTCTAATCATATGACTCAAAAATTACGACACTTTAGAAAGGCTCAGAACAAGAGAAGACTCTGCAACAGATCCAGGCTGCCTTGCAAGATGCTCTTCCCTTGGATTATATGACCTGGCAGATTCAGTGGTGCTTAAAGTGTCCTTGGTCGATAGGAATGCAGTTTGCAGCCTTTTGTAGACCTCTGTAGATGAATCACAGTGCAGACACTTAGGATCACAGAGCAAAGCCACTGTATCATTGATGGATTATATTATCCTTTTAGGAAACACTTTTTGAACTTGCTACTGGCCCTTAATAGAAGCTGTCACACCAAGTTACCATGTGACATGAGCCACTCATCATCAACTATGTTTTATCTGATCCACCAAGCCATTAAATATTGGACATGCAGAGCAGCACTCCGCCATCAAATAAAACTGGGAAAAATCATATCCTGAAGACACAAGTAGGTTTCACATAGAAATATCCCAGATGTCCGTGAGCTTATTCCTGCTAAATTATATTCTCTCTATGGCCTCATGGGTAGTTCTTTGTGATAGGATAACTGAGAAACTAAAAAAAAAAAAAGCTTGGGCTTGATTTATAGGTGATTCTGGATGATATGCAAGTACCATGTAAAAGTGCCCCCATGCAGAGCTGGCCTTAAGCACAGTAGTGCAGGAAAGTCCTGCTGGTGGACAAAGCTATGAGCACTGCACCATTCTCCTTACCTGGAAAGAGAAATGGCCAGAAGTAAAGGTCACTATTAATTAGTGGCCGCTGGCTAACGGTTTGGTTAGATGGATGAGGGACTTGGAGACTTAAACATTGAATTTAAAAATTGGTGAAAATCCACAATGAGATATCACTATACACCTATTACTTAGGTACAATTTTTAAAAAATCAACAGCATCAATTGTTGGTGAGGGTGTGTATCAACAGAATCTCCAATTCATTGTGAATCTCTAATTCGATGCAAAGTGGCACAGCCACTCTAGGAATGTTAGAATTTTTGACAAATTTAAAGATAATCCTTTCTTACAGTCTAGGTAATGTGCTAGTACGTATTCACCTGGCTAATATGAAAACTTATATTCACATTAAAAATGCTTAGAAATGTTTATAGCAGCTTTATTCATAATTGCCAAAAGTTAGGAACAACCAAGATGTCCTTCATTAGGTGAATGGACCAGCAAACTGTGGTTCATCTATACAAAACAAAATGAAAACAAAATTTCAGCAATAAAAAGGAATGATCCTTCACACCATGCAAAAACATAGATTATCTTACATATGTATTACTAAGTGAAAGGCCAGTCTGTAAAGTCTACCTTCCAATGAGTACTTTGCCCCAATATTTTGTTTGGGGAATTGGCATTTCTAAGATCAAGGACAGATCTCCCTGTGAAACCTAAAGTGCTGTGTCACATACTGAAGGGACTTTCTTTTTTATATACAGGATTGTAACCCAAATGCCAATATTTAACTTCTCCAATTTGCCAATACTTTTGAACTGAATGCAGCCCAATAACCTATCGCATTTCTCTATTATAGATAGTCCTTATTGGAGCCTCAGTAAACTTCAAGAGCTGTGACACTTGTCTATTTATTTCGTGGATGTACTTTAGGCTCTTTTTGTAAACTGCCCGGGCTGAAAGTAGGTGCTCAATGAATATATGCTTAACGAATCAACTGGACGCAGATCATTGTAATTACGAAGTAATTAATAATATTTCTGAGAGATTTGGGTAAGCAAAATGTTGAAATTACCCAGGAGATTCCTATTCCTTGGCGTACACAGCTATAAAATTCCATCCACTTGAGTGTGGGTAAGGCCTGTGGATATTATGCAACACTCACCACTGTGGAAATGTCACATTATACAAGACTGCATCTTAGCAGACACAGCAGAGGGGTTCTTCTGATGGCCTTGATGAAGTCAGCTGCCCTGTTGTGAGGGGACCGTATGGTGAGGACTTGAATCCAGCCTCTAGTTGCTGAGACTGGGCACCAGTGGAGAGCCAGCAAGGAAACAAGGACCTCCACCATGCAATCAGGAGGATGAATTACTTCAACCACCTAAGGAAGCTTGGAAACAGATCTCTCTCTAGTATAGCTTCCAGATGAAGACACAGTTGGCCAGCACCTTGATTTAAGCCTCAGAAGACCCAGACTTACAGAAACTATGAGATAACAAATTTGTGTTGCTTTAAGCCAATGAATTTGTTACATGTCAATAGAAAACAAGTACGGGGTCAATGTATGTTCTTATACTAGGAAGATTGAATTCTTTCTTCCTATTACCATAGTTAGTCAATATCCTAGGAAATGATGGTTTCCAGCTTCATCCATGTCCTCACAAAGGACATGAACTCATCTTTTTTATGGCTGCATAGTATTCCATGATGTATATGTGCCACATTTTCTTAATCCAGTCTATCATTGATGGACTTTTGGGTTGGTTCCAAGTCTTTGCTATTGTGAATACTGCCGCAATAAACATACGTGTGCATGTGTCTTTATAGCAGCATGATTTATAAACCTTTGGGTATATACCCAGAACCATCATTCTGAGCAAACTATCACAAGGACAGAAAACCAAACACTGCATGTTCTCACTCATAGGTGGGAACTGAACAATGAGAACACTTGGACACAGGATGGGGAAAATCACACACCGGGGCCTGTCGTGGGGTAGGGGGAGCGGGGAGGGATAGCATTAGGAGATATACCTAATGTAAAGGATGAGTTAATGGGTGCAGCACAGCAACATGGCACATGTATACATATGTAACAAACCTGCACATTGTGCACATGTACCCTAGAACTTAAAGTACAATAAAAAAAAAAATCCTAGGAAAGTGGATCTGAATCAATACATTGACCAGAAAATAAATGAGCTGTGCTCACAGGAGCAGTGGTTAGAACACACACAGCAGGAAGTGCTAAACAAGAGGATGCAAATGCCAGGAGCATAGACAGAGAGAGTGTGAGTGCAGAATATGACCTTGGAAACCATTGTGGACAACCTTCTGATTGCACAGCTACAGGAGGGAGTATTTCACTCTGTGCCATTAGCTGTGCCAGCCAGGGCAATGCATTGACCCCAAGCAATGCAATGGTATCCAAATGTCATTCCAGTCTCAGCATGGGTTCTGCTTTGACTGACTGTAAAGAGGTAAAGAGAAATTATGATCTTACTATCTTTGTTGTTTACTCTCATACCTTCAAGTTACAATAATGAAATAATGAAATTGAATAATGAAAACAAAATAATAAGAACAAGATCTTTACACTATTAACCAAAGGGTCTCTGTATTTCCCACAGGTCTTAATTCCATTCAGAAATGCTACTAAATCTGCCATTTAGTATCAAATGATATCTTTGGTACAAATTAGTGAATGTGAGATATACACATTAAAGGTATAATAAAAGTAATATTTTTTATCCTCTGCTCGTTCAATCTAAGAATTTTCTTTGCTTTCTTGATTATATTGGGATTAAGCTTCAAGTAGCTTCTTAAAAACATCAAGGATGAAATTAATGCAGATTTATTAGAAATAAATCTCATTTTCTATCAATCCCAATAGGCCAGATCTAATTGGAAATTTCCTATTCATTTCAAAGAGAAATATCAATTATGATCATTTATATGTGGCTTTAAATAAGACATGCATATTATCATTATGAGTCTGAAATCAAAAGGATAAGATCTAAAATCCTGTTGGCATAGGGTTTTCAATATTGAAACATATAAAAAGCATGACAAATATTTTAAATTTGACACCATAAAACAGGAAATCAACTCAAACTGTGTCCAATTAAAAGTAGTCATTTTATTTTTTATGGTGGAGAAAATAATCATCAAAATATTTTTGCCAAGCTCTTGCCTTAATTACTGACATAGACACCAATTTTATATGTTACCAATACGAGGACATTTGAATGGTTGAAGTCCTGATGTGCTTTTAGAAAAAAAAAAAACATATATATGTCTCTGAAATGAAATCTCACAACTTCATAATATTTATGTGTCCTTGGGGAAAGAAAAGTTCTAGATAGAACTAGTAAAAGTACTGAAAATAGATCAAACTATCTAAAGGACAAAAATCAGAGAGAATCAGCAAAATATTTTTGCTGGGTGAGCTCAAAGTAATGTATAGTTCTCAACAACATTGACGAAGCCATTAGATTAAAAAAAAAAGAGAGAAATTTAAAGTGGGAAAACATCTACTAAAAGCACTTACTAGAAAGTAGGAATGGGAATTCCATACGTTTAATGAATATATCAACATTATTATTTAATTCTATTTATTTCATTTAGTTTTCCTAACCAATGACATGCCATCATTTACCAAAATAACAATTCTAATAAATATATTTTCACACGCAAAGTCAACCGCAAAAGGAGACCATGATACTTGTATTCAAAGACTTAATTTATATTTAAAACTGAGGTTAAGAATCACATATTTTTCAGCTATGATGAAAGACAAAAAGGGAAAGGAAATTATGCACATTAGGAAGGTCTAAGGTATGAAAACATAATAAAAATTTATTATAATTCTTAGGATTCATTCTCAACCTAAACAAAGGCAAAGGGAAGACAGCATGCTGGCCTGCCTGCTTGGCAGCAGTTTATCTCAGAAGGTCCTTACTGCTTGGTGCTTCCTAGGAGTGTTCATAGATCTACCAGAATGAAACCACATATTCAAAGAGAGGCACAACTCATAAGGGGCTGAAATTGACCTTCGGTCCAGTCCAATCTAGAATTTCAGAATTCATGCCCCCCATGGCCATCATCATTGAGGGTCTGAGTCCCAAGCTTTGCAGTTGTAGCTGTACACGTGACAGAAACATGGTTTATTAGTTTCCTAGGGCTTCTAGGAAACACACAGCTATAAACTGAGTGGCTTTAAACAACAGAACTTTATGATCTCACAGCTCTGAAGACCAGAAGACTGAAATCAAGGTGACAGCAGAATTGGCTCCTTCTGGAAGCTTTGAGGGAGAATCTGTTCCGTGCCTCTCTCCTCGCTTCAGGTGGTTTGCTGGCAACATTTGGCTTTCTTTGGCTTGTAGATGGATCACTCCAATCTCTGCTCTGTCACTACATGAGGGTCTATTCTCTGTGTGTCTTCACATTGCCTTTTTATAAAAACAACAGTTATTGAATACAGAACCTACCTAATCCAGTATGACCTCATCTTAACTTGGTAATTATATCTGCAAAGATTCTATTTTCAAATGAGGTCACATCCTGGAATTCCAGGTGGACATATATTGGTGGTAGACACTAGTCAACCCAGCAGAGATTCAATCCAGGAGAGCGTGTTCTCTGGACCTGTAAGGTTCACATCTAACCTATGTTAAAAGTACCTTCATCCCATCCCCAAAAACTCTGTAACAGTTAATCCATTCTTGCATTAATTCTAAATCAAAATTATCATCTAAATATTATCAACTCAAACAGTTCCGAATCTAATAATCTAAATCAGGTACAAGAGAGACTGGGATTGTGATTTGTCCTAAGGAAATATCATTCTCTATGAAAGTGGGAAACTAGAAAACAGGATACATCAATCCAGACCACAATTATAGGACAAGCATAGGATAGACATTCCCATTGCAAAAGAGAGAAAATAATACGAATGAAGGCATCGCTCATTCAAAGCAAGATTGAAACCCAGTCAGGCAATTTTCATCAGATTTCAAGATCTAAAAATAATTATCAGGCTTGCTCTTCTCTCTGGGCCCACGGATGTTCCAACTCTGGACACTTCAGTGTTCCATCAGCCCCTGCTTCTGGAACCAGTGAGGTCCTGTCAGCCTCTGAGCTGTCCTCAGCTGAAATGTCTCCCCTCTTAATTCCTCAGCAGTGACCACACACTTCAACCCTTTGGGCAGCCCATTTCCTTCCTTTCATTCTTTTTTCCCCTCCAATCTAAGCTTGGGGTGGTTTTGCTGATGTAACATTTTCAAAGACTTATTGGTCTTCCATGGATGTCAAGGGGATCTATGACTTTATAGAAGATGGCTCTCCATGGATCCTTCCTGAATAACTCCCTCCCTTTCCCAGTTTCTGCTGAGATGGTGGACTGGATTCGTGATTGCTTTTCCAGCTATACCACTGGCATTATTCCCACAGCATGTCTTTTCACCATTTACAATGTGGCTAGGCAGAGGATTTTCTAAATCATGAAGTGCTGGTTCATTTTGCTTAACAGCTTCATTCTTAATTTATTGCTCTCCTTTCACATTTTACTATAAAAATCAAGGATAAATAAAGCCACACCTTCCACATCTTGCTTAGAAATCTCCTCAGCTAAATATCCAAGCTTACTACTTACAAGTCCAACTTTCTACCCAGCACTATAACCCAATTCAGTCAAGCTCTATGCCACATCATGACAAAAATCACCTTTCATCCAATGTCCAATAACATGCTGCTCTTTTCCTTCTGAAATCTTACTGGAAGCATTTTATCATGTTTATATTTCTAGAAATATTCTGTTCATGATGACATATGTGTTCTCTACAATGACAAAATGTTGCCAGTGTCCTTTTGCTTCCTTCTGAGCTATCTCCCAAATTACCTGTAATGTCCCTATTTATACCAACAGTTTTTTAAAGTCAGCCTAGGCTTTTTCTGTATATACCTGAAAATTCTTTCAGTTTCTATCCATTATGAAATTCCACATCCACTTCTACATTTGTAGGTGTTTGTTACAACAGTGTCCCACATCCTGTTACTAACATCTGTATATATTTATCAAAGCTGCTATAATAGATTACCTCAAACTACGTGGCTTAAAACAACAGAATTTATGCTCCTAGAGCTCTGGAAACTAGAAGTGCAAAATTAACATCAGCAGAGTTGGTTCCTTCTGGAGAATCTGAGGCTAATCTATCTCATGCTTCTCTCCTAGAGAAGCTCTAGCTATGCTGTAGAGTGGAATCTGAAGCATAGGGTGCCAATCTGTGGATGGATTTTCTTAAGTATTTAACTGTAGTATGTTTCCATGGGACATTGATTATAAGACATCAATATTCTGGGAATGCAATCTGCTAGAATCACTTTTAGACAAGTCAACTCTTTCACCTTTCTCCTATAGATGGAGTGTGGTCATTTCTCACTTAGTTATAGTGACTCAAGTTCTAGAATGGTCACTAATATTTTCTCCCCAACTAAAATAAATATATAAATAAGGTGCAATTAAATAAGGGCAAATTAGAAGATTGAATAAACATTTTCATGGCAAATAGAAGAAAAATACAAAAATGAGAATGAAAGTGCTATAGTTATTAATCGTTTCACAGGTAATATCTGTGAAGTATGTGTGTGTGTGTGTGCATACGTGTCTGTGTGTATGTCTGTGTGTGAGTGTGTGTGTGTATGTGTGAAGTTAATGAATTTGGCAATTTTTTTATCTAAACAAAGTTGTCTGAAATTAGAATAAGTATTGTCAAGCCAATAATTAGATCAACTCCCAATCATGATGTGATGGGAAGAGAAGAATCACCTAAAGAATAATAAAATTTAATAAGAAAGGGGAAATTCATCTATTTTGAAGGCCCTGCTTAAAGCATCTCTTTTGCTAATACTTTACAGTGTCATATGTCTAGCATCCTCAGATTAAGCATCATAGCATTTTGTGACAAAGCCCATGATTTATAATTATAAATCAATTACTAATCATTAGTAAATAACCGCATAGCATATATAGGTATTTGATGGTGAAGAGAGAACTGGATATACAGTCTGTTCAAATATAATTGGGGATACACAATATTTCTGCATAAAGAAATAAATCGTATATGTTAATTATACATTTTCTATTGATAGAGTTGTCATGAGAAACTAATTTTATTTGTGAGATTTAATTTATTTCCATTGCAAGTGTGAGATCATTTATTATATTTTATAAACCTATGAGCACTGTTTAGCTAGAGCTGGTTAGCAGGAGCTAAAAAGAAAGGTATTTTATTAAACCAAATCACTTAATTACCTCTCCCCAAATAGGGTCATTATAAGCTAGAAAGACAGCAAACTTAATGAGAAACAGGGCAAACATGCTTAAACTATGCATTCAGGTCAGTTTGACAGGTAAAGTCATTCATTTTCATAAAGGCTTAAGATTAATTAAGTAGGGAAAAAGCATAATGGTGGATAACTCTCCAGGTTTTTTAGTAGACTATTAAACATATAACTTCTTATCATATATGAAGTATAATTTTATTATTTTATTCAGAATAGCATATTTGGGATTGGCTATATTCTCAGAATATTTGGCACACTCATGTACATTTGTATAGGTTAAAATACTTTCTAGGCTGGATGCGGTGGCTCACACCTGTAGTCCTAGCACTTTGGAAGGCTGAGGCGGGTGGATCACCTGAGGTCAGGAGTTCAAGACCAGCCTGGCCAACACGGCAAAACCCCGTGTCTACTAAAAATACAAAAAAATTAGCCGGGCATGATGATGTATGCCTGTAATCCCAGCTACTTGGGAGGCTGAGACAGGAAAATCACTTGAACCCAGGAGGCGAAGGTTGCAGTGAGCCGAGATCACACCACTCCACTCCAGTCTGGGAGACAGAGAGAGCAAGAATCTGTAAAAAAAAAAAAAAAAAAAGAAAAGAAAATACTTTCTAATAATTATCTCTGAATCACTAATCATATATAAAAAATAAAAATATTATTTATAATTTAGTCTAGTTTAATTTGAATATCAATTATATAGTCATGTATATTACATATGCCAGAAAATAAGCTAGTCATCAAGATCCTAAAATATATATAACAAGGTCCTGCATTTAAGAATTTGCTTTTTAGGAACAAAAAAGCACTTTCAATATAATGTGTGTAATACACAAATCATATAATAGTTATTAATTAAAACATGGAATCTATAAAGTATGAGGTAAACATATATGTGATTAACAACATGATATCTACTATCACTCATTAGTGTTAACTTATTATATTACTGAAAAACATTTTGACATTTTTAAAGACCTCTATAGTTATGATTTACAATTTGACATCTGATGAATGTTTATTGGGTATTCCCATCCAAATTTTAATCTTAGATTGCTAAATATAGTAAATAATAAGTTGAAAATGACAGATAAAGCTACTTTCTTAGGAACATTGAATAATTTTGGAGAAAATTCAGAAAGTGAAAGTAAAAATATAAATACATATAGTTATACTTTTCTATATATTATTAGTGAGATTATCATTGTTTAGTTTATTTTAAAATACTTTTATGTAACATTATTCAACTGGGATTAAAGTTATTCTAGATAATATCCTTAGAAATAGATAAAATAAAGTTGACTCATTTATTGGTTAATTTTCAAATAAGCCAATCCATGTATTTCCATTTTAAAAAAATTATGATTTTGCATCAAAACCTTGCCAATTTGTATTTTACTAACAGGAAAGTAACAGATATTTGCTGCATATTTCCTTAAATATGCTATATACTTAGGATTGTATAATGATAACCAAAGTTCAGATATTATGTCTCAATACATTTTATCTGACTTAATTTTTAAAGAACCAACACTATCTATGGCTTTAAGTAAATATACACCTACTGATAGAGTTTGGAGGTGTGTCTTCACCCAAATCTCATATTGAAATGTAATCCTCAATATTGTAGGTAGGGCCTGCTGAGAGGTAATTGGATTATGGGGGCAGTTTTCTCATGAATAGTTTAGTACCATCCACTTGGTACTGTCCTCACCATAGTGAGTGAGTTCTCATAAGATCTGGTTGTTTAAAAATGTGTGACACCTCTCCTACCTCTCTCACTCCTGCTCTGACCATGTGATGTGACTTCATCTTCTGCCATGATTGCAAGTTTCATGAGTCTCTCCCAGAAACTAAGCAGATGCTAGCACCATGCTTCTTGTACAGCCTGCAGAACCAACTAAGCCTTTTGTCTTTTCTTTTTTTTGAGACAGAGTCTCGCCTCTGTCACTAAAGCTGGAGTGCAGTGGCACTAGCTCAGCTCAGTGTAGCCCCCACCTCCCAGGTTCAAGCGATTCTTGTGCCTCAGCCACCCAAGTAGCTGGGATTACAGGTGCATGCCACCAGGCCTGGCTAAATTTTTATTTATTTATTTTTAACAGAGGTGTTTTTTTGCTATTTCGGCCAGGCTGGTCTTGAACTACTGACCTCAAGTGATCTGCCCACCTTGGGCTCCCAAAGTTCTGGGATTACAGGAATGAGCCACCATGCCTGCCATTCAATTAAATCTCTTTATTTTATAAGTTAACCAGTCTCAGGTATTTCTTTATAGCAACTTGAAAATGCCTTCACACAAAAAATGGGTACCAAAAAGTAGGTCTCTGCTATAAAGACACCTGAAAATGTGGAAATTATTTTGGTACTGGGTAAATGGGCACAGGGTGAAAGAGTTTGGAGGGCTCAGAAGAAGACAGGAAGATGAGGGATAGCCTGAAACTTCTTAGAGACTTGTTAAGTGGTTGTGACCAAAATGCTGATAGAAATATGCACAGTAAAGGCCAGCATGAAGAGGTCTCAGATGAAAATGAAAAACTTATTGTGACCTGGAGCAAAGGTCACATGTGTTATGCTTTAGCAAAAAACTTGACTGCATTGTGTTCATGCCCCAGGAGTCTGTGGAAATCTAAACTTGAGAGTGATGATCTAAGGCATTTGGCAAAAGAAATTTCTAAGCAGCAAAGTATACAAGAAGTATGTGGAGAGGCTGTTTCTAACAGCCTGTGCTCAGTTGTGAGAGCAAAGAAGTAAGTTGAAACTTAATTTAAAAGAGAAACAGAGCATGAAATTTGAAAAAGTTGCAGTCTAGCCATGTGGCTGAGAAAGAAAAAGCTTTTTTGAGAGGAATGTAAGTAGGCTGTGGAGCAACCAGTTCTTAGAGATACTTGCATAACTAAGAAGAGGCCACGTGCTGATAGCCAAGTCAATGGTAAAAGGGACTTGAAGGCATTTCAGAGACCTTCACCACAGCCTTTCCAACTGGTGGGAAGCATGGTTTCCTGGCCCAGAACCAGGGCCTCACTGCCCTGCACAATCCAGGACACTGCTCCCTATATCCTGGCCACTCCAGCTCCAGCTATGGCTCAAAGGGGCTTAGGTACCACTCTGGCCACTGCTTCAGAGGGTGCAAATGATAAGCATGGGAGGCTGTCATATGGTGTTAAGCCCGTGGGTGTACAGAGTACAAGAGTTGAGGCTTGGGAGCCTCTGCCCAGATTTCAGAGGATGTATGGAAAGGCCTGGGTGCCAAGGCAGAAGCCTGCTGCAGGGTCAGAGTCCTCACAGAGAACCTCTACAAAAGGAGTACAGAGGAAAAATGTGGGATTGGAGCCCCCACAGAGTTCCTACTGGGTAACTGCCTAGTGGAGCTGTGGGAATAGGGCCACCATTCTCCAGACCCCAGAATGATAGCTCCACTGACAGCTTGTACCCTGTGCCTGGAAAAGCCACAGGTACTCAACACAAGCCCTTGAGAACAACTATGAGGGCTGAACTCTGTTAAAGCATAGGAGCAAAGCTTTCCAAGGCCTTCAGGGCCACTCAGCAGTGTGCCCTGGATGTGGGACACGGAGTCAAAGGAGGTTATTTTGGAGCTTAAAGGTGTAATGACTGCCCTGCTGAGTTTCAAACAAGTATGGGGCCTGTAGACTCTTTCTTTTGCTCGATTTCTCTCTTTTGGAACAGGAGTATTTACCCAATGTATTTACCCTGTACTCCCATTGTATCTTAGAAGTAACTTGTTCTTTGTTTTACAGGCTCATATTAGAAGGAATTTGCCTTGTCTCAGATGAGACACTGGACTTTTGACTTTTGATATAATGGTGGAATGAGTTAAGATTTTGGAGGACTGTTTGGAAGGCATGGTTGTATGTTGCAATGTGAGAAGGACATGAAATTTGGGAGGGCCTGGTGCAGAATTATATAGTTTAGATTTGTGTCCTTGCCCAAATCTCATGTTGAAATGTAATCCCCGATGCTGGAGGTAGGGCCTGGTGGGAGGTGACTTGATCATGGGGGCAGTTTTCTCTTGAATGGTTTAGTACCATCCTCTTGGTGTGGTCCTCATGATAGTTTGTTCTTGTGAGAGCTGGTTGTTTAAAAGTGTGTGGCACTTCCCCCATCTCTTTCTTCCTCCCACTGTGGCCACATGACATGCCAGCTCCCCTTTTGCCTTCTGCCATGATTGTAAGCTTCCTGAGGCCTCCCCAGAAGTCAAGCAGATGCCAGCATCATGCTTTCTGTTCAGCCTCCAGAACCATGAGCCAACTAAACCTCTTTTCTTTATAAATTACCCAGTCTCAGGTATTATTTGTATAGTAGTGCAAGAATGGTCTAACACACCTGCCCCCTACTCCCACTCCACACACACATGCATTTTTGTCACTTTGTTATATGTATAAAAAGTAATATGGGCTGGGCATGGTGGCTCACATCTGCAATCTCAGCACATTGGGAGGCTGAGGCCGGTGGATTATTTGAGCTCAGGAGTGCAAGACCAGACTGGCCAACATCTCTATCTTTGGTAGAGATGGCCGAACCTCATCTCTACCAAAAAATACAAACATTATCCAGGCGTGATGGTGTGCGCCTGAAGTCCCAGCTACTCAGGAAGCAGAGGTGGGAGAATCTTTGAACCCAGGAAGCAGAGGTTGCAGTGAACTGAGATTGTGCCACTGCACTCCAGCCTGGATGACAGAATGAAACTCTGTCTCAAAACAAAACAAAACAAAACAAAACAAAACAAAAACAGTAATATAGCCAGACACAGTGGCTCACTCGTATAATCCCAGCACTTTGGGATGCCAAGGCAGAAAAGTCACTTGAGCCTAAGAGTTCGAGATGAGCCTGGGCGAAATAGAGAGACCTCATACCTACAAAAAACAAAAGTAAGAAACTAGCTAGGCATGGTGCTGTGGGTCTGAGTCCCAGCTACTCAGGAAGCTGAGTCTCTCTAAAAAAAATAAAATAAATTAGCTGGGTGTGGTGGCACAGGACTGTGGTCCCAGCTACTAAGGAGGCTGAGGTGGGAAAATCACTTGAGCCTGGGAGGTGGAAGCTACAGTGAGCCATGATCACACCAGTGCATTCCAGCCTGGGTAACAGAGAGAGACTCTGTTCCAAAAAAGAAAAGGAAAAAAAAAAAAAAAAGACCAATATATCTAAGGACAAACTAATGGAAAAACCAGGACATGAGTTATTGATATGTGTGTGTGGATGGATGGGTAGAGGCCGATATCTATCTGGTATAAAAATACACACTAGATTTCTCATCTATATCATGAAAAGCACTGCTGCTCTTACTTGAAATAAGCCGTTTTGCTATCTAGCAGCAGTTGTTTAACATTCCTGAACACATCTCAGCACAAATCAACTCCTTATTCTATTCCATGACCCAATTCTTCTGCTCAAGTTTAATGCACCCCCCTCAGGCAGAGTTTAGTGAGTCCCTCCTCTGTGGTTAATTAGTGTTTTGTTCTGTCTTATCTTGTTTCATTAACTGTATTTTAACATAATAAACCATTTATATGTCTGTTTACACAAGTAAACTATTTCTTTTTAAAAAAAAAAAAAAGATCGTATATAACATTTTAGATTTATGACCAAGCTCAGTTTTCAAAGATAATTGAAAGATGCTGAAAACAAGTTTTGTTGAACGAATGACTAAAGAAATTCTTATGCATCATTTTGGATAGCCTAGTTTCAGTTAAAACTAAATGATTGTATAATTTTCTATAACAAAATTAATTGACCAAACTAAATTCAGGAGAGATCATTATCATTTCCTGTAGCCAATTTGGACCAGAAACCAGGCAATCAAATGTTTTACCAGATGTGGCTACCTACTTATAAATACAGCTGAGTCATCAGCAAAACACAGGTCATTCCTTCCTTGACCATTAAAATGATCATCCAAATGTAACTCACAAAATGCTCATGAGTGGTGCTTTTACAATATCTTATTTATATTTTCCTAGATGATGGGAAACACTGTAAAATGTAAAATAGGAACTATCCAGGCTTTTTCTTTAAAATCTAAAAGTTAGCAAATAAACTTTAAAATTTAGGGAGATAGTGTCCTACAGAGCTTGAATTTTTGATAAATATGATCCTCAAATTAAACTGTAACTCCACCAAGAACTCACTAAGTAAGCTTCTATACATTACTTATCTGCTCTCAGCCATAGTTGCTTCAAGATAAACAGGTGCACAATAATACCTACTTCAAAAATGTACTAGGAAGAACAAAAGTTATTATATATAACATATATAATACTACAGTGCCTAACAGATTTAAATAAAAATTCCCTATCTAATATTTAAAATGAAATTTCCTAAATTTGAGAAATGTTTTATATCTAGATTTAAATGTGGGTTCCTACGGTACTAAATCCATTTCCAATGGCTTCAGCGAGCTCTTGGCAGGGTGACGTACCATTCCACTGTTTTATCATAACATAAAAAACATGCACAAAATTGAAGTTCAGGTTAATCAAAATATTGCTTGACAAAGCAAATAATTGAATTGCACTTGCAGTGCACTGTGGTAGACAGTAATTAACATGCAGCATCTTCAAAATTTGAGTACAGCTTCCAATTTCCATTTTAACATTATAGAATGCTGTCTACACATTTTTTAATGGTACCCATGATAATAATATATTCTCTTTTTAATCATATTCCACGTTGCAAGAAATGAAGCTTGCAATTTTCCCAGGTGCTTACCAAATTACTACTGCAAGCTAATTCTCATCCCCTAAGTTAAGAGTTTCAACACAGTGCACATTAACAGCCTGCTTATGTTCTCCTGTACAACAGAAGGTAAGTTAATATGTGCCTCAATTATATCCAGTTTGTGCATTTATAGCACCCTGTGGGCAGCAGTAAGAAAGCTGTAAGTGTACTTATCCCGTTTTTTAATGGTTTACTATATTACAGTAGAGAAAGACTGAGAAAGTGAAAAGGAAGAAGAAAAAAGAAACGTCAGGAGAGCAATAGAAAAGGAAAGAGAAGAAACTATGATTGAATGGGGAAATGATAAGAAATGCAAATTTAAAATGATGGATTTAAAAACTTTTTAATTAAATTCATAGCTATATCTATATCTACATGAATGAAAGATATGTATGTATGCCCAATTTTATACACATTTTATTTTATGTATTTTTACTTAGTTTTAATGACATAGGGTTATAGAATATCTCCATTTATCAAGAATAGCTACACATAGAATCACAAGAGGAAAGATATATAGTATTTACAAAGAAACAGTTCTTGGGACACTTTTAGTCTGTACAGACCAATCCATGAATACCTATAAACTCAAGACAAACTTACTTTCCTTCACTTCTCATCAATGTTAAGTAGCCAAGTCAATTTGCAGTATGAAATCTAATTCACATTTTATCAGTCCAAGATATTTAAAATATTGTCCCAAATATATGTATGAGTTATGAATCAGACTCTACAAGGTAATGATTCAAAAATCTGCTTATAAATTACAAGTTTGAAACAACATTTACCCTATTTTTTTCTTCTGGCATTCAATGTTGTTTAGCCTTATTGGCACAGTGAAATTTTAAAACAATGTAGACAGAAAGGTAATATCTGTAATGCATTATCTGATTACTTTCTGTTTTTGAGATGTAAGAATAGTAGCAAATTTTTAAAAAGTGATTCATAAAGCTTACAATTATTTTTTAAAAATTTTTATATTTACATAATAATTGTAAATATTTAGGTAGTAAATTTGATATTTTGATTCATGCATATAGTGCATAATGATCAAATCACAGTAATTAGTAATGAAATCATCACCTTAAATATTTATCATAGATTTCTGAAGGAAACATTCCAAATATTCTCTTCCAGTTATTTTGAAATATACAAGTTATATTATCATATTCTTAATGCTAACCTTTAGACATCTAAGAATAAAATCATAGACAGTTAACAAAAGAATTTGTAAGTTAAAAATATTGAATATATATTCAAGTTTAATGGAATTATTACCATTATTACCTTTCCAAGACTATTTAAAAAGTTACAATTGTTTGCCTAAATATCAATTTATGGGTCATTTTTTAATTTTTCTATTACCACAGGAAAAACAAGAACTAAAGTCATAATAATGTAAGCGATCAGTGTTTCAATTCTTCTATTCAAAAAACTTCCTTGGGTTTCTTTTTCTTTTCTTTCATGTTCAAACTGACACAACTTGAAAAACTTTCTCCTCTTTTCTATTAGCTTAAGGGTATTTTTCAATTCTGATGTTGATCAGGGACAAGACCAAACCATGCTTTTTGATTCTGTTTATGCACACAGCACTTGTTATTCATTGCCTTTGAATTTCTGCGGGTCTGAGTGGCTCTGCAGGAGAGTAGTGGACAGCTCACTGCATAATAGCAATGCCCACAGAACAGAAGACAGGCTGCAAATGCTCGAGAGGCCAACTAACTTCCTGTTTCCCAAATTATAAACCATATAAGTAACAGAACTTAAGTGATCTTTCTCCCCATTGGCCCCTCCTCTTCAATCAGTTTTTGTAAGTGCTGAAGGGTTATTTCTAAATTACAAACATGAATGGTTACCCGATTCTTAAAATGCTTCAGTGGCCGGCATTACAATAAAATGAAGATCTGCATATTTTCACAACATATGTGCATATATTTACGTTCTGGTTTCCATCTTCCTATCCAGCCACATTTCCTATCACTCCAACACAGACCCTGCAATCTAGCCACACTCAGTGCCATACAGTTCCCATCTATGTCTTAGTGCTTTCATCATCTATGTATTCATCAAAACACTAGTCTCTCTGTTTTGAAAGCTGCCTGCCTCAACTTAGGCACCATATGGTTATCCACACGGAGAATTCTCAGGTACATTTTAAGTCCAGCTAAGATGCTGACTTCTTAGTAATTTCTCTTGACCCATTCTCAAAGCAAAGTAAGTTTTTTCTTCTTCTGTGTGACTTCTCACATTGAATATGATTTTACTAAATTGTACTTCTGTCGCCTAACTGTAGAGCATGCCATAGTTTTCTGTTCGTCCTCAGTCAGAAATCTTTAACAAGAACAGGTAATCAATATGAACATGAATGTGGTATAAACATCTTCAATAACTTATGAGTCATTATTGCCTAGGTCATACAAACTTTAAAGTCCAACTCACTTCTACACGTGTAGTTATTAATCACCCTGTGCATTTTAATCTTAAAAGTTGTTGAAATAAATGGAAATGAAACAAACTAGTAATAAAAGGGAAGATTAACAAATCTGTTGAGAACACCTGTAAAACCCAGCATTGGAGTCTCCTCCACGTTTATTCTTTAAAACAGACAAATGACCGCAATTGAAAATTGCATGGATCTCGTCTAGGCTTTAAGGGATATTTGCATATCAAGGATAAAGAGAGATGGAACAATAATTTCATCATGAAATCCTAGGTACTATTGATTTGTCAACATATATAAGATGTGGCAATGTGGGAACGGGCCTACATTGTTAGATACAAATATTCCAAGATAAAATAGATTTCAAAATTATTAGGTATCTCTGAAATCCAAAGTATCATATTGCATGTTTCTTAGAGGTAATTACTAAGATTCTTTATAAATGAAGAACTTCATTATTATTACATTGAACTTTGAGATGTCAATCAGATAGTCTTTCAAGTTATTGATTTAATTCAAAGCTTTCTCTTGAAGAAAAGTACACGCATACCCAGGGATGCTAGATACTCTTTCAATATTGCTCACATCTGTCTTGATTTGTAGGTGCCCATCTCATGCTAAATATCAAATATCAGGCCTGTTTTATATAAACATGTTGAAACATATGGATTTCCACTTTGGGATAAAATACAAATCTGAATCCTAAAGGGCACAGCAAATTTTTAATTGTAATTTAAACCCTATAACAGAGGTTCTCAAATTTTCTCAGTTTAAGATGCTCTTAGAGTCTCAACGTTTCCCCCAAGAGCAACTCTAGCCAAAATAAATACCCTTGTATTAAGTAGTTAGGTCTAAACAACTCAACACTCATGTACATCTTAAAAATTTAGTAACCATTTAAAAAAATTAGAATGCACAGGAATTGAAAAAAAAAAAAAGTATGTCATGCTTAAACAACTACATTACAGATTAGTGAGATGTGTATATCTAATGGGTCCTGCACAATCTCTCAAGTCTTGGAATAGACTGGGCACCACCACTCACCTTTCCTGTTCCATGTAGATTTTCTTATGATACTTGCTTTATATCACAACAACCACCAAAACCCAGCTATGCAAAAATATGGCATTATTTAAAGGAGAGTAACTTAATTATGTTGAGACTGTGCTAGCAGTTTGTGCCATGCATAACAGATGTCACTGGATTTCTTTCAAAAATTTCAGGTAACTTATGGTTCTGTGAGTTTGCCGCAGCAACAGCTAACATCTTTTTACCGTTGGGTAACCACATGTCTATGACACTTTTTATCTATCAAATGTATGCCTATACAAGTGACAAAAGATGTGAGGACCTCTTCAATGAGAACTACAAACTATTGATCAAGGAAGTAAGAGAGGACACAAACAAATGGGAAAAAATTCCATCTCGTGGACAGGAAGAATGAATATGATGAAAATGGCCATACTGTCCAAAGTAATTTATGGATTTAATGCTGTTTCCATCAAACTACCACTGATGTTCTTCACATAATTAGAAAAACAATACTTTAAAATTTATATGGAACCAAAAAAGATCCCATATAGCAAGACAGTCCTAAGTAAAAGGAACAAAGCTGGAGGCATCACTCTACCTGACTTCAAACTCTACTACAAGGCTACACTAACCCAAAAAAAAGCATCGTACTGGTACCACAACAGACATGTAGGCCAAAGGAACAGAATAGAGATCTCGGAAATAAGACCCCACATCTACAACCATCTGATCTTTGACAAACCTAACAAAAACAAATAGGAACGGATGCCCTATTTAATAAACAGTGCTGGGAAAACTGGCTAGCCATATGCAGAAAACTGAAACTGGAGCCCTTTCTTACACCTTATACAAAAATTAACTGACGATGGATTAAATACTTATATGTAAAACCCAAAACCATAAAAATCTTAGAAGAAAATCTAGGCAATATCATTCAGGACATGGGCATGGGCAAAGATTTTATGATGAAATCACCAGAAGCAATTGCAACAAAAGCAAAAATTGACAAATGGGATGTAACTAAACTAAAGAGCTCTGCACAGCAAAAGAAACTATCATCAGAGCAAACAGGCAACCTATGGAATGGGAGAAAATTTTTGCGATCTACCCATCTGACAAAGGTCTAATATCCGGAATTTACAAGGAACTTAAACAAAAGAAAACAAACAAACAAAAAAACAAGCAACCCCATCAAAAAGTGGGCAAAGGATATGAACAGACAGCGTCTCAAAAGAAGACATTTATGCTGCCAATAAACCTATGAAAAAAAGCTCAACATCACTGATCATTAGAGAAATGCAAATCAAAACTACAATGAGATACCATCTCACATCAGTCAGAGTGGCAATTATTAAAAAGTCAAGAAACAACAGATGCTGGTGATGCTGTGGAGAAACAGAAACGCTTTTACACTGTTGGTGGGAATGTAAATTAGTTACACCATTGTGGAAGACAGTGAGGCAATTCCTCAAGGATCTAGAACCAGAAATACCATTTAACCCAGCAATTTCATTACTGGGTATATACCCAAAGGAATATTCATCATTCTTTTTTTTAAAATACATGCACACATATGCTTAGTGCAGCACCGGCACTATTCACAATAGCAAAGACATGGAATCAACCCAGAGGCCCATCAATGATAGACTGGATAAAGAAATGTGGTACATCTACACCATTGAATATTATGCGGCCATAAAAAGGAAGGAGATCATGTCCATTGCAGGGACATGGATGAAGCTGGAAGCCATTATCATCAGCAAACTAACCCAGGAACAGAAAACCAAACACTGCATGTTCTCACTCATAAGTGGGAGCTGAACAATGAGAACACATGGGCGCAGAGAAGGGAACAACACATACTGGGGCCTGTCATGGGGGTGGGAGGAGGGAGAGCATCAGGCTAAATAGCTAATGCATGTTGGGCTTAATACCTAAGTGATGGGTTGATAGGTGCAGCAAACTACCATAGTACACGTTTACCTATGTGACAAACCTGCACATTCTACACATGTATCCTGGAACTTAAAATAAAATAAAATTTTTAAAACTTTATATATAGCAGAATAAGTGTTTGTTGTGTGGTAGATTACATTATTTTAGGAATATTTGATACTTATGCCCATTGGGCCCAGTCTTGTGTGAGAAGTATAATTCCCATACATGTAATATCAAGATTGGTCATGTGACTTGCCTTGGGCAATAATATGCGCCTGTAAAATGACTTGTGACATTGTCAGGTGTAAGCTTGTTCCCACCATCTGATTTCCTCTCCTGCAATATGATGTGGCATCTTCCAGAGAGTAGCTCCACCTTTAGCTTTAGTAGGATAAAGGACAAAACCGTAGCCCACCTTCAATCCGTGTAAACCTGAGTATAAAATAACCTTAGTTTTGTGAGCTGCTAAAATTTGGGGGTAATTTATTACTGTGGCTTAACTAAAGCTGATTGACCCACACAGATATTTCAATAATTAATATATTTTAAACTAACACGTATCTAAATCTTTAATTTCAGATGGGCAATTTGATGGACAGATACTCATTTTCCTCATTTTGATAAGATTTATTCGCATATTTTTAAGTTTAAAAAATACTTGAACATATTATTTCAGCTTCCACAGAAGCAATATTATGTTATCAATTTCAATAAACATATCATACATGCTTACATAGGTATACACAAACACATTTTCATGAATCATCCAAACATTTATCTATTTATCAGTTTATTCAACAGTTGCTATTAAGAACCTACTATGCTACAGATAATAATTTTCAAAATGCTTCAATCTTTTTACGTACCTAATGTAGAAGTGATTGGCAAATATGCTGTGTCCTTTATACCAAAACATGAATAGTTCGGTTCTAGAAAAGCTTATCCTACAGATAAATTTGCCTTCTGTTTCATAGGATGAAAATTACTCTATATTACTCATCTTTGTATCATCTGAAATGACTACCATCATTCTTTACATATACCCAGTTCAATAAATGTGCTGAATTTAATCTACTATTTTTTATCTTACCTGTCAAAAATAAAGGAAAAAAATGACTTAATGAATGGCTATCTATTCATTCTGTTTTTATCTTGAATTTTTCATATTTTACTTTTCTTTACTTTTGTTAAGACAATGCAAATGTTCGGAAGCAGACAAACTATAAATTGTATATAGCCTATGACATTCTTCTAGAATCATTATCTCATTATACCAAGTTGTTACCAATAAAGCACCTATATTTAATTGCATTATATATTTTTGAGGCAAAATTCTCTTCTAACCAAAAAACCCATGATAATAACAAAACAAAATAACAAAAAGTAGTAATGTAATAATTCTTTGACTCAATAACTCATTCCTTCTCTCTTCATTCCACCTAATCTACAAATTTTAAAAAGTGAATTCAAATGAGATTTTTATCTTAGATACAGTGCCATGGATGCCATGACTTCAAGTATTGGTTTTCTTTAAAATCTTCCAACATATTTGACTATTAAAATGAAATCACATTTAAGCTATGGAATGCACAATAATTTTATTACTTCCAGGATCTCTAACGTTTAGATAGAGCTTAATTCTTATCTTACTTTTAACCAGCTTTTGTGTGGTGTTGAATAGAACTGGAGAATCAGTATAAGTGAAAAAATTTAACTCTCTGTCACTGCCTGATATGGCTTGGCTGTGTCCCTACCCAAATCTCATCTTGAATTGTAGTTCCCATAATTCCCACATGTCCTGGGAGGGACCTGGTGGGAGGTAATTGAATCAAGTGGGCAGTTACCCTCATGCTGTTCTCCTGAAAGTGAGTTCTCACAAGATCTGATGGTTTTATAAGTGGCTTTTCCCCCTTTTTGCTCATCACGTTTCCTTGCTGCCTCCATGTAGAGGATGTGTTTGCTTCCCCTTCTGCCATGACTGTAAGTTTCCTGAGGCCTACACAGCCATGCTGAACTGTAAGTCAATTAAATTTATTCATTTTATAAATTACCCAGTCTTCAGTATGTCTTTATTAGCAGCATGAAAATGGATTAATACAATAAATTGGTATTGGGAGTATTGGGGCATGCTGTAAAGATACACCAAAATGTGGAAGCAACATTGAAACTAGGTAACAGGCAGAGATTAAAACAGTTTGGAGGGCTCAGAAGAAGACAGGAAAATGTGGGAAATTTTGGAATGTCCTAGGGACATGAAGGGATCAGAAAACAGGAAGGTGCGAGAAAGTTTGCAACTTTCTAGAGACCTGTTGAATGGCTTTCACCAAAATGCTGATAGTAATACGGACAATGAAGTCCAGGCTGAGGTGGCCTAAAATGGAGATAAGGAACTTCTTGGGAACTGGAGAAAATATTACTTTTTAAAACTGTATGCTTTAGCAAAGACACTGGCAGAATTTTGCCCCTGCCCTAGACATCTGTGAAACTTTGAACCTGAGAGAGATAATTTAGTGTATCTGGTGGAAGATATTTCTAAGCAGCAAAGCATTCAAGGGGTGACAGAGCTTGAAAGTTTGGAAAATTTGCAGGTTGATCACGCAGTAGAAAAGAAAACCCTGTTTTCTGGGAAGAAATTCAAGCCCACTGTAGAAATCTGCATGAATAATGAGGAATCAAACGCTAATTGCCAAGACAATGGGGAAAATGTCTCCAGGGCATGTCTGAGACCTTCCTGGCAGCCCCTCCCATTACAGGCCCAGAGCTGTAGGAGGAAAAAATGGTTTTACCTCTATCTCTGTTTATCTCTATATTTATCTCTATCTCTATGTATCTCTATCTCTATTTATCTCTATCTCTACATTTATCCCTATATTTATCTCTATATTTATCTCTATTTCTATATTTACTTATCTCTACTTACTTATCGCTACATCTTCCTGGAAACCTTTTTTATGACCCTGGGTAGAGCTCAGCAATCCACCCTTTAAGTTTCAGCAACAGACAAAACAGGGACCCCAGGAACTCACAGGAACTAATAAGTACAGACAGGGATAGATAGGGATAGATAAAGACTAGCAGTATAAGGTCAGTGCCCTGAAGAGGTACAAAAGCAAAGACTAGCAATATAAGGTCATGATTTACAGCTGTGATGGTTTAGCATTTACATGGCCAATTCTAAGACACAATCAATCTAGGAGCCTGGGATGGCTAGAAACAAGAAGCCAGCAAGTCTAGACACATTCCAGAGCCAAGAGCCCTGGATTTTATCCAAGCCACGAAGGGTTTTATGCCCTGGGCTTATATTATGGTATGTCAGGGTAGCCTTCCACACTTTAGCACAGAGCTTGGTGGTCCAAAGGCTACAAGGGGTTTTAGACCCTGGACCCTGGACATGTTCCAAGACACTTTTACATTATGTCAGACATGCAAGCCCTACCACAGCTTCTCCCAACACTCAGCTTTTCTCCCAACATTAAGAGTTAATTAGTGCTCTATTGGATTTCAGACTTGTATGGGGCTATAGCTCCTTCATTTTGGTCAACTTCTTCCATTTAGAATGAGAGTATTTGTCAGATACCTGTACCCTCATTGTATCTAGGAAGTAACTAGCTTACTTTTGATTTTGCAGGCTCATAGGAAAAGGAACTTCCCTTGTATTAAATGACACCTTGGACTTGGACCTTTGGGTTAATGCTGGAATGAGTTAAGATTTGGGGGGACTGTTGGGAAGGCATGATTGTGTTTTGAAATGTGAGGACATGAGATTTAGGAGGGGCTGGGGGGCAGTGATATGGTTTGGCTGTGTCCCCACCCAAATCTCATCTTGAATTGTAGTTGTTGTAATCCCCACATGTCATGGGAAGGACCTGGTGGGAGGTAATTTAATCACAGGGGAGGTTACTGTCATGTTCTTGTGATAGTGAGGGAATTCTCACAAGATCTGATGGTTTTATGAGAGGCTTTTCCCCCTTTTGCTCAGCACTTCTTGCTCCCACCATGCGAAGAAGGATGTGGTTGCTGCCCCTTCTGCTAGGATTGTAAGTTTCCTGAGGACTACATAGTCATGCTGAACTATGAGTCAACTAAAACTCTCCTTTATAAATTACCCAGTCTCAGGTATGTCTTTATCAGCAGTGTGAGAACAAACCAGTACACTGCCACATCATCTATTCTTGATACAGAAAAAATATATTCATAAGAAGCCTTCACCTATTAAAAAATTATTTTATGGCACTGAGCCCTGAACTTCTACAGCCAGAAATCTCAGAAAAATAATGAACACACACAGGCACACACACACAAACACACACACAGACAGACACACACACAGATGGTGCTGAGAAATTTGTGGGTACCTGTAAATAAAGCAAATTAAATACGTTTTTCCTATCATCAGTTTTGTGTCTAAACATATCTGGGTATAAAAACTATTATTTAGTTGAATTAAAAAGAAGGAAAAAGATAGGGGGAGAAAAAATGAATTATTATGTAACTTACATTACCACAAGAGCTGTCCTTTCTGAGAATAAAAATATGTTTTCTATCATATGTAAATCCTCTTTATCCAGTAGCTGTCTAACTCTACTATAAAGCAAAGAAACAGTAAACCCACTTAATTTCCCATATAAACAAGAGCCATAGTCAATCTTGTTCATAGAGTTAACCTCATATTTTATCTGGCTTCCTTTGTGAGGTTGATTTCTTTTTTGTGACATCACAATAATTTCTCATCCTATGGTAAGCTATAATGATGATAATATAAAAAATGAATAAAAATAGAGCATAGAAATATTCTAAATGGAATTATTTTTCAGTTTCCTGGGAGATGTCAACACTAGGTCTTTAAAACAGCATTTTATAATGTCAAAAAGAGTTTTTCATACTAGTTTTGCCATGGAGTGGCATTAAAAAACAAATTAAAAATTTATGCCGAGCTAGAAAATACTTTTGAATTGTAACTGTGTCACTGAGTTGTGCCAATGCATCAATCTATTTGTCAGCCAAAAGAAAGTGAAACAAAACAAAATATTATTTTTACTACTTGCTTCTTGATTTCTGCTCAAGGTGCTGATGAAATAATTGCTAACTTCTCATCATATCTGTGTTTTTCAGGAAATGAGTATTTTAACAGGAAAAATCCTTTCTATTAACACAATAAATGATCATTGTTACAGTCCTGGGATTTTGCTACTGTTTTCATTTTGTAGATTTAAAATGGACCTACATTTCTGATTAATTGTTGTGTTTTACCGTGTCATTTAGACACTCTGCATATTGTTACTCACTGTTAGAATAAAAATCAGTCATTCCTCATTATCAGAATAAAAACTAGAAATTTAAATAATCTTTTCCACTTCAAATGACTCAATGGAATGACGTGCTACCGAAATATTTCTAATATTAGAAAACTAGCAAAGGAGACATCAAATTTGTCAGCAAAACTGCAGATATGACTCTATCAATAATCCATGGCACTTTTGTATTCCCCATCTGAGGCTATTATATAGCTTTGGATGACAGCCTGCTTCGACTTCATAGTACGATCCACTGGGACAGAAACTCATAACTGGCTTTCGACATAGAGGCTTCGTATAAAGCATAATAACCACAGCCAGTCAGTATAGGGGGATTATAAGAATGCGGCAATGAACACACAAGTTTGGGGAAAAGCAGTTTAACACAAAACCTGACAAAAATAAAAGCCCGGAAGGACGGCTCCTTAAATGTTAAAGGCAGGAAAGGAATGGGCATTTTAAAGTCATGCTTTGGATGATTTGAAAATTGTGTTCTTTTCGGAGCTGCAGCTATTCGTTTTAAATTGCTCCCCACAATCTCCAAACACCTTCCCCACACAGACACACATACAGACTCACCAAGGAGGAAAAGAGTGTTCTCAAAACAGGCCACCCAATAGCACTAGAGGGTCATTGCTTCTAAATACACAGTTTACTACATGTACCGCTTATAATTATAATTTACTGCTTTCAGGATCTCTCAAGAAGGGCTCCACGGGGTTGTTGAGACACTGGTGGGTTGCAAGTGCCCTATACTAATGAGCACTGATTGATAGTTTCTGGAAATTTGTGTGCCAGTTATTAAATACAGACATTATTAAAAATTAAAGTATGTAAATTTGGAATTAAATCATGCTGAAACAAAAGTAATATGTAAGCATAATTATTTTTTAATATATTGTTACCATCTTTTACTATTATCATAAACTCCTGAAGTTATATGTACATCTATGCATCTGCACGGTAGAAATGTTGTATGATGATGTGCTACTGTGTATCTTTTGACCACTCTGTGTCTAGTGAATCCACACTAGCATGTTGGTAGCTTAAATCAGCTACAGTGGTAGTGTTTACATCATGAAAATCAACAAATTCCACAGAGCATAATTCATTTTCTCCCTTTGAGAGCTAATTTTGAACATTTTCCATCACACCACTGGGGTAAGATGTTTTCAAGATTTGCATTTGAAAAGTGTTATAGTTATTCCTTCCACAAGACACCCTTATTGAGATGTCAAGTAATAATCTGATTATCCCTTTTTGATAGCATCAGGGATAAGAAATGGTTTCCTTAGGATTCTCAAGAGTGTTATTAAACTTAACTTAGCAATTAACTTTACCTGCTCATTACCAGAGTTCAAAACTTTAACTCATGTGTCATGAACTCTACTTTAAAAGTAAAAAAATATAAAACCTAAAAGTAAAAAAAAAATTCAAAATGCATTAAGTAAAAAACATTAAAGTAGAAAATATTTTTAAAAGTTTTAAAGCACTGATCTTTTAGATTTAAAATAGCAGGTATATAACCACTTTTATTCATAATCACTGATAAGTGTTTTAGGTGTCAGGTGGGCTGACTGAAATAACTCGCACATAAAAATCAATAAATAAATGACTAGGAATTTAGGAAAACAAAACGGCATGACCAGTGAGTTACTGACTGTTGTATAACGGAGAAGCGGGTGAAATTGTGCCTTTGTGCCTAGTGCTTTTGGTGCAGCTATGAAACCTGACACAATCACGGAACAACTCATTCACTGATCTGGAGAAGTAATGGAAGAAAAAGCCAAAACAAGGTGTAAGATAAGACTGTGCTTGAATTAGCCAGGTATACAGCTGAGTATTGATAACATTTTCAAAGAATATCTCTAGTAATTATTCACAAAACCATATGGAATCCATACGAATTAGTAACGAGATCTTACTTTATTATCAAGTGTGTATTGAAGTGGCAAACCTGCAGAATTTAATAAACTGTGTTTAAAAGCTACAGAGCAGCTTTCCCAAGAGTTGAAAAATAATTTTAACTAGTATTTATAGACTGATTATATTGAAAGTGGCATTGAGAAATTATCTGGTCTGCCTCAATTTCTAAGAAAGATAAATGTTTATCCATCCATGTACTGTGGCATGTATTCTACTTTTAAATATCACAAGAGGAAATAGTTTGACACTCACTGATAACCTAATCCATGATTTATTAATTGTCACAAATTACTTGTTTAGTAACTTCTCCTTTTCTACAGTTATACCCACACATGTTGTATGAATAATCATTATTAAATACGTATTAGCTTTTTACCATTTTTGTACACATAAAGCAAATGCCTCTTGGTCATCATTAAGAGGACATGCACATAAGAGCAAGAAAATATACTGAGATTTTGTATGTTTTTTACAAAATTGAAAAAAATCACAAGACTGGATGCAGTGGCTCACACCTGTAGTCTCAGCACTTTGGGAGGCTGAGGTGAGCAGATCACTTGAGGTCAAGAGTTCGAGATCAGCCTGGCCAACATGGTGAAACCCTGTCTGTACTAAAAATACAAAAATTAGCCAGGCGTGGTGACAGGCGCCTGTAATCCCAGCTACTCAGGAAGCCAAGACACGAGTGTCACCTGAACCCAGGAGGCAGAGGTTGGAGTGAGCCAAGATCATGCCACTGCACTCCACCCTGGGCAATAGAGCAAGACCCTGTCTCAAAAAAATAAAAATAAAAATAAATCATAAATAAATAAAAGAGAGAGAAAAGAAAAAGGAAAAAAACCACAATTGTTTACTTGATTAGAGCACAAATAGAAGATAATAATGGGGCTAGAAACATATTTTTGCTTATATAATTTACATACTGCTTATATTTTAAAGGTACATACTGTATGTATACTCCTATGACAGTTAAATAAAGCATTGCATCTATTGTGTTTGCTAGAAAGTTATTACATTCAAACTGAAAAATGACAGCAATTTAAAACATGTTTTCTCCTAGGGTAAACGCTTTGTATAAGTAATCACTGTGTTAAAAACACAATGGCCATAAAGGTAGGAAGTGAAAATTGTTGCCTAAATGCTCATGTTTTTTTTGTTTAAATAAGCCATACTCCCTCATTACTTGAAAAAAAAAACTAGCTACATCACTAATAATATATGTATAAATATAATGAGTTTTAAAAGTATTTCTTTCAAAATACTAACTTTAAGATATGAGAATCTCTGTGAACTTTGGACTAAGAAGGTGAATAAGCAGTTCATTCTTTTTAAATCCTATATGGAATTCATGTTGTTTGTTGTTTGGATTCCCATTCACTCTTCAAAGATAATTTATAAATATATACAGGAATCTATTGAAAATAATTACTTAGGTAGAAAAGTATTACAAATTCTGTATAAAGAATTTGTTTCTTTTAATCACTCCTGGAAAAAACTTAAATAAATAAACGTAAATAAGTAAATTTTTATAATCTTTTAATTTGAGTTTGGTGGATATTTCTTTCATATGTAAAAGTAATGTATATCTCCATCTAGTGACCCTAGGTTAAAGTTGACTTAGAGACAATAACTATTTATCACATTTATTTATTGCCAATATTTCATTACAAAAATCAGATATCTATTTTTACAAATCTTGTAAATGTAATATTGTAGTTAAAGAAAGAAGATGATTCTACAGAAATAAAAAATATTTAATGACATTTAAAGCAGGTAATGTGGTAAATGTTTAATTGACCTTTTGCTAAAAATAATGCTTTCTCATAATTAAAAATTATATCTGTTGAACCTCCTGCTTTCCAGAAAATGTGCCCGAAATTGGGGAGACTACTAAAGACTAAAAGATCTGTGAAGCTTAATAATAAAGATAACTACAAATTTATAACGCATTGCAAATTCCTTGAGTCTCAGTCCAATTTTTTTCCCTATAACATTTTCGTCTATTTCATTAAAGTCAAAAGAAATATGATATGGTGGTTTTTCTGTAAATCACAGTTAACTAACAGCCTAGGTTAAATAATAATGATAACAAAAACATTAATTATAATACCTTCAGCAAAATCAGTGCAGATTTGCTAAATTCCACTGGGCCTAGATTTAAGCACTGATCAAGAAAGGAAGGCAGGAGTTTAGTAAGAGTGTTTTTTATTCATTTCCCTCCAATGGAATGAAATAGAATCAGAAATTTAAGATAAGAGAAATGGATGAAGAGCTTTCACGGGCATTTCTATGTTCATTTTCATTTGAATTCACAATGTGAACAAATATAAAGCTGCCTCTATGGGAATAGTAAACATTTTAAATTCTGTGGTTTAACAAAGTTAAAAGCTTCAATCTAAAATTTGCTGGTTTAAAATAACTTTGAAATTCTGAGAGTAGTTTTGTGAGTGTGAAAATCTTCAAAGTCTGTAGACAAAAGTAAGGGCAATCACAGTTAGTGGATAAATCATTGGCAATCAAAACTCAGTGATACGATTGAAAGGTCAATTCCCCTGTCTTTGATTTTTTGCTTTAAACTGATATTTCATTTTCTTAGATTTTCTAAAGCTGCTCATATGTGCCTTAATGTCCATAATTATGCTTAACAATTTGTCTGAATTTGGCTGAGAGCACTCAATATTTTGGATGCTGAAATATCTGCATTACATTTTTCCTTTGCTATGCTTCCAAAAATAATAAAAATTATTCACACATATACTGGTGATCACCCTAAAAATACTCATAAACACAAGGATATACAGAGAATATTTTCTTCATTTGTTTCTTTTAGGAAAGAAAGATAAAAAATAAGTTCCATCCATATTAACAAACATCTGTTGTTTAGTAAATAATAAATGATTTTCTTCATTTAATATGTTTTTCTACATATTGTCGATTTCCTATTTATGCAGAGATAAATCCATAACAAACCAAAAAGTATTTCATTCACTAAATGTGTAAAGTATTGAAAAGCACTTTATTTTATTTTGATGCCTGTGTTTTGGTCTTCTTTAAAGATTTGACTTCAAGAATTCCTTTTGAGTTTTAAATATTTGCTGCAAAACATTTTTGTATATAAATTAATACATGAATATAGAGTGAGATAATTCACAAAGTTAAATTTCTATTATGTCAATAGTAAGACAAAATTGACTTCCTTAAAACATAGTTTGATAGGTACTCAATCAGAAATACATACAAAAATAAACACAAACCCCTTACATCCTAAGAATATTTTTCTAGTATCTACTATTCCTTCTTCCAACACTTACATGTAGATATTCAGTGAACCATTATACATTTACCTGCTTAGGAGTGATGACAATCCAGTAGGAATCCACACCTCGCTATCAGATCTTGACACTCAAAATGCCATTCCCCACTAAAAGCAAATAAGAATCTTTGTGGAAGGCACTAATTCCAGGGCTGACACATACACACAGTAGTTCAAGAGGAACCTCTTATATCTACCATAGAGAAAGGAAGTGCTCAAAGAATGATGACAACATACAAAATTAATACCCAGCCCAGCCTGACTGTTTCTTCTAAAACTTAGCATCCAAGTAAATAAAATAATAATCTATTATAATCCATAAATAATATGAGAATTTGTGAGCCTATATTGATATAGATCAATAGAGATTGATAGTTTGGTAAGAAATAGGATATTAGCAGGGCCTCAAAGTATCTTCCCATAAAATACTTACTAAGTTACAAAGAGGAAAAGAGTAACTTCACAGCAAAGGCGCCTCTCAGACAGCACTTAATTGAGTCATCAAAATGGCATCAATAAGTAGTGAAATGAAAATAAATCTTGTAGTGAAAAGAACACAGCATCACTTCTATGATATTCCTGCCAAAGATGCATCATCTCAATCTGATCAAGAGAACACACCAAAGAAGCCCAAAAGGAGGTACCTTCTAAAGAAGAGCTGGCCTCTATTTTCCAAAGCTTCAAGGTCACGAAGGTCAAGGAATGGCTGAAGAATTCTTCCCACCTATGGGAGATTAAAAAGAGATTGCTGGTAAATGCAGCACTTGATGCTGAACATGTTCCTTTGCCATAAAAGACATTGTTGGCAAAACTGCTCAAAGTCAAATGGGAGATAAGGATTAGATGGTATAAGAAGGAAATGTTAATTTTCATGGTTTTATTGTGTTTGCTTATAAAACATTCTTGCTTATAAAAAATATGCAATAAAATGGTTGGGAGTAATGGGGCATCGGGTTGGCAAATTACTCTCCAATGGTTCAGGAGAAAATCTTGTTTTGTTTAACTAAAGTTTTACTTTGCTGTGAGTTTTTTTGCTATGACAAAACTCAAAAATAATTTAAAAATTGAATAGTTATTCTGAATGGCTAATATACAATGACATATAGAGAACAGGCATTTAATCCCTCACACTTCCAAGACCTAATGTAAAAAGGGTTATAAAAAGGTATTATATGAAGTTCAAAATGTCAACTACATCATCTCCAGATGAGATTTTAAAACATTTGTGGAAGACTGAAAATTGATAGAAGTGACAAAGGAAGACAGAGACAGACATGGCTGGGTGTGGTGGCTCACACCTGTAATCCCAACAGTTTGAGAGGCCAAGGCGGGTGGATCACTTGAGCTCAGGAGTTTGAGACCAGACTGGGGAACACAGCAAGACCCCATGTCTCCAAAAATATATAAACATTTAGCCAGGACTGGTGGTTCATGCTTGTAGTCCCAGCTACTTGGGAGGTTAAGGCTGGAGGTTAAGACAGGATGATTGCTTGAACCTGGGAGGCTGAGGTTGCAGTGTATTATGATCATGCTGTATTAGTCCATTTTCATGCTGCATAAAGACATATCCGAGACTGAGCAATTTACAAAAGAAAGAGGTGTATTGGACTTACAATTTCACGTGGCTGGGGAGGCCTCTCAATCATGGCAGAAGGTGAAAGACACGTCTCGCATGGTGGTGGCGAGAGAATGAGAACCAAGCAAAACTGGTTTCCCCTTATCAAACCATCCTATCTTGTGAGACTCATTCACTACCACAAGAACAATATGGGGGAACTACCACCATGATTCAATTATCTACCACCGGTTATCTCCTGCAATATATAGGAATTTGGGGAGTACAATTTGCGATGAGATTTGGGTGGGGACACAGGCCATATCCATACCATTCCACCTCGACCTCTCCCAAGTCTCATGTCCTCACATTTCAAAACCAAACATGCCTTCCCAACAGTCCCCCAAAGTCTTAACTCATTTCAACATTAACTCAAAAGTCCACTTTCATCTGAGAGTTTCTTCCACTTATGACCCTGTAAAATCAAGAGCAAGTTAGTTACTTCCTAGATACAATGAAGGTACAGGCATTGCGTAAACACAGCTATACCAAATGGGAAAAAATGGCCAAAACAAAGTGGTTACAGGCTCCACCCAAGTCCGAAATCCAGCAGGGCAGTCTAATCTCAAAGTTCCAAAATGATCTCCTTTAACTCCATGTCTTGAAACCGGGTCACACTGATGCAATAGGTGAGATCCCATGGTCTTGGGAAGATCCTCTCCTGTGTCTTTCCAAGGTACAGCTTCCCTCCCTGCTGCTTTCTAGGCTGGCATTGAGTGTCTGTTGATTTTCTAGGTGCCTGGTGCAAGATGTCATTGGATCTGCCTTTCCAGGGTGTGGAGGACAGTGGCCCTCTTCTCACAGCTGCACTGGGGGGTTTCCCAGTAGGGACTCTGTGTGGGGGCTCCCACCCCACATTTCCTTCCTGCACTGCCTTAGCAGAGGTTCTCCATGAGGACCCTGCCCCTACAGCAAACTTCTGCCTGGTCATCCAGGCATTACCATACATCTTCTGAAATCTAGGCAGAGGTTCTCAAACCCCAATTCTTGACTTCTATGCACTTGCAGGCTTAACACCACATGGGAGCTGCCAAGGCTTGGGGCTTACACACTCTGAAGCCACAGACCGAGCTCTATGTTGACCCCTTTCAGACATGGCTAGAGCAGCTAGGACCCAGGGTACCAAGTCCCTAGGCTGCACACGACATGGGGAACTTGGACCTGGCCCATGAAACCAGTTTCTCCGAGGAGGCTTCTGGGCCTTTGATGAGAGGGGCTGCTGTGAAGACCTCTGACATGCTATGGAGACGTTTTTTCCAATGTCTTGGGAGTTAATATTCAGCTCCTTGTTACTTATGCAAATTTTTGCAGCTGGCTAGAAATCTCAGAAAATGGGTTTTTCTTTTCTATCACATTGTCAGTCTGTAAATTTTCTGAACTTTTATGCTCTGCTTCCCTTTTAAAACTGAATGTCTTTAACAGCACCCAAGTCACCTCTTTAATGCTTTGCTGCTTGGAAATTTCTCTGCCAGATACCCTAAATCATCTCTGTCAAGTTCACAGTTCCACAAATCTCTAGGGCAGTGGTAAAATGCCACCAGTCTCTTTGCTAAAACATTACAAGAGTCACCTTTGCTCTAGTTCGCAACAAGTTCCTCATTTCCATCTGAGATGACCTCAGCCTGGACCTTATTGTTCATATCGCTATCAGGCTTTTGGTCAAAGCCAGTCAACATTCCTGTCTTCTTCTGAGCCCTCCAAACTATTCCAACCTCTGCCTTTTACCCAGTTCCAAAGTTGCTTCCACATTTTAGGGTACCTTTTCTGCAGCACCCCACTCTACTGGTACCAATTTATTATATTAGTCTGTTTTCAAGCTGCTGAGAAAGATATAACCAAGACTGGGTTATTTACAAAAGAAAGAGGTTTATTAGACTTACAGTTCCATGTTGCTTGGCAGGAGGGTGCCTCACAATCATGGTGGAAGGTGAAAGACACATTTCACATGGTGGCAGCAAGTAAGAGAATGAGAGCCAAGCAAAACGGATTTCCCCTTTTCAAACCATCAGATATCATGAGACTTATTCACCACCACGAGAACAGTGTGAAGGAAACTGCCTCCATGATTCAATTATCTCCCACCAGGTCCCTCCCACCGCATGTGGGAATTATGGGAGTACTATTCAAGATGAGATTTGGAGAGGGACACGGGGAACACAGAGCCAAACCATGTCATATGCCATTGCACTCCAGCCAGGGTGACAGAGCAAGACCCTATCTCAAAAAAGAAAAAAAGACGAAGACTAAAAGAAAAAAGGAAGAGAGAGACAGACACAGAAAGAGAACTACAATCTAGAGTCACTGCTCAGCAAGTTGATGGAGTCACAAAGCAGTCACTCAGAGAGACATGGGACTTGGAAATTCCAAGTACAATTTAAAAACAAACAAACGAAAGCTTTAGGTTGAATAAAAGGGTTTAAATTGAAATTCTGGTTGTTAAAAAGCCACATAATTTCTAATCCAACATAGAAAATTGAAAATTATTTTCTTAAGAAATTTAAATAAATACTGGAGTTACAAGATCTTTTCACTTTGGAAATTAGCGATTGCACATCCAAACGGCTGTATCCTCACTCACATGGTCAAGAACAATGATCATCGGTCCACAAGCCCCATGGATTTTCATAGCTATTGTTCTAGTCTTCAGCAGAAAAAATCAAGCTGGAGATTGCCAGAGATTCAAGACCTTTGAGCAAAGCACTGAGCATAAAATAAAGAGATAAATCAACAAAGTAAATAAATAAATGAGTGGAATCATAGACAGGTTCAGAAATTGAAGGAAAAATCTAATATTAACAGACTAGAGGTTAATATAAAAAATAGAAACACCAAAAATAAGGAGGGACACATACATTTAAAATATGGCAGTTAAAATTAAATGTATTGGATTTTTATTTTAGGTTAACTTTAAAAGTTTAACAAAAGGTCCCAGAAAGTGAGACTCAGAGAGAGAGGAAAGAGTGTTCGTGGACACAGAAAGCCTATCTCCCATAATATTTATGAGAAAAAAAAATTAATGGATTTAAATAATTTATTTTACATGACATTTAGAAAGAGACAGTAAAGAGAAGGGGGAAATTTATTAGATAAATTAACAGGACCGGTTCTAGATGTGACTGGCCTTAATCTGCAGATAAGAGAGTCACATGTGCCCAGAGCAAAAAATAAAAAATCAAACACAAAAAACTTCTTGTTATTTCAGTATGTTTTCATAACACCGAAAATAAAGAGAAAATCTTAAAGGCTTTTAAAACACCAACAATGATGACAACAGTAAGTAATAACAGCAATAACAAATAAAATGTATGACCAAGAAAGATGTGAGTCAAGGAGATAACAGACTTCTCACCAGTGACATGGAATGCTGAAAGACTGAGTAGATTCCCTTAATTTAATGAAGACAAATGTAATAAACTGTAATTGTATGCTCAGCCACATCATCAGGGAAAGGTTAGCACAGAATAAAAAATGTCAGGTGTACAAGAAAAATAAAAGTACTTGTACTGATTTTTAAGGAAGTTTATTAAGAATATATAAAGCAGAAACAAAATATCAATGAAAAAGATGAAAATATTGAACAAACATCAAGAGCATAATGAAGAAAAGTGCAAGGATAATAGCTAGGTAGCAGGACTTGAAAAAAAACTCAATTGGAAAAGAAAATGTCAAGTATTGGAGAAAAAAACATTTGGAAGCTTTGCGAATATCAGAAAGAAAAAATGTGATAATAGTAGATTGTCTCTGAAGTAAATGAGATTCACAGTAAAACAGATTGCAATTTTTTAAAATTTCAATTCTAAGAATTCACTTGCAGATAAAATTTAAATTTTATTAACTTTGACATTATAAAACTAAAAGTGTAAATGAGAGAGGTTGAGAGATCAAAGTCAGAAAGAAGAGTTGGAAGAAAGAGCAAGAACACCAACATTTTCTAAAATGGAGACTCAAGAGATCAAGACAGTAGCTATGTTATGCAAAAAGGAACAAAGCTATGACATATTACTTGAAGTTATAATGAATAGAGAAACTAAAACCAGTGCAACTAATATATGCTGCATCATTAGTTTTACATTATAAAGTTCTAATAGGCTAATCTTCAGCAATCTTTTCTTCTATCTTCATCTATCCTACCTAAGTCTATATAGGAAGCTTAAATATGAGAATGCAATTAATTATAATGTAAAGATATTATTTAGAAATATTAAGTTAGCATTTTTTTTTTTGAGAGGGAGTCTCACTCTCTCACCAGGCTGGAATGCAGTGGTGCCATCTCGGCTCACTGCAACCTCCACCTCCCTGGTTCAAGCAATTCCCTGCCTCAGCCTCCCGAGTAGCTGGGACTACAGGTGCACGCCACCACACCCACCTAATTTTTTGTATTTTTAGTAGAGATGGGGTTTCACCATGTTGGCCAGGATGGTCTCGATATCTTGACCTCATGATCCGCCCACCTTGACCTCCCAAAGTGCTGGGATTACAGGCGTGAGCCACCGCGCCTGGCCAAAAATTTTTTTTAATTAAAATTTTAAAATTTGATTGCTTTTGGAAAGACCAGGAGTTTATTAAGGAAGTAGTTCAAGTTGCTTTTTTTTTAACATATGTATTTTTTAATATTTTATTTTAGATTCAGGGGGTACATGTGCATGTTTGTTGCATTTTTATTTCATACTGGTAGGGATTGGGCTTCTAGTACACCCATTACTAAAATAGTGAACATAGTACCCAAAGGAAATTTTTCAACCCTCGTCGCCGTTGTTGACAACTCTTGTTGTCCACCCTCTTACTCTCCCCGTCAAGTTGCTTTTTATTAAGCCTTTATGTCTTAAGTTTTCAGTATGTGCAAGGATCAATGGATCATGTTGTCATTGCTTAGAATTTGTGTTAAAAACAAATCATTTGAAAAGATTTGAGATTTATTTATGAAAAGTTTATTTTCACTATAGTTACATGCAAGATATAATAATATTCTGGTTTTTGACATTTTCATATAACACAATCTATACCCTGATTATATGCATTGTTCTTACAGTACAGAAATATTATTAATTTTGAGACAGTAAATTTTGCCATTATCTTTTGATATCTTAAGACTGTCTCAAAATTATGAAAATGGTGAGAATTTGTGGAATAATTTGTATGTTCTAAATTGATTCCTGGATTAGGTATTGAAGGTTTACCTCCAATCCTCAAATGCATGTAAATAACAAGTTGTATATATAATAAAACAGTACTGTTCAGTCATCATGACTCAGCAAGGACTCTGTCAGGCGATGGCCAGCGTTAAAGAGCCGTGCATGGCGGCAGTGAGGAGATGGTGAAGGCTGCTCTTTCTGAATTACATAGGAGCAAGGAATATGTACTCTTACCCACATCCCATCAGTAACTGCACATTTTTAAACTCTTTCTTGGCACTGTAGTATCACGGCAATGTTAATCCCATCCAAAGGAGGCAGTTGCCATATAGACTTCAATAGAGAATCTTTACATTATAAAATTCATATATATATATATATATATATATATATATATAAAAATGGGAGCTGGAATGTCACTGGCATTTATTTAGCAAGTCAAGGTGAATGTCTGTTTCAGTCATCTACAAAGACCCCGAAACAAGGTGCACATACGCCAGGGCAGAATCAACTAGGTATAATAAGAATGTAGAATAAGAATGACAGGAGGGGCTGGGCGCAGTGGTTCATACCTGTACTCCCAGCATTTGGGGAGGCTGAGGTGGGCGGATCACCCGAGTTCAGGAGTTCAAGACCAGCCTGGACAACATGGCAAAACCCCATCTCTATTAAAAATACAAAAATTAGCCAAGCATGGGGATGCACACCTGTAATCCCAGCTACTGGGGGGCTGAGGCAGGAGAATCACTTGAACCCGGGAGGCAGAGGTTTCAATGAGCCGAGATTGGGCCACTGCACTCCAGGCTGGGTGGCAGAGCAAGACCCCATCTCAGAAAAAAAAAAAAAAAGATTTGAGGATCACAAGATAAGATAAAGGGTGAGGCTGAAATATTTATGTAGCTTCTCTACCTAAGGGTTTTCACGATATTTAGTGACAAAAATTGGAGATCAATAACAGATCTCAACAGAGCCTCTAGTTTTCTTAACATCTATTTATGATACACAGTGTATGGGTCTCATTACAATATATAGATGCAATTGCAGTCACTCTCAATAGATAATTGTATTAAATTAATAAATTCCCAAGACAAGGACCTCTTTTTAAAGGAACCAGCCCTGACAGAACCATATCATGCCTGAAAGGACATAAGCAAGGTGAGGAAATTTTAGGGCCATCCTCACTAGAGTAACACCTATCATAAGTATCTCACCCTGTATCAGTACATTTGCCCTCTTCCTGTAACATCTGTGAGAGCTTCTTGTGCATTAACATGTCTGCAGAGCCTGGCTTGTTCCCCGATACTCAAAAGGAGTCAGTAAATACATTTTAAACAAAATACAATTCTAAATATATATGATGAGAATATTAATCATCAGCTGAATTTACAGACTCAGTTAAGATAATTAATTTTTGCATACGTTTCAGTGGAAAACTTTAAAATATCCTCAATCCTGACAAAGTTTACTTAAGACTTTGTGGCATTTTCATTCTTGGAATTTTTAATAATTGAAGAGATCTTCTTTAAATATTAAGTTGCCTTTTTATGTTAAAATGACAAGATTACAATAAATATGTCTATGCTTCCAAATATCTAACTCTAAGCTGCTATAAACAATGTGATTTAAGGATAGATGAATAAGACCCTACTTATTCTGGCTCATAAGAGCTTATTGCTAAATTCTCAAGAATTTTGCAAGAGCTGGTTGTTGAAATGTTGACAGTTTGAAACTGGCTATGGGAAATCATTATAAAAGAGGGCCCCTCCTCATCCTCAGTTGTTAAACATTTACAAGCATACCTCGGAATAAATCTTTGCTTAAGGAAAATACACAACTATATGAGAAATTAAATTTTGCAAGATCTATATCAATAATGTGTTCAACAAAAGATTAGTCTGAGGCAAAATTGTGAAGTATGCATTTGTATTTGTATCTCTTCCCTTCCATTATGCTAGCCTAATCAGAGGCAAGACACATTTTTGTAGATTTAGTATATCTTAATTTTTAAATGTCAATAATACCCATAAAATGCCCTAGATTATTTTATCTAAATTTTCTTTCAGCCTCCCATAAAACTCCCCAGCTAACAACACCTCAAAATGGTATTAACTTTTATCCGTTTTTCCCTCTTCATTCTGTTGTCTTAGTGAAGTTTATGGTTCCCCACATGTGCTCCCAGTTTTCCAAGATTCTGGAGCCTGATCTAGTAATAAACTCATGCACTCATTTTTTCCCTTTTTGCTTTTTTTACAGTAACATTTGCATGTTATTCTGCCACATGCTCAAATATCCAATTACCATAGGCTATACAATTATCCACATGGTAGTTCTCACAATGCATCAGCATCATGTGTGATGCAAGTTCATGGCCTCATGCCAGACCCACTGATTTAGAAATACTGGGAGTCAGACCCAGCAGTCTGTCCTGAAGCAGGTCTTCTAGGAAAGTCTGGTATATAAGAATGTCGAGCTCCACTTCTTTATACTGTATGCTTTGTAAAGACAGAGATTGTGTTTGGTTATTAATCACTTTATACCCAGTCCCCTGCAGACTGTCTGGAATAAGGGAAACATGACTCAAACAAACAAAAAATAGATGAATGCATTAATTAATCCTTTAAAAGACTAAATTCTAAAAGGTTTTGCACCCCCAAAAAGCTGTAAACTACTATTATGTTACTGAAATAACTCTTCCCCAGAGGGTTGAGCTTCAGCATGACATGGATAGATTATTATTTTAAGTCCTCATTTGTTCTAAAAAGACATTGGGAGCACTAGTTAATGCTTAGGAAAGTGTTCCAGGCTACTTGCATGAAAGTGCCCAGAGTAGAGGAAAGCATAGTGATATTATTTTCATACTAATCCTGCTAGAAAAAAAGGATATTTAAGCTTTTATGGTTGGTCTTCTCTTCAAAGCCCTGCAGCAGATTTTTTTAAAAGAAAGATAGAAAAGCAGTAAAAAGAATTGAGATTAGGATCCAGACTGTAATACTGTGAGGGAAAAAAAATCAAAAGCCTTATATGAAAGAAGAAATATCTAACAGTAGCTTTAATCTTGGAAGTCTCCAAAACAGCTTCCACATGGAGAGCCAGCGTGCCACAGGTGCACGCCACACGAGCAGGTGAGCAAAATAAAGAGGCTGTCAGGCTGTGATGAATTCCTGTCCATGATGCATTCATCCCAAGGTGCCCTTCTGCATCTGGTATATATCTCGGTGCATGTAAGTTTTTAGCTGGTAGTTTTCAAGAATGTAAAAGATCTCAGAACCAAAAGAGGCTGTAAGATAGTCTATGAGCCTAATGAGGCTGCTTAAGCAATGGTTAAAAAGGACGTATTCAGGAAGAATTGTCATTTACCAAAGAAACAGATACATGTATTCTGATTTCATTATCCCTAAAGATGCTATAGTAGGTTATTAGAATTGTTTGGGCCACAATTATTTAAAAAACCTAAAAGCCAATGGTAAATGGAGAGCTTAATGAATTCATAAAATGTAACTTTTTAAATTAAAATAATATAGATTGTATTAACTTGATATCTCGTAAAACTGTGTATAACATGGCATGAGGTAGGTAGTTATATTTCTAGGAGACAAATACAAAACTAAATGTATATTTCTTCCTTCTCTGCATTTTGAAGGCTAGCTGAAATGTAAATATCTCACAGGCAACTTTGTTAAGTTTTTAAATGATTTCTATGTTTATGTATAGATCAAAACAGAAATGACTATGGCTATAACAATGAATTGAAAAATGAAACACATTTTTCAAAATTTAAAAATGTTAATATGATCTAATAACAAGGAATTGTTTATTTAGTTGCTCTTGCAGCAAAGTCTCTCTTTGATGCCAAGAAGCAATGCTCCTGAATGCTGGAAAATTGCATGCATCATGTTTAGAAAAATCTTGGAAAATTCAACAGTTTTAGAAAGGAATGTTTTGGATTTTAAAATATATCACAATAAAAATATTTACCAAACTGTATCAGTTTTCGATCACTGCCATAACAAATTGCTGCAAACGTAATAGCTTAAAAGAAGACAAATTTGAAGGCTTGCAGTCTCGGGTTTAGAATCTTAAATGAGTCCCACTGGGCTAAAATCTAGCATCTGCAGGGCTGTGTTCCTTTATGCAAGTTCCTCCAGAGGAGTTTATTTTCCTTCTCCTTTCCAGTTTCTAACTGACCACACTCCTTGGCTCATGACAACCTCCTTCTTTAAGCTAGCAATTCTTCTTTTAAATTTATTATTATTTTTATTTGCATAAATGTGTGGGGTACAATTGCAATTTTGTTACATGCATACATTGCATAGAGCCTTTTAGAGTACCCATCAGCCAACTAACACACATTGTACCCATCAAGTAATTTCTCATCATTTAACCCTTTCTCACCCCCACTTTCCTAGTGTTCTTTGTCTATCATTCCACACTCTATGTCCATGTGTACACATCATTTAGCTCCCACTTGTAAGAACATGCAATATTTGTCTGTGTCTGACTTGTTTCACTTAAAACAATGACCAGCTCCATTCATATTGCTGCAAAAGACATGATTTCGTTCTTTTTTAATAGCTGAGTAGTACTCCATTGTGAGTGTATACCACACTTTTTAATCCAGTCATCTGTTTATGGACACTTAGGTTGATTCCCTACCTTTGCTATTGTGAATAGTGCTGTGATAAACATATGGGTGTAGGTATCTTTTTGATATTATGACTGCTTTTCTTTCCTTATGAGCAGATACCCAGTAGTGAGATTTCCAGATCAAATGGTAGTTCTGTTTTTTTCTTTGAGAAATCTCCGTACTGTTTTCCATAGAGGTTATACTAATTTACATTCCCATCAACAGCATGTTAGAGCTTCATTTTCTCTACGTCCTAGTGAACATCTGTCATTCTTTGTGTTTTTCATCATAGCCATTCTGACAAGTGTTAAATTATATCTCACTGTGGTTTTAATATGCATTTCTGTGATTATTAGTGATGTTTAGCATTTTTATATGCCCGGTGGCCATTTGTATGTCTTCTTTTGAAAAATGCCTATGTGTGTCTTTCACCCACTTTTTAATGGAATCATTTGTTTCGTTGCTGTTGAGTTGTTTGAGCTTCTGACCTTTTTTCTGATGCCACACTTCTCTCTGACTCTCTACTCTCCTGCCACCATCTTTCAAATTTAGGGACTCTTGCAATTCCACTGGACACACCTAGATAATCCAGAATCATCTCCCTATTTTAAGGTCAGCTGATTAGTAACCTTAATTCCATCTGCTACCTTAATTCCTCCTTGCTATGTAGCATAGCATATTACCAAGTTCTAGGGATTAGTAGGAGGACATCTTTGAGGGGCTATTATTTGGTCTACAAACCATCCAGGAATTTCTTACTCTAAAATAGGTAATCTGTAAAAGTATTTTGTGCACTTCCAGGACATGCTTAGCAGGGTCATTGTATCTGTGGAAAATTTTAATACAATTCTCTAGGTCTTGATGGTCTGAACTTTGTGCTTAGGGCCAAAGACATCACAACATAAATCACACATTTCAGTTTTTATTGTTTAATAGAGATCATGAGTTAAAACATTATCCTCACCTTTTTAAAAAATCCTTTAACATTTTTAGCATAGTATGAAAACAATTAAACTCAATGATCACAATGTTTAGATCATTAAAATATGATATTATCATTAATTTTCCTGTAACCATTTATGAGGAGAGTACTGAAATTTATTTCTATGGTTAAAAAATGAACTATTTTAGCTTTATAATAATGATAAATATAACTACAACTTTTTAAAAAAATCAAGATAGTATTGAAAATTTTAATTTAGCATGATGGACTTCTAAATTGTCTACCTACATTTAGTCTTTCTACTCAAACAGTGTTCTTCATTCAACAACCATCCGTTGAGTGCCCACCATTCTTGAGGCACTAATTTAAAGCAGTTAGCAGTCCCTGAGTTTCTATAGGATGAGGGTATGCTCCCTGATACGGTATGATGTATAGCACTCTTCATACTGTGTCTGAACTTACCTCTGCAGCCATATTCTTCCTCTGTACACAATATACACTTTCCTCTCATATCGTTTCTAATCTGCCTTGCCATTCTGTTCTCTGCACCTAAGTCAGTCTCATTTATGAAGAGACATTAGTATCAAATCTCACAGTCCCCAAAAGTCATCTCTTCTCAATAAATGTTGAAGTGACATTTTTTAATTCTATGAAATAAAGCCTGTAAAATAGTGACATTAAATACTCATCAATCTTGTGAACTTCCGTATGGCTGTTATGCTCTGTTATTTTAATGATTTTTTTGTATGGAGACTTTAATGCTATTACGTATTAACTATTTGATTTTATATTTCTTATAGACAGGAGTCATGTCTTCTCCATCTCTGTCTCCACCATGTCTCTCAATAGAGTGGTTTCTAATGAATTTTCTCCTGTAATTTGGTGAGTAACATAGAGCCATGGGAGGTATCATTTATCATTTGCTTCAGAAAAGCTTCATCCAAATCAAATAATTGGTATTATAACTTCTTTGGAAAATTCATTTTCACAAAATTGGACAGCTTTTACCATTTTTTATCCCTACAACTTTGTTAATGGTTTTTCTGAACAGTTATAATGATGTCAATATTTTTAAGAAACTATTATCCATAGAAGGGAAAATCTCATAATAAATAAGGACTTAAGATGGCACCAAGCTAATGAAATAAAACATGACCAAATGGAACCATTGCTTGCATAATATATCTCTTATTATTAAGTCTTAGAAATATAGAAAAACCTAGGAGACTAAAGGAGTTTACACAAAATCTGGAAAGATCTAACCAGAAATAATTAGTTTTACAACAAATATTGAAGGTTTATAATCAGACAGGTTACTTGAAAAAACTTCCCAAAGGAGGCTAAAATACAACTCGTTACATTACAGTTCCTTGATCTTCTCTTTGTAGATATTGTAAACACAAAAAATAAAAGTTTAGGTAGGGTTTTTTCTTCCAAGAATGGTTGATCAATGCCACATTAATTTTGAGGACACAAAATGTCAGTGTTAACTAGTTTCTTTCTTAAAGTGTGTATATTTTGTATGTTAAATAAGTGTGCAAATTAACATAAAACTTATTTCATGATCTCAATCTAAAAATAATTTTAATTAACACCAATAAAGCAAAATTATTTTCTCCAAATTATCTATCATGCAGCTATTTTGTCTTCAGCATGGTTAGGGGTTACATTTGGGCAGAATTATGATAATACTGTGAATAACAATGTCATCATACAGTGTGCCTTACACACAGTATTATTTTATCACAATGAGAGAAATCTAGATTCTCACACCTAAATGGAGCAAAATATAAAGAAGAGCATAATTTTAAGCTCCAGTGAAATTTAATTTTTTCTTTTCAGTAAAAATAATGAAGCAGTTTTATTCCTTTATGTTCTATGATACCTATGTACAGTTATAAATGAACTGGCTTACAGTAAAATGAAAATTAAAATATGTAAGTGCAAAATATGAAATCAGAAATACTTCATTTTTACCAAGTGTAGTTGGCCCCATATTCTGATAATTGTGATCCCAGTACTTCTTGTTCAGTTTCTAGGGACTCATGCTGCTTGCTAAAATAAGTACCCATGTCTTTCTTCAATACTACAATCTCCAGAATAACCCTAGAGTGTTAGAAAACCTGTAGAAAATAATCAAATTATTCTCTTTGCTACTAGCGCTTATTCTTTAATTAAAGGTAAACAAATTGTCAATACATTACATTTTTTCGATCGTGCATAATTTCTAGCCAGAAAATATTAGGTCTAAAGGTAGAAACACACAAAATAAAGAAACCTACTACTGTCTCTTATAAACTTTTTTCCCCCTAGACACACACACATTTAACAATTTTTTGAGAGTTTATATTCATCTCTTTCTTCATCTTCTGATACACGCACAGGTTACAGAAGGATGAAATCATCAAATGTCAATGATGATACAACATCCAAGCTTATCAGTTTTTCTTCTATCTGATCTTACATCTTACTAGAATGTCATTGTGCTAAATTACATTTTATTTTGAGTTACCAGGAGTATTTAACTACGAAATTAATTTTAGATCACATTTTTCAAGTAGCCTCAATGTGGGGAATTTTGAGCAGCCCTTTATCAAGTAAATTAAGCAACTACTTGCATATAGAACCCAATTATACATGTTCACCCATAAATATGAATAATAATCTCCTTTGAATTAATTGACAACAAATAAACTGCCTGATCATCATTCCACGTTACTACTGGAACAGTAAAATCATTTCAAAAACAGAAAACTTTTGAAATTTATATATTTAGATGATGAATAATTTGAGGTAACTGTTCTACTATTTTTTCATCTGTAACATCACTTGACTTAAGCATGAATAATACATCAGCTACAGACTGGCCAAGTCATGTATCGTGAGGTCAAAAATCACGCTACTGAATTTACTGTTCTGTGATCTGAATAAACAAACAACCATTAAAGTGTAAGTGATACCTGAATCAATTTGTGGTCCTGGCCTTTAAGACCTGCCATAATGTATCAGGATCATTGTCATCTTTGCCCAGCATTTTACTTTCCAAATTACCACTTAAAGTGTATTGTGGAAGCAGGTGCCTGTTTGTAAATTTACTTTACAATTTTTGAAATGTGGTAAACCCAACTTATTAACAAATTTTTTCAAGCAAGAAAGCCTATATCAGATCTAATAAAAGTACATTTACGAGAGAAGGAAAATACAAAATATATTTTTTAAATGTTTGACTTTCTTGCTTTCATTTATTTAGCTAAACAATTTTGATGAGTATAATATTCCAATATATGGAGCACTTACTACATGCCAGGCCCTAGTGCTCTTATAGCTTTAATCTTCACCACATCCTTGCAGAAGAGGAAATACTATTACTCTCTTGCAAAACAAAGCGTCAAAGCTTAAAGAGCTTAAATTAATTAAAGCCAGTCATTGGCAGAACTCAGACTGGAGTCCAAACTGTCTAATTACCAAGGTGGTCATATTGGTTTGCTAGGGTTAGTTAGGGCTTCCATAAGAAAATACCATAAACTATGCAGCCGTAAAAAAGGATGAGCTCAGGTACTTTGCAGGGACATGAATGAAGCTGGAAGCTATCATTCTCAGCAAGCTAACACAGGAACAGAAAACCAAACACCCACATGTTCTCACTCATGATGGGGAGTTGAACAATGAGAACACATGGACACAGGGTGGGGAAAATCACACACTGGGGCCTGTTGGAGGGTGGGGAGCAAGGAGAGGGAGAGATCAGGACAAATACCTAATGCATGCAGGGCTTAAAACCTAGATGATGGGTTGATAGCTGCAGCAAACCACCATGGCAAATGCACACCTTTGTAACAGACCTGTACGTTCTGCACATGTATCCTGGAACTAAGAGTAATAAAAAATAAAAATAAATAAAATAAATAAAAATAAAATATTCAATCAGGTTTTGTTTTTTAAAAAAAGAAAATACCATAGACTGGGATGGCTTACAACAAAAATTTATTTTCTCACAGTTCTGGAAGCTGAAAGTCCAAGATCAAGGTGCCTGTAGGATTAGTTTCTCCTGTGGCCTCTCTCCTTGGCTTGCCAATGGTCACCTTCTTGCTGTGTTCCCCTGAGGTCTTTCCTGTATGTGCACGCACAGAAAGATTTCTGATGTGTCTTCTTCTTCTTACAAAGCCATCAGTCACGTTAGATGAGAACCTCGCTCTTATGACCTGGTTTAACTTTAATCACCTCCCTAAAGGTTCTGTTTCTAAAAACAGTCACATTGAGAAATAGGTGTCAAAAAAATGAGTTTTGGGGGATACAATTCCATCCAAAACAGGGGTGTTCTTTTCACTCTGCTGAAGCACTAAGTCATGGACCGAGTGCTTACTTGTTCCTCACACCACGTGTGCACCAAGAGTTTCAGATATAAAGTGTACTAAGCATCACCTCTGTCATCCCCTTGATCAGTATCTGAGAGCAACACAACAGAAAACACATTGACAAAGACACAGACAAAACGCCGCGTGCTCTGACCTTCCGCAGATTCCTACAATGCTTGAATTGTGGTGTTAGGGTTGTAACAATGTCCTGAAACAGGCTTCCAACATCTGAGATGTTTAGATGGACTTGGTAAACTTTTATTTATGGTTAAGACTATATTTCCTTATCCAGTATATTGGTTGAATGTGATGGATTAGTATGATATCTTTTAGTTGCTTCTAAAGTTGGTCCTGTCACTGCTGGTATGTTAAAGGAGTGCTGCATTGACTGAGGTAATAGAGATATTGTATCTGTGACAATTGATGGCTGGTAAGCTATTTCCATTGTCCTTTAAATTAATCTGTTGAATTTTCCATGCCACACTACACATTCTAAAAGCCCCCTGCTGGTTTTCATTAGTTAAATCCATGAGGCTGACCAGGACAGTCATAATGTTCCCCACAAATTGACTAAACTTTAGACAGGGTTCTTTCTCATATTGGCCCCTGGCCTCCCTTTTCTTAGAGTGTTTGCTTTAGAAAAGTAATTACAATTTGCAGTTGCAAATTCTTTCTCTGCCCTTTTGAAATGCATATGTATCTTCTTAAAAGATGACTACCGGTTTCATGCCCCAGGAAATGTGTTTCTGAAGGGTCTGGGAAGCATCTCTTTGACATGTAAATGTGAAGGAAAATAGCACCCCTGGCTCTGGGTCTCTACAAGAGTACATAGGAACCTAACTTCAGTGGGAGCCTCCATCCAAGTTGTAAAACTACCTGTTTCCATGAAGACGTGAGGACTTAGACTTTTACTTCGAGTAAGGCCCATTAGAAAACACACAGCCTAAGATTGCCACCACCCTAGCTCTTGTAAACATTCCAGCCTTTTGATTCAGATGAGTTGAGTTTAATCCCTCTTATCTATTGTGATAGTCTTGAATAAAGTTCCTTACCTGTTTAGCCCTGTCTGGTGAGATATCACTTTTAGAAGGCTAACAGGCTGATCATGGTCTTACATATGAACAGTTGACTTTCCCCTCTAATCAACAACCAAAGAGTTTAGGTGCCAAAAGGCACAGCTTTGCAATGCAGTCTTGGAGAGCAGAAGGATTTCTATCCCAGCCTGAGGTAAAAACATCATTTCTGCTACTTTCCATCATGTCTAAAACATAATAAATGCTCACTTAAATTAGCATTTTAACATGATTGTTGACTGTCATACTTTCTTTCTTATAAACCACCATTTTGATGAACAGCCATTGTTCTTCTTAACTCATGTTAATAAAAAAATAGCAATTGAGGAATCCTGTCATGGAGGACAGTGGGAGTCTGTGAAAAGCACTCTATCAATTTAATTTAGGGCAAATTTGGAAAAGCAGTGTTATAAAGTATCAGGGAATGTTTGGAAAAAATACTGGTAGATAATTTAGGAGAATATGCCATCCCCATTAAAACCCCTATTACCAGTTTTATGCCCCAGGAGATGTTTTTCTGAAAGGCCTAAAAACCATCTCTTTGAAATATAAGCATGAAGGAAAATAGCACCTCTGGCTCTAGGTCTTTGCAGGAGTAGATAGAAGCCTAAATTAGCAAATTCTTAAAAGTTGGTTGTACAACATCATTAAAATAATATAGTTGGAAAACTAGCAAATTAAACTATTTATTGTTTCTACCAAGAGTTTTGTATCTTATTATCTGGTTATTATGAAATACCCTTATATGTTATTTTAATACCCAGAGCATTTCATAATATATATGAATTTTTTATACCAAGAGTTTCATATCTATAATTTTACCCTCATAAGAACCCTGTGAAGTTATCCTTTTTATTTCAGTCTGCACATCATCAAGCTGGAGTATGTAGATCACACACTAATTATAAGACAGAGCCGGGATTCAAGCAAATGCTAGTTCCTTTGGCTCTGACGTGTATATATCAGTGGCACAGCATCATGCTGTCTTCCTCTTCCTCTCGCCTTTCACCATGAAGAATCTTCAAATGAATTTCTTCTATCATTGGCTCTAACAGCAATTCTGTGGGACAGATACAATTCTCTGCATTTTATACATATAAATTAAGAATCAGAGAATTTGGGCAATTTTCCAAAAGTGACAAATGTAAAAACTGAAAGTGTATTCATCAGACTTAAATCCAGGTTTGACACACAACTTTAAAAGTTTAGCAAATTCGTGTAGGATAGCAAGGAAACCTAAATCATTAGCAGGCTAATCTGGAAATGAAGTGCCTGCTGATCTCTTTCAAAAAAAGGAACTTACATAGAAGAAATATAACAGGGGTGTATTATTTGTCTGTGCTATGATTTACTTATCATAGTTTACGTTAAATAATTACCTACCAAGAAAACAAGAGAAAATGTAATCATTTAAAGGCATGATTTCTATAGTTTGTTTTACTTTTAATGATAATTTCACCCCCAAAATGAATTAATCTGTATAGCTCAGAGAAGGATTTTTCTTAGTCAGTTGAAATGTTGTAAGTCAAAGAAGACAAAGTGTTTTTAAAAACAAATAACACATTTCTTCATGTAGTTAAAAATAATTATAAATGTTGCAACACTCCATGAAAAACTTTAACATATATTTTAAGAAAAAAATGTATAAACAGTGAAATACTTAAATACGTGAGGTTTACCTGGTGGTCAGCATCTTGGTTGTGATACAACTGTTGAAAATAAAACACACCCACCCCTTTCTCTACAGACAGAGCCAAATCTATATCAAATAAAAATAGGATTAGAAATTTAAATGTTAATTAGCTTTTTTAACTTACTAAGGATACAAAAGCATTCATGAGAATCAAGCAATTATAGTACATTAGTTCTGTAAACACTTAACTGTGTAATTGGAAACATATATTTAATATGAGCTATTTTCATGTCCCAGACCTACTTTGACTCTGGGCACCAAATGACATAGCAAAGCATAACTTAACACATTTAACTCAAGAATAGGAAGCAGAATCAAGAGATGTCTAAAACCTCAACGGGATCAATTCCTTCTTTTCATCAACAGTCAAAACGTTTTTTTTTTTTTTAAACTGTCGTTTTGGTCCTAAGTCCCATCCAACTATGAAGCCATTTCTATTGGTTTTCCTAACCTCAGATGCTGATGGTGAGATCTCCGTAAAGTCTTTCTTATACTATCTCCACTTCCTTACCTCACATTCCTTATTTTAATCAGTATCCTTAGATTTTTGTTCCTATTATTCCACTGAAACAGTGTGTCTAGTCAAATATTCTAGTCAAGTCTCTATCTATATGGTATTAAACACTCAATCATTGTGTATGATTGATTATACCTCCTTCTTAAAATCTTGTTTGCCTCTGCACACGCTATCTTATTCTGGCCTTCCTCCTATCACCCTTGCCTTTCCTTCTCAGTCTCCTTTGCTAGCTCGTCCTCCTGACCTCTAAATAATAAGGTTCAGGAAGATTACATATATATATGAATATATATGAATACATATGTAAATATATATGAATTATATATATATTCATCTATATTTATTCATTTAGTCATCTATAGAAAACATTCCTCTATATTTATTCTCTAGGCAACAGAATATTCATCTACAGAAAATATTCATCTATATTTCTTCTCTAGACAATCTCAGTAAGTTCCAGTTTTACACTCTATCCATACACTGATGATGGTCTATTGCCCAGGTTGGAGTGCAGTCATGCAAATATGACTCACTACAGCTTCAAACTGCTGGGCTCAAGCCATTGATCCTCCCACTTCAGCTTCCCAAGTAGCTGGGACTACAGGCACATGCCCACATTTGGCTAAATTTTTTTTTTTTTTTTTGAGACAGGGTCTCAGCATGGCAACCACACTGGGATACTAAACTTGTCGCAGTTCTTGATTTCTTTCATGAATCCTAGGCTTCCGTATCTCACCATCTACTCAATATCTCCATAGGTATTTTTCAAAGGCAGTTCATATTTAGTATGTCTAAGGCACATTGCTAAATCCCCTTACCCTATGGTGGATTGGCTTGCTCTATATCCAGTATGATGTAGTTTAGCTGTGTCGCCACCCAAATCTTGTCTTGAAATGTAATCCCCATCATCCCCATGTGTCAAGGGAGGGACTGGTGGGAGGTGATTGGATCATGGGAGCAGTCTCCCCCATGCTCTTCTCATGATATTGAGTGAGTTCTCACAAGATCTGATGGTTTTGTAAGTGTTTAACAGCTCCTCCTTCACATCTGCTTCCACTTCCGCCATGATTGTAAGTTTCCTGAGGCCTCCCCAGCCATGCAGAACTGTGAGTCCATTAAACTTCTTTGTTTTGTAAATTACCCAGTCTTGGGCAATTCTTTATAGTAGTGTGAGAACAGACTAATACACAACATGATCTTTTTCTAGTATACTCTTCTGAGCTATGAAGGCTGAGAAACCACAATCTAGCTTGCCAATTCTTCCTCATAGTCAGGTTTTCTTACATAATGTAAGATCTGCCAATCAAATATATGTGCTAGGCTTAGATTGGGAAGGGAGTCATTTGAAGCGTAGTTGGGAATGCTCTATAGTCATAATCAAAAGAATGCTTTTGCAGTAAGCGGGTCAGTAGCTTCCTCAGTCATAACAGGGGACATGTGATTCTAAAGGTGGGACACTTTCCTGGGAAGCTCAACATAAAGCTAACTCTCTAGTCCTTCCAAATACTTTGTCGGCTATCTTACACAGTTATTAAATTACTAACTCTGTAAACTAGCCAGAATAGCTTCTGTTGTCTGTAACTAAATTCCAACCCTCACAGACCTGAAGCATCCTCCTCCAACAGGCTTCTGCCTGGCATCATCATCATCCTCCCATGTCAAAGAACAGAGCTCTGGGCATCATACCAGTGTCTCTCTCAAGCCCATGCCAACCCATCGGTTCTATGTCTAAACACCCTCACTGTCCACACCAGTCCCACTGTCACTTCTTGCCACTTAACCAATCTCCCTCTTTCCACTCTGCCACTTTAAAGTACATAGGTTACCCAGATTGATCTTTGAAAGACCTAAGTCATTTTACATCACTCCCCTGGCCATATGCTCCTGTGAATTCACATCACACTCTCAACAAAATCTAACCTCCTTAACCTAGCTCACAATCTTCCATAAAACACAGCCCCCATCTACTTCTCTGAGCTCATCTCTGATCCTCTGCCCTATATTGTGTCTGTCACATACATCAAGCTTGGCCCATCTCAGGGACTTCACAGTTGCTGCTCCCTCTGCCTGAAACATCTCTCAATCAATTTAAGGTGATTTGCAATTTCACATTACTTCAGTCTCCGCTCAGAAAGGCTTTCATAACCTTCTTTCTTAAATAGTAACTCCTGTCTCTGTCCCTTCACCATCTACCACCTTATTCTGCCATATTTTTCTTCCTCTCTCACTAAGGAAAGCACACAGATGCACATTTGCTTATTTTTTTTATTTCCAGTCACTTCCATCAGGGAAGTCAGCAGCACCACGACAGGGACAAGGCTTCTCTTATTTGGCCCCTGGCCTCTAGCACATAGAACAATGCTCTGCTTTTAGGAAGATTTCAGTGACTATCACATGAATAAATTATTGAGAAAATAAATGAAAAAATGATTATTTTAATGGTCTAAATAACAACACCTGTAACTAATTCCCAAAGTAAAAGCCAGCATCAACCTTTCCCCTAGTCATTAAATAGCCTTGAAAACTTATGGTGAATATTACAAAAGCTATCTTAGTTTCTACTTTTCACAATATAAACAGAAATTATATTTTTTGAGATGATTCATATATTGTTCCAATATTGTGTGTGTGTGTGTGTGTGTGTGTGTGTGTCAAAGGAAATGGAATAAGAATCAAGACATGTAACACTTAGACACCAGGCACTTAAAAGAACTTTTAAAACCCACATCAATAAAGAAGGATCTAGGGAATGGAGAGAAGGAGGGACATATTGCAGACTCTGGAAGCAAGATTAAATACATTTCATGTGCCTGCCACACTGAGGTTACAACTAATGAATTGCAGAATGACCTCCAAAAGCTGAAAGTTAAAAATGGGTTTCTGAGACATGAACATCTTCTGAATATACAGTAGTTGGAAAATGTTCTGTGTATCACTAGTCATAAAATAAAATATAAATTGTTTCTTTGCATACATATTAACTGCTCTCAGTAGTGCTACCATCCTCTTCAAAGGATTTGCAGTAGCAACTTTTATAAATGATTTTTAAAAGAAATGTTCCTTGCATAATTCCCACATGCAGCAGCATAGGTTGTATTAAATCCTCCTCATCTTCCCTTTCTTCTACTTTCTTTCATCTGATTTCCACTTTTGTCTGTGATCGTTCCTTTATCTTTCTTTCTGATCCAACTTTGAGGTGATTCAGTGGCTAGAATGATAAATTATAGGCACTATAGTCAGTGAACTTGAAGCAGAGATAAGGTGGAAAGAATATCATCTTGCCGATTTCAATAATAATAATATTTTATGTATATCACCATTTATAATTTTCAATACACTTTTAACATCAATCAGCAATTTTCCAGTCTGATTACCACCATTCTATAGAGTAATATAGGTAGACATTATTAATTCTATATTATAGAATCAAAAACTTAGTCATTAGAAGATATAATCATTGTTGTTCTGGGAAATGAATGTTTTAGAATAAGCTAGCCTGTCCGTCATTTCCTTGCTCACACATGCATTTATATATTTTTTTCAGCTTTAAAAATTATTCTAAGTTCCTGGATACATGTTGTATTAGTCTTTTTTCATGCTGTTAATAAAGATATACTCAAGACCGGGCAATTTACAAAAGAAAGAAGTTTAATTAAACTTATAGTTCCACATGGCTGGGGAGGCCTCACAGTCATGGCAGAAGGCAAAGAAGAGCAAGTCACATCTTACCTGGATGGTGGAAGGCAAAGAGAGCTTGTGCAGAGAAACTCCCATTTTTAAAACCATCAGACCTCATGAGACCCATTCACTGTCACGAGAACAGCATGGGAAAGACCCCCCCCCCAATAATTTAATAATCTCCCACCGAGTCCCTCCCACAACATGTGGAAATTATGGGAGCTACAAAATGAGATTTGGGTGGGGACACAGAACCAAACCGTATCACATGTGCAGGACATTACGTAGGCAAATGTGTGCCATGGTGGTTTGCTGCACCTATCAACCTATCACCTAAGTATTAAGTCCCACATGCATTAGCTATTTATCCTGATGCTTTTCCTACTGGCACCCCACCAGCAGGCCCCAGTGCATGTTGTTCCCTACCCTGTGTCCATGTGTTCTCATCGTTCAGCTCCCACTTATAAGTGAGAACACATAGTGTTTGATTTTCTCTTCCAGTGATAGTTTGCTGAGGATAATGGCTTCCAGCTCCATCCATGTCCCTGCAAAGGACATGATCTTCTTCCTTTTTATGGCTACATAGTATTTCATGGTTTATATGTACCACATTTTCTTAAATATCAAATTTAAGAATTTTAATCTGTTTTTCCCTATGTGGGTCAGAAAATAAAACAGCATAATTATTTATTTCAGAATAAGCCACTGCTTTTTCAAAATGTGTTGAATCTTCTAAGAAATACACAGATCTTGTGGTTTGGATTTGCATCTCCCTGATGATGAGTGAGTCACACTCTTGTTGGCCATTTATGTCTTCCTGGGGAAAATGCCTACTGAGGTTCATTACTCTCTTTGAATTGTGTTGTTTATTTTTACTATTGAGTTGTATGAGTTTCTTACATATTTTTTATATTAATCCATTACCAAATGTACGGTTTGCAAATATTTTCTCCAATTTCAACGTTTACTTCTTTATATTGCAGAAGTTTTTATTTTGATGTAGTCCCACTTCTTTAGTTTTGCTTTTGTTGCCTGTGCTTTTCATGTCATATCTAAAATATCATTGCCAAGACCAGTGTCAAGGAGCTTTTCTACCATGTTGTTTTCTAAGTTTCAGGTTTTACTTTTAAGTCTTTAATCCACTTTGAGTTATTTTTTCTGATAGGAAGTCTATTTATTAAAAAAAAAATAAGCATAATGAGGATGTAGAGAAGCGGGAATGCTTATACACTGTAGGAAGGACAATAAATTGATACAGTCATTATAGGAGGGCATAAGGTTTCCTACAAAAATGGAAACAAAACTACCCTATGACTTAGCATCCCTAGTTCTGGGTTTGTATCCAAAGGAATGGAAATCAGGATCTGTAAGAGAGATCTAAACTCCACGTTCACGGCAGCATCGGTCAAAAGAGCCAAGATATGGAAACAATCTAAGTGTCCATGGATGGATGCATGAATAAAGAAAATGTGTTATGTATACATACCATGGAATAGTATTCAGCCTTAAAAAAGTAGGAAATCCTGCCACTTGCATCAACACGGATAAACCTGGAAGACATTATGCTAAGTGAAATAAGCCAGAAGTAGAATAAACAAGTATTTTATGATCTCACTTCTATGTGGAATCTAAAATAGTCATATTCATAGAAGCAGAAAGTAAAATGGTGATTATCAGGGGCTGTGGGGAGGGGAAATGGTGAGATGTTGGTCAGTATACACTTTAGTTTATGCAAGATGGCAAAGTCTGGGGATCTAACATATAGTATGGTAACTACCAGTAACAATACTGCACTATGTACTTGAAATCCACTAAGAGAGTAGATCATAAGTGTTCTCACTCCAAGAAAAGAAATGGTAGATATATGAGGTGATGGATATGATAATTAGCTTGAATGTGGTGATTATTTCACCACGCATATGTGTACCAAATCATCAAATTATTTACCTTAAATTCACACAATAAAAATAATGCATATATCAAACTTTTGTTGGGAAGATTTTTTTTTTTTAACTAGAGTAGCAAGTCTATTGAACTACTAGGGCTTCCAAGGCATTACTGAAAGAATAATGAGAGAATAAAAATCCAACATTTTGACAGCTGGATAGTCTGTGAAACCCAGCATGTGGCATCACCTCTTCCCCTGAGCCACCCAGTTGTTCTCATCTCCTCCCACTGCCAACTCCTATTCTAACATCTGCCCTAATGTGTGATATAGTTAGGATATGTGCCCCACCCAAATCTCGAGTTGAATTGAAATCCCCAGTATTGGAGATGGGTCCTGGCGGGAGGTGACTGGATCATGGGGACAGATTTCTTAGGAATGGTTTAACATCATCCCCCTTGGTACTGTCCTCATGATAGTTACTGTCTTCTCATGACATCTGGCTGTTTAAAAGTGTGTGGCATCTTGCTCTTTCTCTTGCACACTCCTGATTTCACTGTGTGACATGCAAACTCCCCCTTTGCCTTCTGCTATGATGGGAAGCTTTCAGAGGCCTCCCCAGAAGCAGGTGCTGCTATGCTTCCTGTATAGCCTGCAGAAGTATGAGGCAATTAAACTTTTCTTAAAAATTATTCAGTCCCAGATATTTCTTTATAGCAATGGGGGAATGGACTAACACAATGTTAATCTACTTTTCAGTTTATAATTAATGCTCAGATGTTCTTTTTTGTATTACCAACGTTTTAGTTAGTTACTGATGAGCAAATAATGCCCTAAAGAGACACATATAAGCCTGGGTTTCTAAAAAAAAAAGAAAGCCTTTGGAGGTGGTGTCAAGTAAACTTTACAGAGATTTCACTCTTCTCATCTGCCTGAGAACTTCTTACAGTAAAACAAATTCTAAAGGAAATGCTTCTGAAAGGCTCACACTAGCAGGGAATTTTGTGGACTTGGCCTATATGTAGATCATGGTACACAGATTTTCAGACCTACTCAAAGATTGGCAGATTTTGCTGGCAAGCAGTTCTCTGTCCAGAATATTTTACTGATACTGTCTTATTGAAATGCTGCAGCCAAGAGTCAATACTACTCCCTTTCTCCCATCTGATCAATTTCCATATTTCAATTAGGAGAACCTAGAAAAGTTTCCAGCTAGTGTTATACTTTGAAAATTTTCTTCCCTGGTCAAGCAGTGAACCAATCTAGTGGCCTTCAGGGCTCTCTTTTAATCAGGCTTTTACATTAGAGCTGTAAGGTAAATTGAATGGGAAGACCATTAATTAGGATCACAGCTATGCACAATCACTTAGATGTCGTAACCAGGATCTGTCTCTCAGGACAGGACTACAGTGAAAGAATGAGAATCTGCTTATTAAACAAAACAAAACAAAAAAAATGAAAAAATCTTCTTCCATAAAATTGTGATGAGGTGTTCCTCTTCCTACAGCTTTTGGTAGGCTAGACAGGAATGGAATATTTTAGGCTTTCTTACAGCTATAGTTAAGAAAATCCCTCTGGGCACTTACTCTATCCTCCTTCCTCTGTCTCAACACTTGTGTGCATCCAGAGTCAGGATGGCTTCATACAATTTCTAAAACAGTTCTTTAACACTGTACTGACTGCCAGAGATTCGGTGAACAACAGCTGCGGCAGATTTTGTAAGCTAAATGTCCAGTCCACCACTCTCCTGACTTGATACTTGCCAGAAGTAACCAAAGGGTTACTTCTTCATACCTCCACCTGTCTGTCAAAAGTCTCTTGCTTTGTGGAGCTTCACGTTGCCTTGCACTGACCCTGAAGCTGTGCCCTCTGCTCACAAAGCCCTTGACTAGTGTGGAGAAATAGGAACACTTTTACACTGTTGGTGGGACTGTAAACTAGTTCAACCATTGTGGAAGTCAGTGTGGCGATTCCTCAGGGATCTAGAACTAGAAATACCATTTGACCCAGCCATCCCATTACTGGGTATATACCCAAAGGACTATAAATCATGCTGCTATAAAGACGCATGCACACATATGTTTATTGTGGCACTATTCACGACAGCAAAGACTTGGAACCAACCCAAATGTCCAACAACGATAGACTGGATTAAGAAAATGTGGCACATATACACCATGGAATACTATGCAACCATAAAAAATGATGAGTTCATGTCCTTTGTAGGGACATGGATGAAACTGGAAATCATCATTCTCAGAAAACTATCGCAAGGACAAAAAACCAAACACCGCATGTTCTCACTCATAGGTGGGAATTGAACAATGAGAACTCATGGACACAGGAAGAGGAACATCACACTCCGGGGACTGTTGTGGGGTGGGGGGAGGGGGGAGGGACAGCATTAGGAGATATACCTAATGCTAAATGATGAGCTAATGGGTGCAGCAAACCAACATGGCACATGGCACATATGCAACAAACCTGCACATTGTGCACATGTACCCTAAAACCTAAAGTATAATAATAAAAAATAAAATAAAATAAAATAAATAAAAATAAATAAATAAATAAAAATAAATTTGTGAATAGCATTTGGACATATCTTCTAAATGTTTTGTGTGTGAATAAAAGAATAATAGATACAAAATCATATGATCTCATTATAACCCTCTTGAAATATTCTCAGATCAACTTTTTTGCAAAAAATATGTCAAGAAATGAAATTGAACGATTAAATTTTTTCTGACACTTTATATTGTCCTTGTACAAGTCATAACTAAATGCTTAAGAGGCAGTAAGAATTTAAAGATAAGAGTAATGTGAAAAGAAGTGCTGATATCATTTGGCTGTGTCCCCACCTAAATCTCACTTTGAGTTGTAGTTCCCATAATCCCCATGTGTTGTTGGAGGGGCCCAGTCAGAGGTAATTGAATAATGGGGCAGTTACCTCCCTGCTACGCTCCTGATAGTGAGTGAGTTCTTGAAAGATCTGATGGTTTTATAAAGGGAAGTTCCCCTGCATATATTCTTTAGGCCTGCTGCCATGTAAGACATGCCTTTGTTCCTCATTTGCATTCAGCCATGATTGTGAGGTCTCCCCAACCATGTGGAATTGTGAGTCCATTAAACCTCTTTTTCTTTATAAATTACCCTGTCTCAGGTATGTCTTTATTAGCAGCATGAGAACAGACTAATACAAAGTGCTTTGTAGGATTTAGCAATAGCCATACTAATACACTACATTGCAACAGAGTTTAATGAAAAGTGGGGTGGTTCCGATCCCACAGAAATACAATCTACCATCAGAGAATACTACAAACACCTCTATGCAAATAAACTAGAAAATCTAGAAGAAATGGATGAATTCCTCGACAAATACACCCTCCCAAGACTAAATCAGGAAGAAGTTGAATCTCTGAATAGACCAATAACGAGTTCTGAAATTGTGGCAATAATCAATAGCTTACCAACCAAAAAGAGTCCAGGACCTGATGGATTCACAGCCGAATTCTACCAGAGGTACAAGGAGGAACTGGTACCATTCCTTCTGAAACTATTCCGATCGATAGAAAAAGAGGGAATCCTCCCTAACACATTTTATGAAGCCAGCATCATCCTGATACCAAAGCCTGGCAGAGACATAACCAAAAAAGAGAATTTCAGACCAATATCCTTGATGAACATTGATGCAAAAATCCTCAATAAAATACTGGCAAACCGAATCCAGCAGCACATCCAAAACCTTATCCACCATGATCAAGTGGGCTTCATCCCTGGGATGCAAGGCTGGTTCAACATACGCAAATCAATAAATGTAATCCAGCATATAAGCAGAACCAAAGACAAAAACCACATGATTATCTCAATAGATGCAGAAAAGGCCTTTGACAAAATTCAACAACCCTTCATGCTAAAAACTCTCAATAAATTAGGTATTGATGGGATGTATCTCAAAATAATAAGAACTATCTACGACAAACCCACAGCCAATATCATACTGAATGGGCAAAAACTGGAAGCATTCCCTCTGAAAACTGGCACAAGACAGGGATGCCCTCTCTCACCGCTCCTTTTCAACATAGTGCTGGAAGTTCTGGCCAGAGCAATCAGGCAGGAGAAGGAAATAAAGGGTATTCAATTAGGAAAAGAGGAAGTCAAATTGTCCCTGTTTGCAGATGACATGATTGTATATCTAGAAAACCCCATTGCCTCAGCCCAAAATCTCCTTAAGCTGATTAGCAACTTCAGCAAAGTCTCAGGATACAAAATCAATGCACAAAAATCACAAGCATTCTTGTACACCAATAACAGACAAACAGAGAGCCAAATCATGAGTGAACTCCCATTCACAATTGCTTCAAGGAGAATAAAATACCTAGGAATCCAACTTACAAGGGATGTGAAGGACCTCTTCAAGGAGAACTACAAACCACTGCTCAATGAAATAAAAGAGGATACAAACAAATGGAAGAACATTCCATGCTCATGGGTTGGAAGAATGAATATCGTGAAAATGGCCATACTGCCCAAGGTAATTTATAGATTCAATGCCATCCCCATCAAGCTACCAATGACTTTCTTCACAGAATTGGAAAAAACTACTTTAAAGTTCATATGGAATCAAAAAAGAGCCCGCATCGCCAAGTCAATCCTAAGCCAAAAGAACAAAGCTGGAGGCATCACCCTACCTGACTTCAAACTATACTACAAGGCTACAGTAACCAAAACAGCATGGTACTGGTACCACAACAGAGACATAGATCAATGGAACAGAACAGAGCCCTCAGAAATGATGCCGCATATCTACAACTATCTGATCTTTGACAAACCTGACAAAAACAAGAAATGGGGAAAGGATTCCCTATTTAATAAATGGTGCTGGGAAAACTGGCTAGCCACAGGTAGAAAGCTGAAACTGGATCCCTTCCTTACACCTTATACAAAAATTAATTCAAGATGGATTAAAGACTTAAATGTTAGACCTATAACCATTAAAATCCTACAAGAAAACCTAGGCAATACCATTCAGGACATAGGCGTGGGCAAGGACTTCATGTCTAAAACACCAAAAGCAATGGCAACAAAAGCCAAAATTGACAAATGGGATCTCATTAAACTAAAGAGCTTCTGCACAGCAAAAGAAACTACCACCAGAGTGAACAGGCAACCTACAGAATGGGAGAAAATTTTTGCAACCTACTCATCTGACAAAGGGCTAATATCCAGAATCTACAATGAACTCAAACATATTTACAAGAAAAAAACAAACAACCCCATCAAAAAGTGGGCAAAGGGCATGAACGGACACTTCTCAAAAGAAGACATTTATGCAGCCAAAAAACACATGAAGAAATGCTCATCATCACTGGCCATCAGAGAAATGCAAATCAAAACCACAGTGAGATACCATCTCACACCAGTTAGAATGGCCATCATTAAAAAATCAGGAAACAACAGGTGCTGGAGAGGATGTGGAGAAATAGGAACACTTTTACACTGTTGGTGGGACTGTAAACTAGTTCAACCATTGTGGAAGTCAGTGTGGCGATTCCTCAGGGATCTAGAACTAGAAATACCATTTGACCCAGCCATCCCATTACTGGGTATATACCCAAAGGACTACAAATCATGCTGCTATAAAGACACATGCACACGTATGTTTATTGCGGCACTATTCACAATAGCAAAGAGTTGGAACCAACCCAAATGTCCAACAACGATAGACTGGATTAAGAAAATGTGGCACATATACACCATGGAATACTATGCAGCCATAAAAAAGGATGAGTTCATGTCCTTTGTAGGGACATGGACAAAACTGGAAAACATCATTCTCAGTAAACTATCGCAAGGACAAAAAACCAAACACCACATGTTCTCACTCATAGATGGGAATTGAACAATGAGAACTCATGGACACAGGAAGGGGAACATCATACTCCGGGGACTGTTGTGGGGTTGGGGGAGAGGGGAGGGACAGCATTAGGTGATGTACCTAATGCTGAATGATGAGTTAATGGGTGCAGGAAATCAACGTGGCACATGGATACATATGTAACAAACCTGCACATTGTGCACATGTACCCTAAAACCTAAAGTATAATAAAAAAAAAAAAAAAGAAAAGTGGGGTGGTTTTTGGTAACCACAGGTGTAAAGGGGAGCAAACAGGCAAGACCATGGGATACAGCAGCAAAATGTGTGTGTGCGTTTGTGTATGCACACACACACGCATGTGTGTACTCATATGGTATGCTGGGGCACAAGACCTAAAATTAAGGCCTGATGTTATGTGTGCCTTGACACCTAGGGAGAACTGGGATGCCTAGGAGAAACTGGAGGGCCTAACCACAAATTCCGGGCCTTTCTCTGTTGGAAGTCCCCAGCTACACACCCTTCTTTGTCATGGAGACCAGCACAGTGCTTGCCTATCCCTGAATTAGAGGCTTCAGTTCCTGGCCAGCCCAGTCATTCAGACAAGCCAATCTCATCACTTACAGGAAGTAGGTCCATGCCACCCTCTTGTTACTACAGAGCTGGCCTTCCCCAGTCGTTGCTTTCTCACTGTCTTTCTTAATGCAGCCCCTGTGTGGTCCTGCAGGCCATGCACTGTCCTCCTCGCCCAGGCTGTGTATATGTGTGACTAATTCACTGCTGCCAATCTCACCTGCCCGGTGCTGGGTGCTTTGAGTTCAGCCACCCCCATAACCCTCAGATGGGAACCCTCCTTCCCCAGTGAGTGAAGAGGAAGTCATCAAAACTTGTGGATCTTCATGTACGTTTGTAAATTTAGATTTCACAGGTTTTTCTTATATATATACATTTTCTCCTTGAACCAAAAGTTAAAATTTAGAATTTGTTACTAAGATGATCTGTTTGTTCTTGTTTCAGAATTGTGTAAAGGTTGTTTCCTTGGGAGAATTGTGACTGTTGCTTAAAGAGAACTGGCAGGGTCCCACCTCCGTGCTGCAGCCAAATGGATCAAATGATAATTTTAAAGACTTTTTCGGCCGGGGGCTGTGGCTCAGGCTTGTAATCCCAGCACTTTGGGAGGCCGAGGCGGGCGGATCACGAGGTCAGGAGATCGAGACCACGATGAAACCCCGTCTGTACTAAAAATACAAAAAATTAGCCGGGCGTGGTGGTGGGCGCCTGTAGTCCCAGCTACTCGGAGAGGCTGAGACAGGAGAATGGCGTGAACCCGGGAGGCGGAGCTTGCAGTGAGCCGAGACTGTGCCACTGCACTCCAGCCTGGGGCGACAGAGCGAGACTCCGTCTCAAAAAAAAAAAAAAAAAAAAAAAAAAGACTTTTTCATGATGGATCCAACGGTAAGAGACAGAGGAGAAGTGTCCTGTTCTAAAAATTGTAGGGCATATAAGTAATGACCAGTAAGTAGATAATTTGCAATGAGCACTTCATAATGCTTTTGTCTGAGATATTTCCTTGCAATAAAGTTGTCTTACCCATCAGATTATGAACTGATTTGTAATATGAAATAGTCCAAGGTTAAAATTCAACTACGCAGGCAGGCATGATTAAGTTGGAGTGATTTGAAGTGTGCCAGAAAATTCCCCGTGTACAAACATTTCTTACTTTGCTGACATAATGCCTGGAACTCCTACCATTATGTCAAATTCTTTCTGAATGATTCATTCAGAAAAACCCTGATAAAAGAAATATATCATCTAGTATAAGCAGTAAGTTTTTAAAAATGTATCTTTCATAGGTAAGTGCAGCATTCTCAGGGGAAGTTGTTGAGGAGAGAAGGATTTAATGTAAGTGAAGAAAAAAGAGAGGAAGGAATGTCATCTAGCATTTGTGGCTCGGGTGGGGATGCCGTAGCTTGCCTGGCATGACGAGGTCAAAATCAGTGATGACTGATGTCACAGGTAAGAAGACTACTAAAGACAAATGACACCCATATCCTAAGGACAAATTCCATATAATTACCCCTGGGCACTTAAAACACGTATTTGAAGTCAATTGTGTTTTAATACATAATAATATTAATATACATAATAATAATCTCATTGAATTATTGTGGGAATCAAATAAGACACCTTGTACAAAGTATCCTTTGCAATCAATTCTCAATAAAAGTCAATTATGTTGTGCTTTTGAGTATCACTTGCACTACACACTAAAAACAATGAACTTTACTTTTCTTCCTACAATTTAATCATCTTCATTGTCTTTCTTTCTCCCAAGAGTGAGGGACAAATCTCTCTACTGTCTTTCCACACCTAACTACGGCCATTTATGTTTTGTCTAATCCAGTAACCTTGTCCCGAACCAATAATTTTAAGTATTTAAATGTACATCTAATTTTCTTTAGGTATTTAATTTATTGTGCATAAATGTCCAGACTTTTAGTCACCTCTCAAGCCTTGTTCTCCCTTCCAATATGGTGTCTGGGTCTAAGGAAGGGAGGTAAGAGCTTCTGTGATTTCATAGAGGGCCTCTTAAATCCACCCCTAGCCATCCTGAAAAATACACTTTTCATCTAAAATGTTTCAGCCTAATGGGATGATACATACATACTGATTCTATGTAATCTAAACCTCTAGACCTATTAAAGCTTTTCTTAAAGAAAAGTTTCATTGTTGAGAAATTCCTCTTTGCCAAAGTGTCTTTCAAAACCTATTCTTTCATTCAAAAGTCTACTTAGCACAGAGACTCACTTCCCCTAGTGTCTCTGGTCAGAATGGAATTATTCTCTCATTCCTGGAACAGTAAATCTGATGGCTTAGCCTTTATAGAAAGCTGAATGAAAACATAATATGGAAAAACATAACTATAAACAAACAGGTTAGTATTTGCATAATTCATTACTCTTGCAAATATTAATGCTTATTAACAATTATGATATTCAGATATACTCCCTGAGAAAAAAAGTAGCTGCTTTATATGAAAATGTAATGATTCAACTTGAAAAACCTCAAGTTGCTGTCCTTCAAACCAGCAGTCAAGTGCATTCTCTAACCAAAAGCAGTATAAAACTTTTAAAAAGTCTAGTTGTGTGAATGAATCATAAATTTCTCAGGCCAGATGGTATTAAGTCATAGCCTGCCAAATATCGACATCATTTACAGTACTACAGTAAATGAAATTAGCACTAGTTGGCACTTTGAATTGTCAAGTGTTAATTTGCTAGACATTCACAATCTTCCTTATGCTTGCTGCATTATAGTAGCTGATTTTATAGGTACTGTTTTAAGAATGTATTAACATATTTTTCTCTGAGATCGCATTAGTCTTTCATAGGTATCTGAGTACCTCTTTAGAGATATACACAAACATGAAGTTACAGGGGGAAAACTTGGGAATGAAGACTCTGACACTTTGAATTTTCATGGTGGTTATGCTACCCACTTGTATCACTTGGGTCAGTCCCTTCAATTCTCTGGGGTCCAGCTCACCATTGTACATTAACGACCAGGGGCAGCTTCAGTGGTTCTTTTCAGGTATAGTATTCTTTGATTATGAAATTTTATTCTAAGGTTGATTTTGACTGAAGACCAGCCTTGTCTTCAAATGTTTTTCTACCCCTGTGTCTAAAATGTCTATTTGCTATATAAAAGGCTGTGGTCAGTGCCTTTTGCATTTGGGCAAGCTTGTGAAGACATCATTGAGACTTTATTTAAAAAATATATTTTTTTCCTAGAAAACTCATGTACATGCAAAATCTTGCATCCTAACTTAAAGGTTTACAAGGTCCCTAAACTCCATATGTAGAGACTTACAGAATCATAAAAACCATGACAAGATACCTTTGATCTCCTTGTGTTAGGCATTATTTAAAAGAACCTCCAGAACCTACACATGCACACACACACGCACACACACACACACACTCATACACACACACACACAAACACACAGTCTATGTGTACATATACATAGTATATGCATTCAAAAATTTATATATATGTGATATGTGCAAAATTGCATACACACATATGCACTCTTCGATCAGTTATCATTGCTAAAGATTAGTCAGTGACTACCATCAGCTCAAGAATTTCCTTTTCACTATTCTATTAATGCATAACAAACAGTAGATAACTTACTTTATGTGTTCATATCCTGGCACTGTTTTTGACATTCTACATAGATGAACACTAAACCTATAATACATCTGCATGTTGGATATTGTTTTCCCCTGTAAACATAGAGGAAACTCAGGAACAAAGATTTTCAGTGATGTTTCCTGTCCAAGGTCACCTGGTTAGAATGTGACAGTTGGGTTCATAGCATAGATTCACTGTGACCCAGTGTCTTTTCCTCTCCATCACACTAGTATTTCTAGTTAGAGAAAACTAACGGAATGATCTTTTCTATTGCTTCAGTTCTCCGCAGATCCTATGAAGTAGGTTTGGGATAGGGAGCACGTATCCATAGGATTTTCAACCTACCTGTTTATTCTGTCATACTGCGGAGCTACAGACTGAGTCTCTGGAGAAGGGAAATAGGATGGCAGGATGCCCAGTACCAGGAGGTATCTAGCAAGGCAGTTGAGAGGCTGTTCTACTGGAGAAGAAGCTGTCTTCCTAATTCAGCTTCTGGGATCTTGGGAAAGTATAGCATCTCCTCAGCAGTTCTGACTCATCCACCAAGCCTCCTGTTTTACTCCGTCACCCATAAAAATCTGTGAAGGTGTGTGTGTGTGTGTGTATGTGTGTGTGTGTGTGTGTGTGTGTGTGTGTGTGTGTGTGTGTGTGTGTAGTTGGGGCCATGAAAAAAGTGACTTGGCCTCCAATATGAACTGTCCCTCCCTCTCAGCCAACCTAAGTTGCACTTCCAAGTGCAGGGGAATGTGTATGTGGTTTCTGAGAGGGAGGATGAAAAAATTACTTGCTTATTATTAAGGGATAGGAAGCCAAATGAATCATCTCCTGGAGCTGCTTTCTGCTCTCAGGAGGATGGTTCCGGGTTTCTAGGACAGAAGTCTTGCTTTAGGCAGAAAACCTTGTTAGTTCTCCCATTCCTACTGGCCTTCCTGACAACTTGTGTATCTTCCTAAATTGAATATGACTATATATATAAACTTTCTATTTCACTTTTCTGTGCCTCTGTCCTTACTGTAACCAAGTGGAAGAAACAGTAATTCCTTCTTGCAGGTATTAGTTTTTTACCATTAGATTTATACTGGGAATAGAAATTATACATAGTTTAATCATTATCAAATATTTATGTGGCTTATGTAACACTAATGCTTTTAATTTATATTTCATCAAAAAAGGAATTGTTCTTATTTTTTGCTCAAGAATTATATGGCACTTACCAGGTACCAGTTAATGTTTCAAATATTTTACAAATACTAACTCACTGTATTTCCCACCAATCAGGCAGGAAGATCCTGTTCTTATCTCCACCTCACAGATGGGGGAACTGAGGCACAGTTAAGCTCACTATCATGCCCAGGCTCACACAGTGAGTCAATGGTAGGGCTGGGCTTCAAACCCAGGCAGTTGGGCTTCATTAGGTTTTACACTAATCATGAAATTGAGCACATCCCAATGGAAATAGGAAACTGTGATACGTAGAGTGATACCCCCTCCAAAGATGTCTACAGCCTAATTATTCTTAGACACACAAATCTGCTAGGTTCCATGGCAAAGAGGAATTAAAATTGCAGGTAGAACTAACGGTACTTAGTTACTTACGTATATTAGTGTGTTCTCACACCTGAGACTGAGTAATTTATAAAGGAAAGAGGTTTGATTGACTCACAGTTTAGCATGGCTGTGGAGAACTCAGGAAATTTACAATCATGGTGAAAGGAGAAGCAAACACATCCTTTTTCACATGGTGGCAGTAAGGAGAAGTGCTGACCAAAAGGGGGGAAAATGCCTTATGAAACCATCAGATCTTTTGAGAACTCACTCACTATCACGAGAAAAGCAGCATGAGGGTAACTGCCCTCGTGATTCAATTATTTTCCACCAGGTTCCTCCTAGGACAAATGGGGATTATGGAAACTACAATTCAACATGAGATTTAGGTTGAGACACAGCCAAACCATATCATTAGGTGATAACGAATGTTTTCTCAGTTGTCTTTGAAACAGGGGAATTAAACTGGATTATCTGGATTGGTCCAATGTAATCACAAGGATTTTTATAAATGAAAGAGGGCACAGGGAGGGTGAGAGTCAAAGAGGGAGATATGACAACAGAAGCAGAGGTCACAATAAGGTGGGACCATGAGACAATGTAAGCAGGAAGCTTCTAGAAGCTGAAAAAGGCAAGGAAAAGGATTATTCCCTAAAGGCTCCAGAAGTAATACAGCCCTGCAGTCCTATTTTAGACTTCTAACGTCCATAATTATAGGATAACATGTTTTTCTCATTTCAAGTGAGATTTTTTTTTAATTTGTGAGATTTTTTTTCTACAGCAGAAAATGAAATGACAAAAAAATTAATTATCTCCAAATGTGTTCAAGTTAAAAACATGAAACTCAAAGTTCAAGTTTATCATTTACCAGGTGTGTGAACCCGAAGCAATTACTTAATCTTTCTGAGTCTTGGTTAGCCTTTCTGTAGAGTGAAGAAAGGTGTATTTATTTTATATGATTATTAAATCTGGGTTGTCACAAAGTAAAAAAATGGCACTGCCTGAAACCCAACTTTACTTTTTAAGTGAAAGTTTCCCTCTGGAATTGTGCAGAAGATTAAAATAGCTAGCATATGTACAGTCTTGTATGATTGTTAAAATAGATAGCAAATGCAAAGCATCTTCTCCAGAACACTGAAATAGAGGATATACTCAAATAATAGCTATGATGATGATAATTACTAATAGAACATTAGTGGATGATATAGGAATTTAATCAGAGAGCTAGGATGCACGGTGAAAAGTATCTGTACTAAAGTGTTTTGGAAGCCAACTAGACTTCAAATCCAATTCCAATACACTCTAGTTGTATGAAATGGAAAAAGTTTCTTTGTATGTTAAATCTTCTAGAAATGTTAAGCTTTTAAGGTTGATGGAGGTCTAGTAGAGTTGACATAAGTAGGGTGCCTAGGATGTAGTAGGTACTCATGAAATGTTTTCTGCAGGATTATAATTCTCCATGTTCTTCATGCCACCGTTAACTGTAGATATTACACAAAAGACTCCCAACACCTATCCACCCTTTTAAGCAATGGTAACATTTTGGAATCTTCCACTATGGTCCCAATCCACTATGGCTCTTATATATGTTATTTGTTCTCAATAATACTGAATATCTACTAGTACTCAAAATCAAAATAATATGTAGTGATTCTGACAAAACAGAGTGATCTACAGCTACATCAATAGCTGAAAAATATCACTAATATAGTGTTGGAATTGGAAGTTGCAATGAAAAGTGACAGCCATTGTAGCCCAGTGCATATCTATCGATAGTTAACCTCATTAATACTGTCAGCTAATATTGATTTCAAGGAGAGTGATTATATGCTAAAATGACAGCTGCATAACTGATTCTGCTAGGGCAGGAAAAGTAGAATGAAAGTCAACTACCCATCACTCTCACAGCACTTTATGAACGAACTTTCTGATCAGTACTATATCCTTGGTGTAAAGTTCACCTTTAGTTATTTACAATGAATAAAAGAAAAGTGATTTTAGAGAAATGTCAAAATTCAACTGTCCCCAAATTATTTATTTTTCTAGTATTTTGATACTATCTTATGAAAAAAAATTTTACAGCAAAGTAAATAATCCTCATAATTATAAACATTTATAAATGTCTCAAGTTCTTAAGTTTCATTCAGTGCTAATGAATCCATTAAGTGACTCATCTGCCAATTACACTTAGAAGTGTAACAGATTTTGTTCAGAATATTCAATTACTAGATGTTCATTTCAATTTTGATACCTAGTGAACATTTCATCAGGGACCTGAAAAATGTCTTTGAATGGGGAGAATGTATGTCTCTGTAATCAGCATCATTTGATAACAGTAATTAGAAATAAGTAATGTTGATAAAAACAGCACAATGTCACTTTCCTATGAAATCAAGTCATTTTAGACTTCTTGACAATGAAAAAAGTCAGCTTTATTTTTCTGGATTTTTTTTTTAAATTGTAGTTGTTCTTTTTAATAATGCCAAACTATTCTTTTAAAATACTTTCATAATAATGAATATTTAATGTGTATAAATATGAAATGTGCTATATCGTCTATTAATTCAGCAAATGGCCCCTTTTATAAGACTTCATTATCTATAGATGCATATGAGTGTTTATGTGTAGCAGTAACAGTAGTAGTCGCAGACATAAAAACATTCACACCATCACTCCATCCCACTCAAACAAAAAATAAACAAAAATGCAGGATAGTTATTTTTGTTTGCTCACTCTTAATGACCAATTTCTTTGATTATCCTGTGAACTCAAGACATCCACTGGCATGGTCATAGTTCCTTGTATAGAAATTATAATTAGCATTTACTTGAAATAACAATGCAACATTCTAATTAGTATGATCTCTTTTCTAAAAACTATCTCTGTGAAGATCTTCCTGATGTGGTGGTTGTGTTATTACCCTCAACATTAAGGTGACAGCAATTTCTACTTAAAATACAAATTTCCTCTAAAATGAAGATTGAGGCTGGCAAGGTCCATTGATGTATACCAGCATTAGTGGCTAAAACCTCAAAGAGAAATTGAGCATTTAAATAGCCTCAATCATCTTCTTCCACAATTATATTAATAATTTAATAATTTTTATACATGTTCATGCAGACTTTAATATTCTTCTTTGCAGGAGGTGAAGCTTACTGCACTTGCCAGTTCCCTGAGTGTAAGTTGGATTTACGGATAAGCTTCTAAGTATGGAAAGAGAAAAACAGTAATTTTATAGTGGAGAAACATGGCAGTCATCAGCTTAATGAAGTGATCAAGGTTAATACCTCTAGTAGTTACTCACATTGATATATTACATGCACCTGATATGATGAGATGAGCACACAGAGCATGTATGACACTCTTCCCCAAATCCATGATCTCACCTCAGTATAATCATTTAAAAAGTTAGACAAATCCAAATCTAGGGACATTCTACGAAATACAAGGTGACTTCCAAAAGTGTGTGGAAAAATAAAATTAAAAGATAAAAATAAAATTATAAACTTAGTATCTCAACTTATTCTCTATCAAGCTCAAGGTACTTTTTAAAACAATGATATCATCCACTTAGTTCACCTTTAAAGAACTGAGGGTCCTGGAACTTTAACCATGTCAATACAGTCTAGTTTATATTATTTGCTGAAGAAAAATAAATGCTATAATTTTTTGAAGACTAGAAAACAAAAAGAAGTCAGGAAAAGCCAATTCAGGACTGTAAGGTGTGTGCCTTATGGTTTCCAATCAAAACTCTTACAAAATTTTCCTTGTTTGATGAGCACAATAAGCAGGAGCATTGTCATGGTGGAAAAATAATCTCTCATGAAGCCTTCCCAGGCATTTTCCAGCTAAACTGTTGGCCAATTTTCTCAAAACACTCTTATAATAATCAGATATTATCATTATTTGACCCTCCAGAAAGCTATCAAGAAAAATGTCTGGAGTATCCCAAAAAACTGTTGCTGTAAACTTTGCTCTTGACTGGCCTCCTTTGTTTTGACTGGACCAACTCTACTTCTTGGTAGCCATTGCTTTGATTGTGTTTTATGTTCAGGATTGTATCGGTAAAGCTATGTTTCTCCTTCCATTACAATTCTTAAAAAAAAAAAAAAAGGACCTTGATTAAAATGTCCTTGATTAAAGGACATTAAAATGTTCTGATTAAAATAGGGACCTTTATTAAAATGTCCATTGAAATCTCTTCTCTTGTATGCAGCTGATCTGAGTGTTTCTAGTAATTAGGAGTTTTTTTTCTTGAAAAGGGTGCATGTGTGTTTGTTCAGGAATTCATGCCAGGATAAAAACAATGCAAATTAACTCTATCTAGGTTACCAAATCAAAATAGTGAGAGGCTAGGGCTAAGTGAAGATGGTCAGAATCTATAAGGCACTGATAAAATAAAGAATGAAAAACAACCATGCAGCCTAGGGAAGTCCTGTGAACTGAGAATCACAGAGGCTATTGTAGTTACCTACCATATAGTATAGGGGCCTGCCTGGTGGTTTTAAGTAGAGCTTAACACCACCCAGAAAATGGCTTGGAACCAGACGAGAGTGGAAAATATTTATCTTTCCATTTGAAAGTCAAACAGAACTGAATTTACACAAAGAATGAAGCACAGCTGGATGTAAGTCAGAGCATATGTCCACAGGTCAGTTCATGACCAAGGTATGGAGTGGGAGATGGGGAATGAAGCTTGAATTAAAGGAAAAGGTCCAGCCAAATGTCACCTAGAGCTAGCTTTGATAAGGGTGCTTATCAATGGTGTGTCAGCACATAGACTTGAAGCAAAAAAAATAGTATCCACTCAGGTCTCAATGCTACCGACTTAAATTTTCTCTTTCATTCTTTCTTTACCAGTAAAAATATAAGTAAACATATTTCAAGACTTAAGAAAAACTATTAGAACATTCAAAATAATTATAAAAAATAAGTACATGATTCATAGCTAGACCAGCCAAACACGAAACTGTTAGATTCTGAAAGACTGATAATGAAATATTGTCATGGCATTAGTCAGTGTGTGTAGAATAAGCACAATGCCCAAGTTAACTGGGGTGAATAATCAATGCAATATTTATGAAAACATGTATTTAGCAATAAAATTGACTTTAAGTTGCTTGTGTTAAATAATCTATATGGTAAAAGCATTTACATATTTGGCTGATATTCCTATTCCAATATTGTATTTTTTATTTGCTTACCTTTTTCTTTTTAATTTTTAAAGATAAAATGTCTTTAACACTTGCCAGCCAAATGATTCATGGTCATTACAAAAATTTCCAAAAACACAAAAAAGTAACAAGTTGAAAAAGGAACATTGACTGTGCATCTTCCCAGATATAATTTCATACTTACGTAAAGATAAAAAGAGGGATGCATTGAAAGATCAAGAAATGGAATGTTGAACTGACTGATAAACAAACCGGTTAGATAGACATAGTCAATAATAGAGGCAACGTATGTCATCTTAATTAAAAGCATTTTGGGCCGGGCACAGTGGCTCACGCCTGTAATCCCAGCACTTTGGGAGGTCAAGGCAGGTGGATCACGAGGTCAGGAAATCGACACCATCCTGGCTAACACGGTGAAACCTCATCTCTACTAAAAATACAAAAATTAGCCGGGCATGGTGGCAGGCACCTATAGTCCAAGCAACTCAAGAGGCTGAGGCAGGAGAATGGCGTGAACCCGGGAGGCATAGCTTACAGTGAGTCGAGATCGCGCCACTGCACTCCAGCCTGGGCGATAGAGCGAGACTCCATCTCAAAAAAAAAAAAAAGCATTTTGATTCAAATTAAATATTTTATAAAGCTAATTGAAAAACAATTTGTATATAATTGAAAGAGTTGCTGGATTTCATCCATTTGCTTCATCATCCTAAGAGTTATTAAATCTTATGAGATTTCTCTAAGTTTAAGAGAAAAAATCAAAAAAAATCCTTATGAAGTATTGGTCATAAAGCCTTGATTTTAAAATATTTTTGATTATTAATATTATATCTAGTATTCATAATTAATATAATTAATGTTATATAAAATATTTTTGTGTATTAATATTACATATAATATTAACAATTAATATAAGTAATAGTACATTATATTAATTATATATTCTATTACATATTAATATATAATATTATATATTATTTATATTCTAAACATGAGTATGTCAAATATTAAAATTATTATATATAATATATAATATATAAATATCTTTACAAGTATATATAATATCATATATGTTTGTGTATATTAACAAATTTTATGTTAAAAATGTGGGAATGATGTAAAAAAAGTAATATAAATATATATTTTTATATTTATAATTTTATATTTATATATACTTGATATATAAATATTAATACTATCAATATGTTGTTTTAATATGTAATATTTAACACAATAATACTGGTAAATATATATAAATATATTATACATTAATGTAATTATATAATTGATATAATTATATATTAATATTTTTTATTTATCTGACACTTTTAATATTAAAAATGTAGTTAGAATTATATAAAATACATAGCGATATATAAAGAGAGAGAGCGAGAGCTATGAAAGATAGCGAAATTGTCCCACTAATTTTCCTTCTCTATTCCTTGCATATAATGTTTATAATTTTCCCTTTTCACAGTTTACAGCCTTTACATTGTGCTGTATGGCCATGATTTCTACAATTATTTAGTCTTATTTATATCTAAAAATAAATTCAATATTTATTCCCAGTTTTTCATAGATTCTGTACTTCTAAATTATTTTTAATATTTTCCACTTTATTAATTCTATTGAAATTGTCTAGTTAATATTTTTGTTTATTTTTATTTGTTTCCCCTGAGACTTGCTAATTGTTTTTGATTCATTGAGTTATTGCATGTGTAAAAATGAATTTTTCAGCTTAGAATTAAAATCCTCAGATGTCACTTCCTAATCCTTCGAAGTTTGCCCGTTTTTATGCCTTTCTTCTGAAACTGTGTGTTGTTTTAGGATATATCAACCGTTCATTCATTCAATAAGTATTTTATTGATCGCCTACTATACGATCTCAAGTTCCTTGTTCTAGGAACAAGAGGAAAGCAATAAACCAAATACACAAAGTCGTTTCACTTAGAGGTCACATTCTAGGGAAGGAAAACAAAAAGAGATGAGTAAAAAGAACATCAATTTAGGTCATACATGATTAGCTCTTGGCTTCTGTCCTCTGCCTCGCCACAACTCTCAAGCTGGACTTGGCTAATGTCTCTACCTTGAGTTGAAGGGTGAAGAGAGAGAGTACAAAGAAGAATTAGGTGTCCTGGGAAATCATAAGCAGCTCCTTCTCAGAAAGGGAAGGGGCAGTGTTCCCAGGTCCTCTTTGTTCTCCCAGCCCAGCTCTCCAATCAGGCAAATGGTGGTCATCTGAACACAAGATTCTTGAGATGACTCCTACTCTCCTGCAAGTCAGCACCCATAATCTTTCCTATCCATATCTAAGCTATGGCCTACATATACCATTAGGTGGCAACAAACTCTAACTGAAACCATGGCAGATCTGAAAACTCTACAAGACCCTACAAGATAGACACTAACAAATGTTGGTGAAGATTTTGAGAAGTTGAATCCTCCACACATTGTTGGTTGCAATATAAAATGGTACAGTCACTTTGGAAGACAGTTGAAAAGTTGTTGAAAACAATGAACATAGAGTCACCATATGACCCAGAAATTTCACTTCTAGGTACATACCCAAGGAAAAAAGAAAAGAAAAGAAAAAGAAAACATATGCTCCACAAAAGCTTTTATACAAATGTTCATGGTGCCATTTTTCCTAATAGTCAACAAGTGGGAAACAACCCAAAGTCCATCAACTGATCAGCAGATAAATGAAAGGACTGAGACACACTATAATGTACATGAACCATAGAAACACTGTGCTAAGTGAAAGAAGCCAGTCATAAAAGGCCATACATTGTAGAATCCTGTTTATTTGAATATTTCCTTTGTTTTCTTGCTTTCATTAAAATGTGTGCTTTCTTTGAAGATACAGTTTCTCCATCTAATATTTTGTAGAAGCTGTTTGATTTCATTTTTCTGAAATAGCTTTTCTACCACTGGGTCTGGAAGTAGCAAAGACATTCTTTGTGTTCTTCATTGTCAGTTCTAGGCTATTCTTCCTCCACCGTCCCTAAATAACACCAAGAGTGAATCTCCTGTTATCAGACTACATCATCTATCTTCCATCTTTGGTTCAAATATCTTATTTATTAGTCTCTGCCTCTTCAAACTTAGTTTAATTGATGAATATATTAACTAGCATAAAATTATCAGGTAAAATTCTAAATTAATCACTTAGTTTCCAGGAATTGGTGTGTTTGTGTGTGTGTGTGAGTGGTATGTGTGGTGTGTGTGTGTGTGTGTGTGTGTGTGTGTGTGTGTGTTTTGTTTGTTCCTTTGGTGGGGGATGGTGTCTCCCTGCATCCTAAACACATGCACACAAATGACTGAAATAGTTAAAGAAAAAGCCTCGTGATGACCTTAGTACTAGACTACCATGGGTAACACAAGAATTTTACACAATTGATACTTCCAGAGTGTTCCTAAGTTTCTGTAGCAGACATCTGTCCAGCATCATGTAATTGAAAGTAAGGATGTCAGATGCTCATTTATCCTACAGGACATCTTCTGCTCATCCAGACAAGAGCTATGTAAGCCACTGTCATTCTTTCTTAACTCAGAAGGAAGGTAGGATTGGCAGTCTAAAACCTGTTTGCTTATTGTTTGTTTAGTTCCTGCTAAATGTCAGGTGCTTTTCTAAGATTAGAGAATATTAGATCATTTCATCATCACAATATGATATCCATTTAAATGTTGAGTTAATTGAGATGCTGATTAATAAAATTACCAAAGTCAAACAGCTAGCTTCCAGGAGAGCAGGGACTTCAACATTGCAACCTAATTCCAGACGTCTCCTTTGTAAATACAATGCGTCCTGCCTCCCAGACTTTGTGAGGATGAGTCCATGTACTTTTAGCACTACCAAAGAAAAAATTCTTCTCTAAGTACGTCAGAGGCCACAGAGATCAGGAAATGCAGTGATGAAAAAAAACATTTCTGAGACTCTAAGAGCCCTAATTTCATTTCTTATAAATCACTTGTATTTCATAGTTGGGTTTTTCAGGACTCTTGATTCCTACGTTCATATTTCTGGGATCAGCTAATATGTGGTAGATTTATAGAAGCCGGAGACCAGGGCTATGTATAGTTTCTGATACACTGAAGTGCCTTTGGTGGCTTTGTGACATATTTTACTCATGGATTTATGATGAAGAAGATCACAGTGGGCAGGCACCCAATTGCCAGTGGTGTTACAGGTGGGCAGTAATGATGCCCCACTCTTGTCTTGGGCAAACTTCTTAATGTTTCTCCGTCATGAATGAAAGTCTGAATGTTACTGGCACTGACGGACACATTCTGGGATAAGTTTCTGTCTCCCAAGTCATACCAATGTCCACTCCCTCTTTGCATATCTTTAACAAAACATGAAAACTCAGCCCTGTACAAACCACTGAAACATTTGTGAGGGATGATGCAATGGGCTGGCTGCTGACCACATACCAGCCATTGCAAGTGCCTAATGGATGGTATCAAGACCAGAATTCATTAGGCCATTTCAGTCCAAGACTTACAATGTTGGTTGTATTGGGTTCCAAGAAGTTCTTTGAACTCAGGTCTGTTCACTGACACACCATTGGCGGGCAATCAAACAAAGCATGTCTGAGTCACACTTGGTGGGACTATTGCCTTTCATTCTAACCTTACCCTCCTGTCCTCTTCATGCCTACGTAGACCTGGCTTCTGGACTCGTGCGTCTCCCTGTCCTAACTGTGCCTTCTTTCTTTGGGCATAGATTCAGCTTCTCTATCTTCGTCCTTAGAGGGCTGCATAGAGGTTTTACACTTTTGCTTTTAGTTGAAGATTCTGATAGAGATGAAAGGCAAGAGAAAAGAGGAAATGGGCCACTGTAGGACCGAAAGTGGTGGGCACCAGTAATAAAGTTACTAACACGATTTAATTGGACCAAATAATTTCCTTGCTTCTGGTAAAATTCATTTTTTTCTTTGACTGTGGGCAAGAAGTGCCTGTCTGTCTGTTTATAAATGTAGTTAAAGAAAACTTCCACATTCCTGGAAAAACCCCAGCTACAAGTCAAAGCTAATCGAAGGACATCAACATGAGATTTCCTGTAACTTGGCACAGTGATGAGTATTCCCTAGAGGCCTGTTATGTTTGAATTAATTTAATCAAGCTTTATGAAAATACCACACAATTTTCATTTGTGATAATCTGGCAGCATTAAAAATATTACCGTATATTTTAAGCTAATAAATCTCTTAGGCTAATAATAAAAATCAGCCTCTTATACAATGATTGATAAAACCAGAAATATTATTTCAATAATCATTAAAAGACAAAGTATTAAGATGATTTTCCTTTAGAAGTAGTGTGCTAAATAAATGTTTAGTGGTAAATAGACAATGTATATTTCTACATTCCAGAAAGGTGAATTATTTTAAATTGACTAGTAATTTGAATTCCACATGTCTACAGAAAATATTCAACAAGGTATACACAAAACAATGCTCAAGAATTGATCTCAATATTCCTTAAGTTATGCAAAATCATATCAATCTTGTGGAGTAATGTCAACTTTATGCTAATTTATAAGCACTACACAGGAGCTTATTAGATTTTATAAATGGCTGTCAAAGGAGGTATATATTGCTCTAAAAGAGCAAAACGTATTTTCTTCTGTAATAAATGCAAAATGTACTCTTGGCTAAAAACTAAAACCTGATAACAGAATTTAAATTAGGATGGTGTGCTCTTTATAAATTTTCTTTCTAAATATTATGGTTTTTAACTTACATCTTAAATAAGAAATCATGTGGATGATTTTTTAAAATATTTAATATTCCATCGTAGACTAATTACTTAGTAATAAAGACTGACAGTTTTCCTAGGAGAAAAATCTAATTAGACTGAGTTGACTGCCAAAGAGATGGCTCCACAAGTAAAGTCACTTTATTGGTAATGCTATGCAAATTGCCACAAAGAAAGTAGCAATCAAAGGGCTAATTTCATTGTTACATCAACACGTGTGAACAAAAGAGCTTTACAATTATCCTGGCTAATAAACTTAAGGGAAAGTTTGTGGCATGTATTTTGTGATTCTGATACTTGACAGGGCTATAAAGTCCAGACTTAAATCAATCAGCTCAGTCAATTAAAAGAAAATAAAATGAAACAAAGTTAAATTGTTCTTTGAGCAAATTTTCCCCTTGTTTACTTGTTCTTTATCTTCTATGAAATCGAACGAACAAAACTTTGTATAGCTTTGTCTTTATGTGTTACTACTTCATTACTTCAGCAATTGAATGTGGCTTTAAATGAAATGGATTTAATATGTATTATAAGAAATACACCTTGTGGTATATCTTAAATCACCTGAGATCTCTTAAAAATGCTTAGAGGCATAGTACTCATAAAACTTAAGACAGAAGATAAATGTTGGTCAACCAGATATTTATTTACTTATTTATTTGCTACATTTACAACATGTTGACAATTTTCTGGCCAGACATGGTGACTCACACCCGTAATCCCAGCACTTTGGCAGGCTGAGGCGAGAGGATCGCTTGAGGCCAGGAGTTTGAGTCCAGCCCGGCCAACATGGCAAGAGCCCGTCTCTAGCAAGAAACATAAAACAAAACAGTAACAACAACAAAAACATTTTTCTATGTTTCTAATTAATTTATAAGAATCTTTGTATCGCCTAAACTTTATATTAACTGAAGACTTACTATGTGACAAAGCATATTTAATCATTAGGAATTATCATAAAAAATGGAGCAAAGCTCCCTGACCAGTAACAGCCACTACTACTTGTGTGATAGTCATTCTAATTCTTGATCTTGAGTCAAATCAAGGAAAGAAGCTCACATAGGCTCACTTTGTTAGATCTTCAGTGTTACAAGTTAGCTTAAGCAGCCCTCTGAGGACATGGACAAGCCTGTGTAGATAGAATGGGTCTAATGTGAACTCTGAAAATCCCAGATAGTTCAGCCTCTCTTCCGAGTGAGGTTTGCTAAACGCTGAATACCAGAAATGGCAGGACCAAAGGTTAGGCAGGTCAGAGCTCTGGAAACCACAAATAACCTGAGCCTACCTCTGTTGGTATTATAGGCTTCGAGATGAAGCCAGAGTAAAATTGAATTTTATGTAACTGAAAGAGGTTAGAAAACTGTACTTTCTCAATTCAACCATTATCTTTGATTCGCTGCACAACTACTAGTTCCAGGCAGAAATCACGTAATGGGATACTGGAAATGTTCATTCTGTAACCCGTATAGGCAACTTTAGGCCCTCTCATTTGGTCCCACAAGTCTGAAACATTGGCATTTATTTAATGCTTGGTATAAAAAGTCATAGGGCTGAGAAATGGCAGTATTGTAAGCATATCTGGATTTACAGAATCAAGAAAAGCCTTTACACCAGAAATAGCAAGACAAGAGTTAGGCGCTGTAAAGCTATGGCAACCGTTAATATGATGAGCTCCCCTCAAAAACAGTGAGAAATTAGCAGGATGCCTAACCTTCTTTAATGAAAGGTTTAATTACTATGTCTTCATGCATCTAATGTTTTCCTGCAAAAAGATAAAAGTATAACAATGTGCTATTTTTGAAAAACAAATTGTCTTGGGTCACCTGCTACAAATCTGAAGGAGAGGTGTCTTAAACAAAACAAACATAAAACTGGTCTATCAAAAGAGGTGAGATTAAAAATAGTGGTCTCTCTAGATCACATTTTATTAAAATTTAAGAGAAGATTCTTAGTTCTTTGTTCATGTTCCTCGCCACATCAGACTCATAACCAAGTACTATCTGCTCTACATTTGAAATGTGCTTGAAACCCTCCTCCTCTCTCCACTTCCCATGCTGCCACCTTGGTAGAACTCTCCTCAATTCTCACTGAACTCTCGATAGCCTGCTGACTTGGCTTTTTCCACTTTGGGTCCCTCACTTTCATAGGTGGGAATTGAACAATGAGAACACTTGGACACAGAAAGGGGAACATCACATACCGGGGCTTGTTGTGGGGAGGGGGGAGGGGGGAGGGACAGCATTAGGAGATATACCTAATGTAAATGACGAGTTAATGGGTGCAGCACACCAACATGGCACATGTATACATATGTAACAAACCTGCACGTTGTGCACATGTACCCTAGAACTTGAAGTATAATAAATATATATATTTTAAAAAAGAGAGTGACTCGTTTCATCTAAAGTAATACCAAATTACTCTTCTACTTAAAACCTTTCATAAGAGATCACAGCACCTAGAATAAAAACCTAAAAGTTATCCCTTAGGACACTTAAAGCCCTTTGCTGAGGAGGAGCCCCTTGCCTGCATCCTCCAGCTTATCTCCTATAACTTTCCAAGAATGAACTAGTATCCAGCCACACTCCGGCCTCCTTTCTGCTCCTCGAATACCCTCCACTAGTTCTTGACTCATGGTCTTCTCCGCAGTTCCTTGTGCCCAAGTGCTTCCTGGTTCTTTTTGGGTGAACTTGAATCTTCTCATCTTTCAGATCAGGATGAAACACCCACTCCTTGCAGGAGGGTTTCTTCTAGAATTGTCCCGATGGGACAGTTTCCACTCATAAAATCCTGTTTATTCTTTCTACATAAGGTTTCATGCCCTTAAATTACATGGGTAGCAAGTAATACCTCAAGACTATTCTCCATTGTTTTCGTATGATCTTATTTTTAATTTAATGTATTTGTAATTTTCTTTTATATTTTTGGTATGCATCTACTTAGTAGTCAATATCTAACTTAATTTCCTCCCCCAAATAAGCAATTGTTCTTATATCATGTAGCAATGATACATCAATTTTCATTTAACATAAAATTTACATTTAGTAAGTATTTGATTCATATATATTCTTGTTTCCATTTCTGCACTTTTCATTCTATTTCACTGATTGTTTTTCTTTGTGTTATCACTGGTACATTGCTGTTGAACAAAAAGTAATTTATAGTAATTTCATTTTCTGATGGGATGATAAACTTCTATTCGCTCTTTTTTTCTTCTTGTTTTTTTTTTCTTTTTTTAATAGGAAATACTTTTTAATTACCAAACACTTGCTTTTCCAGATGATTTTAAATACATATTATCCATTCTTCTTCCTTACAGCACGTTAATATACTGCTTATAATTTACATATGTAAACACACATATATATACCACATACATATATAGCAGGAAAATTTTGATAGATTTAACAATATTGAGTTATCTCTTCCAGAGGCATGCTGTATCTTATTTGTTATATTTACTACTGGACATGTTACAATATTTTGAATTATGAGTATGACTGGAGTTTCATAAACTTTAATAATAATTAACTTTAACAATAATTGTTTATACGCAACAATAATTATAAATTATTATTATAAAATATTATATAAAATTTATTATTATAAAATAATAATAGAAATAATTGTTATTTATATGCAATATAGTTATTCTTACTCACATCATCTCATTTCACAGAAATTTGTTGTTTACTCATTAGTTCTAAGAGTTTTAAATTGAGTCTTTTTCTGTATCCAGCCCTATTGACTATAAGTAATTATGTTTTGTATTATTCAAGTATGACTTTTTTTTTATTAAGTGGACTATATTTATTCCTCCCCTGAAACAGGGTCTCTCTCTGTTGCCCAGGGTGGAACACAGTGGGGCAGTCAAAGCTTACTGCACCCTGGAACTTCTGGGCTCAAGCAATTCTCCCACCTCAGCCTTCTGAGTAACTAGAACTACAGCCACCATGTCCAGCTAATTAGAACTTTTTTTGGAGAGACAGGGTGTCATTATGTTGTCGCAGGCTAGTCTCAAACTCCTGGACTAAAGAAATTCTCCCTCCTTAGCCTCCCAAAGTGCTCAGACTACAGTGGGTTCACAGTGGTTCACAGTGGGTGTGAACCACTGTGCCCAGCCGCGGACTAGATTTTTAAAACATTAAAGAATCACAGCATTGATCCTTATCTTGTGGATGTACTTGAATATTTTTCTGTTGAATATAATTTTTAGAATTAGCTGGTTTCTTATAAATACATGCTTAGGAAGAGCTCTTTTATTCATAATTTCCTTAAATTAAAAAACCAATAATGGTTAATATTGCTAATCAAAACTTGTAACATATAATGATGGATTAACCAGTTTTCCTTTCACATTGTTAATAAAGTAAATTTTGATTAATTACCTAAATTTGAACCAATCTTGTCTTCCTGGAACGAACTCTACTTTTTCTTTTGATGTTATTCTTTAATGTTCTAGATTTTATTTACAAATGTTGTTTAAAAGTTAGTATATATATATATATACTAACCCAGCTAATTTTTGTATTTATAGTGGAGATGGGGTTGCACCATGTTGACCAGGCTGGTCTCAAACTCCTGACCTCAGGTGATCCGCCTGTCTCAGTCTCCCAAGGTGCTGGGATTACAGGCATAAGCCACCATGCCTGGCCTAAAATTTTTATGGTTACACTTCAAAACAAATATGCTGTGTTTATGTATTTATCATATTTGGAAGTCAGGCTTATGGTTGCTTCTTAAAATGAAGTGAGATGCTTCCCAAAGCATAGTTGTATAACATAGTAATAATCTGTTACTTGAAGGTTGGTTTGTACTTGCCAATGAAGCCATATGGACCCCACACTTCCGTAATGTATACCCCCAAAAAGTCTCAATTTTTTCTATGGTTATTGATGCATTTAAAGTGTCTGACTTCATTGACTCCATTTTAACAATTTGTGGAGAAAACATGTATTTGTTCTGGACTTACAGGTTCATGACCAGCTAGTCATAGAAACACTCTCAGAAGGATACTGATCTCTTCCATCAATATGGTTAAATATCTTTCTTGCTATTTGTAGTTCTTGATGTCATGAGCATTTCTACTTTATTTTCAAAGCACCAGCATTTAGCTTTAAACATCAGTTCTATTTTTAACTCTAATTTATTAATTTTAACTGCAATTTTTATCAACGCCTTCCTCTTTTAGCTTACTTAAATTTTTATTTTTCTAGCTCTTAAATTAAACTGCTTATGTACTTTAAATATTGCCAGGTAACAAAATCATTTTCTAAATTATAAAATGATTAAAAGCATTCTTCATAAGCATTATAGACAGTGTTCTCGTTTCTGCCATTTCTAAATTTTTTATAAGATTCTCTTTATTTTAAATTTTAAAATGCCTAACAATTTTAGTTGTGGCTGTTATTGTTAATATCTAATTTTATTTCATTGTGGCTACAGAATGTGGCTTTAAAGATCTCTATTTTTTGGAAGTTTCATTGTGGCTAAGCACATTTTGTACATAAATTAAATTTATGCACATATCATTTGACCTGGTAATTCAACTTACAGGAATGTAATTTTTTTTCTGAGAAAAGAATAGATTTGTATACAAGTAAATTTATTATACATTAATTATATGAGAAAAATCGTTAGCAACCAAATTGTCATACTATCCATGATTTTTGGACAGCTATGAGAGACATGCTTTTAAATAAAAGTCAAGCATCTAAGAATTCCCAAGGATCTATCTGAGAAATAGTAATTGAAAAGTATATGAAGCAACATATTCTGTAGATAAATAAAATTATTTACATACGCACAAAAATGACTGATTCAAATATATCTCAAGGCTAACTATAATTGTTTTCCCTAGGGTTTTGTATGTTTTATGTCTTACCTTACTGATTTGGTTATGAGAAAACACTTTGGGCCAATAAATATCTAATGAACTCTATAGTGTTGTCCTCATGCACCAAGTCACAAAATCCAAACACCAAGTTTACTAATTCAATCAATAAAGGTGTCATTAGCAGGGTTTCCTCAACTCCAGCCGTGGATGTCAACATTCAACCTCCAAATGTTAAAGGCTTGGAATTCCTAATCAACACTATTAGAAATCAAACCTAATTAGGAAAAGCCACTCAAAAGTATAGTAGATGTCACTCAGTATTGCCATTTTAAGTTTCATATTTGATGCCTTTTTATCCAAAAACAAAAACAAAATTCACAAAAAGTGGATGGGCAAAGGGAAGCCTTTGCAGCGAGACCCTGCCCAGCGTGGCATTCTCAAAGGTATTTTAGCTCACAGCTATGAGCTGTGGTTTTTAATGTACCTTTGTTGGGAAATGATCAGACACAAAGAGCAAATACCAGAATTTTATTAAAGGATTATTATTGGGCTTTGAGGCATACAAACAAAACAGGAGTTCGTATATAATCTCCACATTTCCCAGCATATTATGACCCTGCCCTTGAGGATGAAAGTGAGGACATTTCAGGAAGCTTAGATATTGAAAAGAAAAGTCTTAAAAGATATTATATTAGAGTTAAAGTGAATAGAAGTAGATAAATATTCTGAAAACATATTTGGTATGTCTCAAGAATCCTAGAGACTATTTCTCTAAGTTTTGAAATAGGTTAATAACTCATTTTTCTGTTATTTTCCTATGATATTAGCTAACTTTGTGGATATATGTCTCTATGCATATAAATGTGTAGTATCTATCTAGCTATTTATAAATCTATTAAATGGAATCTTATAACACTGAATTTTGTAGGTCAAAAATTGTCTGTTATCAGCAGTTTTATATGATTAATATAACAAACATAAGAGAAGTTGTGTCTTATATAAGATGGATCTTTTGCAGACCAGTCTCTGAGAAAAGGAGTTGCCCTCTTTTAAATACCCCAAGAAATTGACTAAAATCTAGTACCTAAAGTACAGAGTCATGCTCAATAGCCACGCTGGATCCCAGCTCACAACCATATCTTACCTGCACAGATGAACACTGAGCTGACAAAAGGGGACTACCGTAACCCAGTCTCTGATCGTGTCAAGGAAGAGCCTGCTGCATCCATTGCACTCAAACCCTAATCTAGCACGCTAGGGCTGGAGTTACATTCTTGCCACTTTATATTGCTATTGGATCCTAGTGCCTGATGCCACTAGGAGAGGAGGGACCAACACTGCTCTACTCATGCAGATTAAACTCTTCACAGCCCAGGATTTGGGATGCATTTATTAGAATCCAATGTCCTTACAGCTTTCTGTGTCATCCTAGAATGAATGGGTCTCTGGGGGTCAGTGTGTACATTCTTGCTACAGATCTTACTCTATTAGCTTCTATACTGCCTCAGCAGGTCTGGTATGTGCTGTCTGTCCTGTTTGTACATTTATGCTTGGACTTCGCACTGACTTGACTTAATGCCCAACAAGTACAAGGAACCATACCAAGAGTGATGTTGGGACTTGGGAGATGTTAGTGGTAAAACCAAATTCTGTGTACTTTCTGTATCCAAGATACCCATAATCTATTTTGGGAAGAAAAACATAAATATTAAAATTAAAAATGGTAAATCTATAAGCAATGTCAGAGAGAATAATATAATCATAATTTGAAAGCTACAGAAAAATGCATGCATAAGAAATGATGACAAGAAATCATTGGCCTAAAAGAGTCAAGAATGGCTTCAACAAAAATAAATTTGGTCTAGCTAGGGAATTGTAGATAGAGAAAATAGTGTTAAAAGAGGCATGGAAATGATAAAGAAGAAGAATATATTCAAAAGACAGTGATTCAAAATTTTTGTTTGGAGTGCATGGCTCACAACAAAATACAGTGGGAGATCAGGATTAAGAAGAATATCAGGGTGAAACCACATTAACTTCAACCAACCCATTGGTTCTCTGTTGAAATTCATCCCTTGAAGTCTTAGAGAAAGACAACACTGATGAGGAGGGGCCTGTAGGGCACTGAGGACTCTGCCCATATTACACAGCATGCCCGGAAACTCTCTATTTGATCCCTGATATGGTTTGGCTCTGTGTCCCTACCAAAATCTCATCTTGTAGCTCTCATAATTCCCCCGAGTTGTGGGAGGGACCCATTGGGAGATAACTGAATCATGGGGGTGGGTCTTTCCCATGCTGTTCTCGTGATAGTAAATGAGTCTCACCAGATCTGATGGTTTTAAAAACGGGAGTTTCTCTGCACAAGCTTTCTTTTTTGCCTGCTGCCATCCACCTAAGATGTGACTTGCTCCTCCTTGCCTTCCACCATGATTGTGAGGCCTCCCCACGCATGAGGAACTGTAAGTCCAGTTAAACCTGTTTCTTTCGTGAATTGCCCAGTGTCAGGTATGTCTTTATCAGCAGTGTGAAAACAAACTAATACAGTAAGTTGGTACCAGTTGAGTGTGGTGTTGCTGAAAAGAAACATGAAAATGTGGAAGCTACTTTGGAACTGAGTAACAGGCAGGGGTTACAACAGTTTGGAGGGCTCAGAAGAAGACAGGGAAATGTGGGAAAGTTTGGAACTTCCTAGAGACTTGTTGAATGGCTTTGCTGAAAATGCTAATAGGAATATGGACAATGAGTTCCAGGTTGAGGTGATCTCACATGGAGATGAGGAACTTGTTGAGAACTGGAGTAAAGGTGACTCTTGTTATGTTTTAGCAAAGAAACGTGGCATTTTGCCCCTGTCATAGAGATTTGTGGAACTTTGAACTTGAGGAAAATGATTTAGGGTATCTGGCGGAAGACATTCCTAAGCAGCAAAGCATTTAAGAGGTGACTTGTGTGCTCTTAAAGGCATTGAGTTTTAAAAGGAAAACAGAGAATAAATGTTTGGAAAATTTGTAGCCTGACAATATGATAGAAAAGAAAATCCCATTTTCTGAGGAGAAATTCTAGCCAGCTGCAGAAATTTACCTAAGTAATAAGGAGGAGAATGTTAATCCCCAAGACAATGGGGAAAGTGTCTCCAGGGCATGTCAGAGGGCTTCATGGCAGCCCCTCCCATTACAAGCCCAGAGGGCTAAAAGGAAAAAAGTGGCTTCTTGGGCCCAGCCCAGGGTCCCAGTTATATGTGCAGCCTAGGAACTTGGTGTCCTGCATCCCAGCTGCTCCAACCGTGGCTGAAAGGGGCCAACACAGAGCTTGGGCATGGCTTCAGAGAGTCCAAGCCTCAAGCCTTGGCAGCTTCCACGTGGTGAGCCTGCCAGTGCACGGAAGTCAGGAACTGGGATTTGGGAACTTCCACTTAGAATTCATAGCATGTATGGAAACACCTGGATGTCCAAGCAGAAGTTTGCTGCAGGGGTGGGACTCTCATGGAGAACGTCTGCCAGGGCAGTGCAGAAGGGAAATGTGGGGTCAGAACCCCCACACAGAGTACCTACTGGAGCACTGCCTAGTGGAGGTGTGAGAAGACGGCCACCATTTTCAAGACTCCAAAATGTTAGATCCACTGACACCTTGCACCGTGCACCTGGAAAAGCCACAGACACTCAAAGCCAGCCCATGAAAGCAGCTGGTAGGGAAGCTGTACCCTGCAAAGCCATAGGGGTGGAGCTGGCAAGACCATGGGAGCCCACCTCTTGCATCAGTGTGACCTGGATGTGAGACATGGAGTCAAAGAAGATCACTTTGGAGCTTTAAGATTTGACTGCCCTGTTGGATTTTAGGCTTGCGTGGGGCCCATAGCCCTTTGTTTTGGCCAATTTCTCCCATTTAGAATTTACCCAATGCCTGTACCCTCATTGTATCTAGGAAGCAACTAACTTGCTTTTGATTTTACAGGCTCATAGGCTGAAGGGACTTGCCTTGTCTCAGATGAGACTTTGGACTGTGGACTTTTGAGTTAATGATAAAATGAGTTGAGATTTTGGGGGACTATTGGGAAGGCATGATTGGTTTTGAAATGTAAAGATATGAGATTTGGGAGGGGTCAGGGGCAGAAAAATGTGGTTTAGCTCCATGTCCCCATTCAATCTCATCTTTTAGCTCCTGTAATTCCCATGTGTTGTGGAAGGGACCTAGTGGGAGATGATTGAATCATGGGGGCAGGTCTTTCCCATGCTGTTCTTGTGATAGTAAATGGGTCTTATGAGATCTGATGGCTTTAAAAATGAGAGTTTCTCTGCACAAGCTCTCTTTTTTGCCTTCTGCCATCCACCTAAGATGTGACTTGCTCCTCCTTGCCTTCTGCCATGATTGTACGGCCTCCCCAGCCATGTGAAGCTGTAAATCCAATTAAACTTCTTTCTTTTGTAAATTGCCCAGTCTTGGGTATGACTTTATCAGCAGCATGAAAATAAAATACAATCCTCCAAACTGCTGGGGCACATCACCCTATTCTTTGTGCGGAAACAAATACCAGTGGCATGGACTCCTTCACTGGACACCATGGCCTACCCTAACAGGCCCAGGCCAATTTTACTTTTGATTTCTATGACATCCTCCTTCCTGCTTAATAATTCTTCAAAAGAAAAAGGAATAGAAAAAGTTAGGAAGCAAAGTGCATATGAAAGATTTTTCTCATACTGAAAAAGGACTTTGGATTTGAAGTGTCTCATGATGTGCTTTAGCAGAAGCTAAAATAAAGGGAAAATCTTCTTTCTCCAAAAAGCTAGCCTTGAAAATCTAAAGTCAGACCCACTATTAAAAGAGGTCACTGAAATTATTCTGTCTTTATATTTTGTTCCTTTTACCAAAGTTAAACTATTTTAACATTTGTTTAATGAATCTAGAAGGAAACCTGAAAATTGTGTGGTTTGGTTCTCCTGCAAGGTAAATCCCCTAGGATTTCTTTGTATTAGTCCACTCTCTCTTTGCTATGAAGAAATACCTGAGACTAGGTAATTTAGAAAAAAAGAGGTTTAATTACTCAATGGGTCCACAGGCTGTACAGGAATCATAATGCTAGTATCTGCTTAACTTCTGAGGAGGCCTCAGGAAACTTACAGTCATAGTGGAAGATGAAGGGGAAGAAGGTTCCTCTTACATGGTGGGAGCAGGAGCAAGAGAGAGAGTGGGGAGGTGTCACACACTTTAAAACAACCAGCTCTCACCAGAGCTCACTATCACAAGAACACCACCGAATGGGAAATCCACCCCCATGATCCAATTACCTTCCACCACACCCTACATTCAACTTTGGGAATTATAATTTGACATGAAATTTGGATGGAAACCCAGATCCAAGCCATATCACTGTTTATTTAAATATTTTATGTAGTATTAGGAAGGGATTTTTTTTTAGATGTCTTAGTTTGACTATTATTGAAAGTTAGTAGCTGAGTCATTTGGGGATGGCTTCATTTCACAGTGAGTATTTAAAGCCTATCTAGATGCTCTATATGAATGAATTCTAGTCTTCACTTTATATCACAATTCACAGAGCTTTTAAAAGTTCTAAAGCCCCAGCCTGTCCTGAGACAATGATATCAGCACTTTTGGGGTGGGATCCAGACAGTGTATTTGTTAAAGCTCCCCACAGCCAGTGTGCAGCCAAAACCAATACTACATACCATTTTTTCCAAATCTACATACCATGCTCTTGGATCAGAAGAATTAATAGCCTTTAAAATTGCCATACTGCCCAAAGAAATCTACAGATTCAATGTAATCCCTGTCAAAATACCAACATCATTTTTCATAGAATTAGAAAAAAAAAAATCTGAAATTAATATGGAACCAAAAAGGAGTCGAATCGGCTAAATTTCTTATGCCTGAAATACAATCTTTACTCTTCTTTGGCACCAGGACACTTTACTGATACTTTAGAAAATATGTGTGTAAATCACAAAAGAATTTTGATCAGTTTGTTGTGAGACTACACAAAATAGCAGTCAGACAGGCTCCTTGCTCTGAAAATCATCTACCAAAAAGATCGACATGGTCAACATTTTTAAAAGTAATTTATAAAAAGGCATTTTTACTATCTTGTCTCCTGTGAAATAAGTGATTTCTATGATGTAGTGTGGGAGATTTAAACATTCACTGTTCCTACAATTTGTGAACATTAAAATGTACACCGTAAGGTCAGGCAGAGCTCTGTAGAGAGAATGCTAAGTTGGTGAGCTTCAAGAACGCTGTGTTTCTATAGCACCAGAGCTAACCACCACAAATTTCTCGATAAAATAATAAATCTATTGAAGCATTTGAGACTCTATAAAAAGTAAAAATAATATGGCTCAGCTTATGACTAGGCCAGTTTAATAATTTACATGTCACTTATCTTCGTAATTCCAAGTAAATTGTGATATAGTTATTCCATTTTAAAATTTACAGCAAGTAAATCAAGTTTATAAATAATAAAATTATTTAAAGGCTGTATTTAAAGGCAACAAAATGTTGGAGCTAAGCACATAGTCTCTGGTGGTAGACACCAATAAAAAATCCAGAATCAACTGCTAAATAGCTGTGGAAAATTACACAAATTATTTAATGTCTCAGGACTTTGTTTTACTTATGCTTATTATGGGAATAATACTATCTGCTTCGTAAATGCTTTTTAGGCATTAAATGGGATAGAATGTGTGAAGTGCTTAGAATAGCACCTAACGATTATTTTTTAAAACACCCAAACGATGTTATCTAATGATTATTGTCATATAATCTTTTTGGGGTCAGGGACACTCTAAATAGTAAATATATTTAAATACATAAATTTACTTTGGATAAAAGGCCACCAAGTAATTTTGCAAATGTACTTGGTTTATTTACTTTCAAAATAAGGATGAACAAACCTGAAATAGATTAAAAGATTAAAACTTCAAAGAAAAATCAGCATTTCCTAGTGGCTCTGCTTGTGTCATTTTATTTAGACTGCCCGAGCTAGAATTCTGATGGTGCCACAGAACTTAAGCTTTCTAACTGTGAATGTGCCAATTGTTTAAGACTGCATTAATAAGAGCCGGTACTTTGTCACATCATGAGGATTCAACAAGGTGCTTCACGTAGAACACGGGGGGAACTGCTTGCATATCTCTTTTTTAAATTTTTTTTATTTTTTTTTGAGACAGAGTCTTGCTCTGTCCCCCAGGCAGGAGTGCAGTGGCGGGATCTCAGCTCACTGCAAGCTCCGCCTCCTGGGTTCACGCCATTCTCCTGCCTCAGCCTCCCGAGTAGCTGGGACTACAGGTGCTCGCCACCGCACCCAGCTAAATTTTTTGTATTTTTAGTAGAGATGGGGTTTCACCGTGTTAGCCAGGATGGTCTCAATCTCCTGACATCGGGATCTGCCTGCCTTGGCCTCCTAAAGTGCTGGGATTACAGGCATGAGCCACTGCACCCGGCCTATTATTCTCTTAATAAAAAGTGCATTTATTATTACCAGTATCTTGACCAATAATTGAGTCAACATTTCAAGGTCATTTTTTTTTAATGTTGCTTTGCAATGGAGTCAAAGAGATAGCAGGCATACACTTTTCTTAAATATACTTTTAGGTAAACCAAAGATCTGGGGATGCCAGCGGTCAGTGGGAATCACATTTTATATGTTAAAATGCCTGTTTCAATTAACAAAGATTTCCACATCAAATTGCTTGTACAATGAGAAAATGTGTCATCTCATAGCTATTGTCCAGAGATAAGGCCTGTTTCAGGGTAGGATGCTTCAGAGATGGTGATTTCATCAAAGATCTAAGTTCTCCCTGCTTGTCCACTCAGCCTGCTTCTGTGCTGCAGGCTTAGCTCCCCACCGTGGAGGTAGCTCTGTGCATCACATCCTAACATTCCAACATCTAGAGGCAGAAATGAACTTCTGTCAATGTCTCTGACTCACGAGCCAAAAGGCCTCTCATTGGAGAGACTAGGACCCATCTTCACCACTAAACCTATCCCTGACAAGGAAAGGGACACCATAATATTTGGATTAAAACAACAACAAATTAACTCTAAAAGCAGCCATAAACCCACCTGTCTCTGAGTTGTGTGGGGGGCTAGTGATCACCAGGAAAAACTAGGGCTCTATCTCCAGGAAGAGGGGCAAATACATTTGGAGTATGAAATAGTTTCTTCATATCCCCAAGATGAAATATTTCTTTTACCTGCTAATGCAGTACAGGATACAAAGTATGTGCTCAATAAATCATCATTTTTATTCCTGTAAATGCCAAGAAAATGCTGTCTGAGGGTTGAAGAAAAAATGGTAGGCAAAGCAACTTAAGAGCGTGACGTGTCTTGTTCAACATCATGAGACTGAAAGAGTCAAGGAGACTAACTGAAAACCTGATTCTAAGGGTCTCATAATTCATATTTTTAAGGCATTTAATTTATGAGCATATGACATTTTATTTGCTTTTAAATGTCTTATGTTAAACTGTGCATAAGTTTATATATAGTGTATATATATACAGTATATATATAGTGTATATATATACAGTATATATATACAGTATATATAGTGTATATATATACAGTATATATATAGTGTATATATATACTGTATATATATAGTGTATATATATATACAGTATATATAAAAATTATAATTTATGAGACTTTTTTCATGAATAATAATTTCATGAAGTCGTTTGCACAACATAAAAGGACAAAGTAGTAAAGGTTTAAGGTGAATGAGCTAGCTTTATCCTTATTTATCTGGTACCTGCCAAGCATTAGTCAATCCTGTGGAGGTATTTTGCAAAAATAAATTTCCTAATAAATTTGTCATACTGTGTTATATCAGCAAAGCCCTGGAAAGACTTGGCTAATAACTGAACTCAGCCAGCATTTTCAAGTGAGTGTTTAATAATAAACCGCATATCTCAAAAGATAAACTGTGTGGTCACTAAATTAAGCTCCTAATATCGCTGCAACTCTCCAACTCTAACTCTACCAATAGGATAAATAACAGTCCCTACATTTGTATTTACAAAAATATTCCCATTATAGTTTAAAGACTTTACTATTTTAGAGCACTTTTTGATTCACAGAATAATAGAAAGGTAGAGGAATGTCCCGTATACTCCCAACCCCTCCACATTCATAGTCTCCCCCATTATCAACCTCACGTATCACAATTAAACACCCTGTTAAATTGAGGACCCTACATTACACATCACTACCTCCCAAAGTTCATAATTTACATTAGAGTTTTCTCTTGGCATTGTGAATTCTATTGGGTTGGATAAATTTATGAGATATATTCATCGTCATAGTATCATATAGAATATTTTCACTGCCCTAAAAATCCTCTGTGTTTTACTTATTCACTCCACACCCCTTCCTTCTAAACCCTGGCAACGACTAATCTTTTCACTGTCTGCAGTTTTGCCTTTTGCAGAATGTCATATAATTGGAAAACATTATACAGTATACCTATATACATATACAGTATACATATATACATATAATTGGAATCATAGAGTACACAGTATGCACATATAGTCTATGTGGAAATATGCATTTAAGTTTCCTCCATGACTTCTCATGACTTGATAGCTCATTTCTTTTTAGCACTGAATAATATTTTGTGGCCCAATGTATAATACCACAGTTTATTCATTTATTCTTTCACTTACTGAACAGTACCTTGGTTGCTTCCAAATTTTGGTTACTATGAATAAACTATATACACTATAATATGAATAAACTATATATTATAAACTTTCATGCGCAGGTTTTGTGTGGACATAGGCTTTCCCCTCCTTTGGGCAAACACCAAGGAGCGTGATTTTTGGATCACATGGTAAGAGGATATTTATTTTATTAAGAAACCGCCAAACTGTCTTCAAAGTGGCTGTAGAATATGCATTCCCACGACCTGTGAATAAGAGTTCTTGCTGCTCCACATCCTCACCAACATAACACCTCATCAGTGTTACCAGTGTTCTGAATTTTGGCCATTCCGATAGGTGTATAGTAGTATCTCATTGTTGTTCTAATTGGTTCACATTGCTTTGCTAGTTTCAAATATGTAAACCCCCAGCCAGGCACAGTGGCTCAGGCCTGTAATCCCAGTGCTTTGGGAGGCTGAGGCAGGTGGATCACAGGTTAGGAGTTCGAGACCAGCCTGGCCAATATGGTGAAACCCTGTCTCTACTAAAAATACAAAAATTAGCCGTCAGGCATAGTGGCGGGCACCTGTAGTCCCAGCTACTCGGGAGGCTGCGGCAGGAGAATCACTTGAACCCAAAAAGTGGAGGTTGCAGTGAGCCAAGATAACTCCCAAAAGACTAAGTTATCTTTAAATGGGATTCATAAACAGTGTATTTATACACAAATACTTTGAGTGCTGATTGTATATCAGCAATCTGATCTGACTCATATAAAAGGACTTTAATAGTTTTAAAACCTAAAATATTTATTATATAATTGTGAAGATAATTTGAGGAACAATGCATTTTTAATAAATATTTATAAAATGAGGGTCTGAAGTGCTTAATATTTATATCTTTCGGATGAATGGATATCTTTTGGATGAATGGATATCTTTTGGATGAAGGGATGGTGTATTTATTTAAAGCACCTCAATAAAGTCATGGTACATGGCATGGTACATACATCTGTAACACATAAAATCTGTCGATAAGAGTGAGTTTTAATTTCTGAGATGAACTTTTGAAATAAGTTTCCAATGGGCTGTTAGGAGTCTATGAGGTTTATTTTTGAAAAGCTGATCACACTCCATGCTTTCAATAGTTACATAGCACTAAGCGAGTGCCACATGCTGGTTTTGGTGCTTTAGATATATTAACATTAATCATACAGCAAATGTATTAGATGAGAGCCATTAATATCCTTATTTTTAAATGAGGAAAATGAAACAGGGAGAGGTTAAATAGCCTGCATATAAAAGTTTCAAAGCCTGGTCTTGACCCCAGGTAACCCAGCTTCGAGCGAGTGCTCACCACAGTATCCTACTGTCTGTCCCACTCTCTCTTTAGCAAGCCAGATTCATTAGATTTCCTTGATGGAACTATTTCAGTGAAATGCAGCTTTTAACGGCTAGACTGGTATACACTCTTCTGTTTGGGTACGAAATGAGATGAAAAAGATTATGGTTTTGATTTTTATTGAACTATGTTGATAGCCCATTTCTAAAAGCTGATGAAATAATGTACCAAATCTATAATTAGTAAGAGAAAAGTGAAGCTACAGTGTCTTTTAGAATGTGAAGCTAGTCATCTACATAGAATGTTTTTTCCATTTGATGGGTAATTATGATATATTTGGTAGAAGTATGGTGTCAATTTTCTTTGTAACATATAATTAATACCCTGGTGATTTGTCATTTCTTAAATCATTGTCCTTACATTGAACAAGGAAAGCCTTATTTTTGACCAAGAAGTGCTCCAAGGAAGCAAGCACACGAAATAGAGAGAGAACGGAGATTACACAGGTATTCATTTTATATTCATTAGGTCTGGGGAGGAGAATAATAATTTGCATTTTAACAAAAGCCCTGGTGAAGCTGATACTGCTGCTGAGGGAATCACACCTTGGGGAACCACAGTGCACTGTGGTTACAGATTAACACACAAATCTCAGCGGCTACACACAACTCAGCTTTATTTCCCACTCAAGTAAGTCCACTGTGCATCAGGAGGGTTTTCCCCATGTTGGAGCTTCTCCATCAGGAACAGGGCTGCTGAGGTCAGAGTGGCCAGAGTGTGGGGGGCCCTCTGCATGAGGGGATCTTAAGGACAGGCCTGAGGGGCTCATACAGTTCCAACCCACATCTCACTCACAAGTGTCCAGTCATGGCCCAACCTGACTAAAACAGCAGAAATGTGGCCTTCCTGTGTACTCTGGAAGAACACAATGTTCTAGGGTTAATGAACACATAGCACTGTGTCTACCTCAATGTTATCCACCGAGTCAGTATGGCTGAAATGATTTTCACTGGTTGATCATTATGATTGTCAGACCACCCTTGGGGTTAAAGAAGCACATTGAAAGCCTGTATGTTACAAGGCTTTAGCCTTTTCCTGTAGCTACCATAGTGCCTTCTCTATAACAGGTGTTCACTAAGTATCTCTTGGATGAATGGATGGTACTTGCTCTATATGTTTGCTAATCATAAAGACAAAAAATTCAGTATTTTTAATACTGTGCCAAAGATATCATATGGAATTGTATAATAGATAACATTTTTCACACTTAGGACCCAGTTCTGAGTAATTTTCAGGTATCGTCTTATTTAATTTTTAAATCTACGGAGGATATATTCTTATAACTAAGATTTCGTGGTAAGAAGACAGGCCTCATAACTTCTAGGGGAACTAGACATTTCTCCTTGGACATCAAGGATAGAAAGAGGCTGGGTGCAGTGGCTCACGCCTGTAATCCCAGCACTTTGGGAGGCTGAGGTGGGTGGATTGCTTGAGCTCCACAGTTCAGGACCAGGATGGGCAACATGGCAAAACCCCATCTCTACAAAAAATACAAAAGTAGCCAGGCGTGGTAGTGCGCACTTGCAGTCCCAACTGCTTGGGAGGCTGAGGCAGGAGGGTTGATTTAGCTCCTGGGAGGTCAAGGCTGCAGTCAGCCGTGATCATGCTGCTGTACCCACCCTGGGCAACAGAGCAAGACCCTGCCTTACAAAAAAAATAAATAAATAAAAATAAAAAATAAAAGAAGAAGAATAGAAAGATACACGGGGAGAAACTCTCTGCTTTTCATTTGTTCATACTTCCTTGAATAGAAAGTATGCTTTTTAAAGATCAAAAAATAAAAATAAATAATACTTGAACTGAACACCTCTCTTATAGGTAGAGGGTTCATGAACATCCCGACATCAAATGCCAGGCAAAAGAGTTATTGTTCCCAAGCCAAGTTACTGATACGCAGGTTAATATGCATTCTGTCCAGGTTCACAGCTGGCTAATGGGGTGATTGGTTGTGTGTGTGGATCCACTGTAAGTTCCTCTCTGACTTCCCCACCAGAAGATGACGCTTGAGGCAGCCCTAGAGAACCTGCTTGAGTTCACTGCTTACTCCCTCTCATAGAGTAGATAATAAGTCTTCAGAAATAACTCATAGAGAACAAAGCACTCTAAAATCCTATATAGATGGTGTGCAGTTTAATTTTTAATAAACTGAGCACACAGTGACCAATATGTCAGAAAGTACTAGTTATTGTCAGCAATAACAGAAATTTGTAGTCAGTGGTTTCCAAGAGAAATATTTAAAAAGCAAAGACACTCATAATAAACTTTTGGGTAACACTGTTTATCTTCCTCTTTGTTTTTATCTACTGGAGCATCTGAAACTCTTCTCACTTCTGCATGCCTGTATCCAACACAAGCAACTGCACAATGCACCTACACACACCTGCAAGTATCAGTGGACACAAATGTAACCCACTATAATCTGAGAACAGCCATTTATATTTTCCAGATCAGAAATTTGGAACAAAAATTACCCTCTTTTCCCATTTACATTGTTAGTAATCAACTGAGAATCTATGCAATTATTCAGAAATTATTCATTTGAGTCTGAAAACAATATTGAAACAGAAAAATAATATTAGAAATAATATGCTTAAATAATATTAGAGCTTGAGTAATTATGTTTCTTGACAGCAAAAACAACTTATCGTCCTTTTATTGTACATTTTCTGTATATATTGTGCCTACTAATGTACTAATGTTTTTTTATTATGTAGTTATTTGATCAGGGGAACTAAATAGTACATATATTTGTATGCAACAAAATTTAATTAATTAGTTTAGTGTGATATCTAATTTTATTTACAATAAAGTGAATAACTGGTTTAACTGAATTGTGGGTATAACCAAGAAAATCATTTGTTATTCTCTAAATTTTGGCTTTGCATTTTATAATATTCAGGATTAAATTTGACTCTCCTGCCCTAAAACGAGCCCTGCTATTCTTGCCATTCCCATCCATTATTATTCCACGAAGGAAAATAATAGTGATAATGGTCCTGGCACCAATGCTATCAAATGAAAAATGATTGTTTTCTTTTAATTTCCTCAGAATAAACTGAGTATCAATAACACTTTCCAGATATTTTTGTCGTACTCCACAATGCAAAAAATAACTGGGGGATCAGAAATCAGATATGTAAGTTCAGTTCATCCGCAACACAGAGTCATACACATGCATGTACATCTCTTTCTTCTTGAATATTTTGTTTCTATACTTTTTAAAATTGAAAAGAGATGGATATCAGGATGCACTGGATATAGTTTTGTTCTTAGGCACCAAACTGGCAAAGTGGGAAATATTAACAAAAAAGGGGTGCTCTAATTATTGGAATAGGATATAGAAGATAATTTATAGCAGGGGCATGGGATCTTAACTTGTTCAATATTAGGAGATGTGCTATAATTCCGGACGGGGTCTAGTCTTTAAAAATACTATATATCAAATTAAATCTTAAGAATCAACCGACGTAGAGGACATAGTACATCTCGATATTTTTAAAAATTTCTTACTGGAAGTTAGTTTCTATGAACCTCCAAACATCCAGTAGAACTTCAAATTTAATTATCACAGTTAAAGTATTTTCAATAATTTAACCAATAGGCATTAAGAGCATATATACTGGCGACAGCTTCCCTGAATTTTAACTCTACTTCAAACAATTACTTAGTGGCTTGGGGCAAGTTATTAAACAGCTCTGTACATCAGTATCCTGATCTGCAAAATGGGTATTATAAGCTGATTTGTATGTTGAGGCCCTGACCTCCTGTACCTCAGATTGTGACTATATTTGGAGATAGAGACTTCAAAAAATAATTAAGTTTAAATGAGGTCATGTGGAAGGGCCCTAATTCAACCTGACAGGTGTCAGGAAATAAGCTATCTTTGTTCTTAGGCCTTTGACTGATTGAGAGTCTCATTCACATTATAAAGGTAATCTGTTTTACTTTAAATGAATTGAGTATAAATATTGATCACATCCATAAATACCATTACGATAACATCTAAACTAGTGTTTGATCAATCTTCTCCGTAGCCTAGACTGGTAGACATGTAAAATTATCCATCACACAGAGAAATTAAAAAACATGTTAATTATGAACATTTGTCTCATTTATATAATAATTAGTTATAGGATCAGTGGGAAAAGTGCCATGATACTATTGAGAAACATCTGCCTTCATAAATCCAAGGTTTTTGAATTACAGCAAAAAAAAAGCATTTAACTTGATTTTAAAATCGGAGCTATTTTTAAGCTGATAGGTGTAAGCTGATAGTCTAAATGACAGCAAATCATCTAGATTTTCCACTTCAATATTCTCACCCTGAAGTAAATGTTGTGATTTCTGTATTGCCTAAATTATGAGGTTATTTAATGAACAATAACATTGTGGGTTTAAATATTCCTTGTCTTGTGCAGGTACTTTCCTAGGTAGGTTTTGCTACTTATAACAATTCACTATGCCAAGAAATATGATTTGTTTAGTGCCAAGTTTCCAGAAGACAACAAAGTGTGGTACTGAATGAAATCACGTAAGATCAGAGGCAGAGCCATTGTTCCAGTAACCAGAAAAAGTTCTTTGAGAAGCGATTAGTAAAGGCCTCACTAACCCAACAAGAAGAATACCTACAGGGCCGAGGAAGTCACCTGGCTCGTCCAGGTAATGGTGTAGGCTATTTAATGTGATATAGAATCAGAGCCATGTTGGTCACAGTTTGGTAGATTCCTGGCCATTACCTTTGGTCCTATTTGAAATCACCATTAAAAGCACAGAGAAGGAATGGTTTGGAAGGTTAATTTTTTTTTTAATGAGGGATTTAATAAAATCTGATGAAATACTTTATACTGTCTGCTTTAATTACGTATTTATAGGCTTTTATTACTTGATATTATTTACTCTTCAGTTCTGCTTTTTACTTCATTGATTTTCATTATCTGATAAATAATTAATAGTGATATACTTTGATAAGTTGTGTTTCCTGTTTTTTAGGTAAGAAGAAAATAGATTTAACTTGTATTTTTTAATCATACAAAAGCACTCTTCAGACACTAATTACATATATCCTCTTTGAAAATTAAATATAGAAGTAGAATTTATAAGGATTTATTTATTCTCATCATGAGTTAAACCTTGCTGTGTGTTTGAGAGTCCACTTCTTTTGTTTTATTCTTTTTCAAAATGTTTATATTTAATAAAAAATATTACTTTAACACAAAATATCTGAAAATTCTAAGATATAAATTTTGATTTCCACGGTTACATCATGGTATCCTCCATCAATTTTGGGATAGACTCAGAAACTGAACACATTTCTTTAACTGACTTAACTCCTAATAACATGTGTTAATGATCATTTGTCCTGAAAATTCTCCATAGTTAGAACGACAAAATATTTTGTCACTCAAAATATGGCACATAGTTAAATTAGGTTCTGAAGGACTGATGATGAAATTGAATATGTAAAATAAAGACCATTCTGAAAAATACAAAGCTAATTTTTCCCTGCTTAGGTACAAGGGTAACTATTTATCTGATTCAATGTCTTATATGTTAAGGAGACTTCTCAAGAAGTCTCTGAAGAGGAATTATGTAGCTAATTATGTAAATCCCAAATGGGTCATAAAAATCTATTCTATTTTTCATATTTCTTCTAGATCTCTTGTGAACATTATTGATCAATCATAGAATACACAGTTATTGAGTACTTATTCTATTAAAAAAATGAATTGGCCAAAAATCTCTCTGCTCAAGAAGCTAAAGAGCTAGTGATGAGTCAATAATTGTAACTTAACATAAAATATACTCTTATATCTTATCTTAAAGTAAATAAAGCAAAGTTAAAGCAAAAGAAGCAATAAAAACAGAAAGGAAAACTCTATTTTGCAAATCCTAAAAGCAGAGATAATCTCTGTAATACGTCTTGGAGAGAAAGCAAGAGATTTATTATCTTTAATATCCAAAAGAATAGTAATACCTTTGCAAAAAGTAAAAGTCCTGTATGTTGAATAAAAATAAATTAAGATTAGAAAACACATATTAATTATAATTACTTAAATTTTTCTCTTTCTCTTCTCAGGCAATGTTTGAGATATGATTATCATTTACCACAATCATCAAATCATCATCATCAAAAATATAAATACTTATTGTAATAAGCCTCAGGGCAGATGCTATCATTCTCAGACATAAAAAAGCACAGAGATTTGTGGGCAGCAATATCTATGATGCTTTTAATTTTAAAAAGTGCAATCTGATTTGAAACCCAATGACGGCCACTATATAATACATATCCTATATGTATTGTGCCTACTAATTGTGCCTACTAATGTATATAATAATTATATATAACAGTAAAAGCTATATAATAATAATTGAGAGAATGGTTATGGATGGCAAATATCTTCTTTCCACCAAAAGTGAAATGCAGTCCATGATAAAATAATGTGTTAATCATAAATTATTTACATATTTCTCTGATCATTTGAAAAATTACATTTGAATGCAAAATATTAATGTACTATATACAGTACATTTTATTTAGTAGAGGGTGTTTAATGTTTTCATAGCTGACAAAAATATATATAAAGTTATATGTTGGTGCCAAATTGTAACTCGTCATAATTTTCATGTGTTGCAACATGGAAAGTAAATGGACAAAAATTCTACATTATCTCAGGCAGTTTTAGGTGATTGATTGTGTATAAGTTGATTTTAGAAGATTTAGATGAGTAGAGTACAAGCAGAAAGCAATTCTCCCTTTTACCACCGCCTTCCACTACCACACTATTTTCACCTGTGGAGGTTCGAGTATCCTGGTTTGCCTGGGACTTGTCAAGTTTTAGCAGAGGGTTTTCTGTCCCAGGGAAATATCCAGATCCTAGCAAACAGGGACTGTTTGTCACCCTAATACTAGGAGTGAAGCTGAGCATCTCAAGTCAGCTTGTGGCTTTGCCTCCTCAAAAAGCTGCCACAGATTCATGGGGAAATATTCAACTCTACTTAGATGGCACTAAAATCCAGATGCACTGGAAAATTATTACAGAAAACTTACTCAAAGTTGTAACATTGAAACACACATTACCCTCAAAGAATGTCTAAGAATAATGAAGATGAAACACCATTAGAATAAATGGGAGGTTAATACACTGTTTCCATGGGTGTTTTTTAAAAATCTTAACTACAGCTTTTATTAGAAATACCCAGTAATAAACTATTAATATGGACATCTGTTGAGCATTTAGATGGTAACTAGGCACATAAAATTTTAATCGGAAGTTTCTTCAGTATTTAAGACTATATTGCTATCAACATATTTTTCATAAAGAATGTCATGCACTACTGTCAGTTATATTTATTACACGAAGGAATGTTTTAATATAATAATGCAGATGTCTTCATTCTATAAACCCCAATGGTACTTAAAGCTAGGATTTTATTACTTGTGCTGAGGGCCAAACAAAGCTATAAACCTGCTAAATTCTAAGTGAGCTACTGCTGTTGAGTTGTGCACATTTGAGTTGTAAATTACAATATAAGGTAATCAAATATGTATACAAATGGTAGTCATGGAAGCAGTATCCTAGATTCATAAGATTTCATAAGAAATCAAGAAAGGAATTTATAAACATCAATACTCTGCTCTGGGTTTATGAAATTCTCTTTCCAAAATATGATAACAGTGTTATAATATCTTAAGAAATGGGCTGTCGATCAGCACCACCTACATTGTTCTCCTCTTTATAACCTCTCCTTTATTCACAACCTATTTCCAAAACAATCATATTAGCCAGTCTGTTAACACTCAGCTTATACTGAGAGTGACCAAATGCTCCATGTAGTATTATTATAAAGATATTAAAACCATTACAAAGGATCTCTCCAATGACACTTTGTAACATGCAGAGCATTTAGAAACACCAGTAGCAAAATAACAGATTTCAAGGATGGGAAATTCTGCTTTCAGGTAGAAAAAAATAGCAAAACAGCTGAAATAAACCACACTGAAACATGGAATTTACATATGTGTGTCCATAAAGTCAGTAATAAATATGAAAATAAACAGGCTGTTTACTCCTAATGTATTGCTAATCCTTATATAATCATACTATGCACTCTTCCATAAGAAAAAATAAAATTAGACATTACAAATCTTGTGAGCATTAAAACTGTACTAATGGAACAAAAAATAAACCCACATTTTTTTCTCAATATTCTTAGCAACTATATTATGAGATATATAATTTCTGGAGAGGACTATTTATTAAAACATATATTATTAAAATGAACAACAGTGAAAGAATGTGACACGTATCTTAATGCTGGAAACTGCCTCCAATAATCCTTTACAAAGCTTAGATTTGCTATGTTTTATACATCTGGAGAAAATTTGTATAATTACACTTTTATACAATATGTCCCCTAATATATATGGACCTTTGGAGTAAGTCAGTTCTCAGATGAACTTCAGTTCTGTAGCATATTCAATGGTATACTTTAGGCAAATTAAATTATTGGAGATTCAGGTTCTTAATCCATAAAATGAAGATAATAACAGATTGATTGAACTGCTAAGAAGAAAATATGAGCTGATAATACATAAAGAGAAAAACATCATATGTGAAACATAGGACATGAATAATTGGTAATTTAGTGTTACTAATATTTTATTATTTTTATTATGATTGGATTATTTTTTATTGTCATGGAAAAAAACTGAAAAAGACACTCACCAAATTTTAACAAAGCTAAATATAAGAATTATAGATGGCTATATTTATTTGAAGAGCTTCTCTGGTATTTACAAATTTTCTGTAAAAAATGTACAACTTAAAGTGAGAAAAAATATTTTTAAAATAGGGGATCAATATGTTGTGCTTTATATTCTCTCCTCCATAAAATACTTACTCAAGAATTTTATATTATAAATAACTTCCAGTAAGGAATAATTTTTCATTTTGGTCCTAGAATATCATTGTGTAAGCATACCTTTACTAATTAAAGCCCTCACCTAGCAAATGAATGCCCGGCATTGATACTTACTAAATGCAACTTTCTAAATAAAAAGAGCAGACGCTTACCTAGTACTTACTGTATGGCTGGCACTAAGTGCTTTTCATCATTCTCCGAACAACCACACAAGGTAAGTATTTTTGTCATCTACCGCACACAAAGATTGTGAAATATACCTAAAAGCTATGAAGCAGCAAGGGACTTAAACTCAAGAAATATAACTCCAGAGTCTGTGATTTTAACCCCTAGGGTGCACGGGCTTTTCAAGTAGTGGATGCCATTAATCATTGAAGATTATGACTGTGTCAGAACAGTCAGCATGCTTTATCTTATCCCTCCAGTCTCATAAAGAGTTTATATACCAGGAAAGTGAAGTATCCTGTAAAAATGTCCATAGATAATCCAGTTTATCCCAATTTGTGAAATAATGTTACATACCTATTTGTATTAAAAGATATATCTCAGTTAAATGAGTAATACATTTATATGAAGAGCTTTGCCATTCAGTACAGAGTGTGTGTGTGTGTGTGTGTGTGTGTGTGTGTGTGTGTGTGTGTGTGTTTTAAGCAAAATAATGGTGAGAAGGCAATTATCGCTAACACAGAGACAAGGCATTGGGTGACACGATGGTACTCTGTGTAAAATGTTACTATAAACATTGCATATGTTTAGATAGGAAATATGTTAATATTTTGACATCTTTAAAATATTTTGTGCATGTGTTCCAAAATATGTTTTGAAACAGTGTCAAAATAATTAAGTCAACAGTTACTTGAAGATATTTACTTAAAGACAAGAAATGTTGATCATCATTTGCTTTGTTTTTGGCACAGTGCTCTATCCTCTAAGCAATACAAAGATAAATAAATGTTCTCCCTATATAAGGGAGTTGCATAGATAGAAAATAGTGCGACTTCCTGATACAAATAAGTAGAATGGTGTATGTTTTTCAGGGAAGATAATGAGTTTTTTTTTTTTTCTATGAGATGTCAGGGTAAGAAAAAAGGAGCAGGATATAATGAGATAGCAGCTTGAAAAGTTATTTTTGAGGATAAGGGACACATTGGTGGGAGAATCTACAAAAGCAGGAGGGTAAGTGTGCAACTAAGAAAAAGAACAACTAATTAGTAAGCTTGGGACTAAATTTCCATCAGAAAAAGTTAGAAAAGAATTCAGAGAAACTGATGTTAGAAACAGGCGGAGAAGAGGGTTATAGATAGCTTGAGACAAACATGGGAATCAAAACTCAGAGAGAATAAAGATGCAGAGAATCTTTTAATCAAGACATAGGTAATTAATTCACTTGAATTCTCTTGATTTAAGAAAAATACAGAAATTTGATAAACTACAGTGTGAGAGCAGAGTGAGGTTGCACTTTAAGAGTTTGGAGATTGAAAACAACAACTGTGGGCAGTTTGTAGAGTTTACATATATACTGGACAATAGCCTGGCTGAGGTTCATCATAGAATCATTCATATGAGCTTTCCATGATTTAACAGTGACAGCAAAATAGTGTCAGGGACACTGGAACTCTCTTAGAAGACAGCAGCTTACATTCTGGCTTCATCACTTCTTGACTATGTGAATTTATTCAAAGTACTTAAAACACTCAGAGATTTATCTGTTAATTGAGGAAAATAGATGTGTTTTGTGATTCTTGTAAGATATTTTGAAGATGAAGTCAGGCCATATATAAGAATATCTGTATATATAAATATGTAGATATACAGATATGCAAACTGTAATGCTTCATTCCAATGTTAGCTGTTATATTCAAGGAAGAGTAGCATAGAGCAAAAATTGAAAAAAAAAATAGAGAGTCAATCACCCAGGGCTGATAATTAACAAGACAAGAATCAAAGAAGGGAGGTGTGAATGAGCCTGCGCAGGAGGGAGGGCATGATTGTATGGAAGGCAGAAGCAGCCAGAAAACGGGGATGAACTCAGAAGATAAATATTGGCTGAGGAACTTCACATCATGGGGGGTACAAAAGGCAGAGGAAATTGGAGATGTAGAAATGAACTGGAAATTGGTGTTAAAATGGCAAATTTCAAAATTTTAAAAATGCTTTCAAGTAGAACAGTGTTAATTGATGAAGTAAGTGATTGAGGTGGAAGTGCTTGGAGATGGAGCCATTGAAAAGGAGAAAGTAATGAATCTCCCAACTGGGCTGGTGGATTCAATGAAAGATATTTTTTTCTTCCTCTGTCCATACAATAACAGCTAGTATTTGTATGATGCTTTGGTTTATGAACTCATTTAAAAAAACTGTTGATTTTAATATTACTTTATTTGGTCACTACACCTTGCGTGGTGGACAGTGTTTCAATGTTTCTTTGGAAAAGAAAATGAAGCTTAGAGAGATTTAAATAACTACCCAAATTCAGAATACCAGCATATAAAGAGTCAAGTGCTTGAACTTAGAAATTTGACCTTCAAATACTATAGTTTTCATGCATTACTTTAGTACATCTTACTTAACATAACATTAAATTCTACATAAGAACATATTTTCCTCCAAAGCAGAAAAAAATATTAGGGAAAAGCATGAGGAAATATATGAAGTGAGAAAAATGATTAAATGCTTACATATCACCAATGAATTTGCATAGCCTGAGACTAAAGACATAGTTAATATTCTAGTTCATTACTTACATCCTTCTTCAAGAGATAAGCAGATCATCACAATTCCTCAGGAATTCAAGTGTCCATGCCAGAGCAGCAATTTGCTAAGAATGTCATCAATGAACAATTTGCAATACTGAGTACATTGTACAGTTCTAGGACCAAATTCTTCTTTGGTTTTAAAATTAACCATTGTTAGTTTTAGTGTGGGGATATCTCACGAAAAATATGCAAAATATTTTTACAGTTTTGGGGATAAATGATATACATTTATTATTAGCTGAAAAGTAATGTTTTGCAAAGTTTTATTAAAGACATAATTTAAGGTGAGGTGACCATGAAGTTCCCTGGCTGTCCCTTTCAAATCTTTCTCTCTCTCTCTCTCTCTCACCCACGCTCCTTTCTCTCTCAGCTCTTGAATGAGAAGACAACACCTTTAACACATGATACAATTTTCTTTATTAAATGAGCTTATGTCAGGTTTGTTTTTCTTGTCTATGATTATACCATGTCCTAAATTAGGTCTTATACAAGTTTTCAAATCTCTTTTCATATTAAAAGATAAAATTATTAAATGAAAAATATTCTAAGTTTTTAACAACTATGGCCATGAATTCTATTATATAAAGCCATATTGAGTTGCTAATTCAATCATTAAAATGAATTCATGAAGACAAAGCAAAAAAATTCCTTAGGAGTGAAGTCCTTCCTGAAGTAAAGCCACGGAATAACATTTCTCAAAACTGCAATTACTTGAAGAGAAAATTAAGAAAAGAAACAAAATTACCTCCCCATATTTGAACATAATATATTTAAAAGCAAAGATGTAATGTTTTCCTAGTTCATTTTGCAATCTTTCTTCATGATCTAAATTAGACCACCTTATCACTACCTACTTTCATTTTCCCGTAGAGTATGTCACTGTAACAAAGACATCAAGCAGGATTTTCCAATTCATTTAGGATTATCCAAATTATCTCACACTTTAACTTTTTTGATCTACATAATTTGTTTTTTCTAAAATCTCTAAAGAGCTAATTGCATACCCTTCCTCCTATGAGAAAGCCTGTAAATGGAGTTTCTCACAATGTCCTCAGATATTCAGCTCAAGATATTCATAGTTAGCTGCTGGCTAAGGCAGCATATCTTGTTTTTGATACATGCACTGTTTAAATGATATGTGAGTTCACCTACCACCTGATTTCCTAAGTGTATGTATGTAGGTGTGTGTTTAGAAATGATTGATTGTGGCAGAAAAGATGTATACAATACAAGCAAAAAGAAATCATGGAAAAAATATAATAAGGAAAAGGAATAGAGTTACTTGTGCTATTTTTTCTTGCTTTTATTTATTCATTCATGTTTGCAGGGTGGAGTTCTCGACATTCTTTTCTTTCGCCTCAAATTTTTTAAAAGGCCACAATTAGTTTAAATAATTCCCTCACTAATAAGTATTAGTGGATTATAAAAGTTAAACACACATTAGCAACTAGGAAAGGACTCTTCAAGCTCAATTCCCTCTCTCCTACCTCTGCCACCTCCTCAGGACTTTATGCACTTTCCCACTAGGTCCTCAGCTATAAAAAGTTGCAAAAAATATTTCAGAGAGCCACGGTTAAGTAGCAAATGAACAGACAGTGTTTTTACTCCTGCACATTCTTCACCTACTTGACGCTGTTTTGATTTGCATTTCCTTGTTTCGTTTCATTTCGTTTTGTTTTGTTTTGCTTTACTTTGTTAAGTCTTCCTTCTTTGAAGGTCTTCTCAGCATCAAGCTCAGGCTTTGCTGGAAAAACTCATTAACCTTTCAAATCAGCAGAAGAAAATCAAATAATATCCTAAGACCATTATAATATTTTACTGCTATCGATTCCAGGTTAAGCATTGCCTTTTTTTTCTCCCCTAAAATCATGATGATGTTACTTCGGGGTGGACAGGAGGAGGCAGAAGAGCCCTCTTTTAGAAAGTTTCCATAATGAGTTCTCTTCAAGTCCCAGTGTTACCGGATCTTTGGGGTGTTGCTTTGCTGACTGGAAACCGCTATGACTGGTTGCGCCTTTGTTGGAGTTCTTGTCTTGCGTCCAGGAAGAATGAGTTCCACAGACAAGTGGAAAGCAACAAGATAAAGAGGAGCTTTACTGAATGTTACAACAACGGAGAGGAGACCGCAGTGGTGAGCTCCTCTCTGTAGGAAGGTGGTCCCGTCGTCTCTGCTGCTCTCAACAGAGAGGGCAGCTCCTTTCTGCAACTGATCTTCCCATCTTCTTGAGCCCTGAGCTTTTATGGACCTCAGAGAGGAGGAAGTGTGTGCCCACTGTTCCATGCGTGGCCATGGGCAGGCCCAGGAAGAAGCACCATGAGTTAACCCTCCAGTGGGCAGGACTGGCAGCCCAGTCCCCAGGCTTCAAGCCTGCCCCGGCCTGAAGGTGGGGTTTCATTGGAGACCCGCCCCTTTCTGCCCAGGAGCCTGTCTGCCTCCTGGGGCCATCTATGGCACCCAGGCTGCTGACACCAAGGGGCACCTTCAGGCCAGTGCCCAGCCACCTTCAGGTCCCCCTCAGCTTTCCCTCTTGGGATCCTCAGTGCCCAAAGTCCAGAGGGGGTCACAGCCGCATGGGGCTGGCATGTCAACACTGCTTCAGGGGTGCCCATACCCGGCCAGGTCATGACAGTGTCCGAGCTTGGCCCCAGCCCTGCTCCCAGATCGGAGGTGGGCTGGGAGATGGGACAGGCTAGGCAGCCAGAGCAGGCAACTCTGATCCTGCAAGGGCAAGGGTGGCCTTCCCAGAACCCCAAGAATGCAGGGATGCCTGGGTCTTCAGCCCTGGTTTGGGTGTGGTGGGTTGGAGGGCTCCTGCCTACTCCCGGCATGGGGGTGCCCGGATTGCAGCTGCGACTTGGGCGAGGTCAGTTATACCTGGGGAGCTTCCACCCCACCAACTTGGAAGAGGCAGGGCTCCTGCTTGTCCTCGGCTCCCACTGGCTCCTGGAGCACTGCACCTGCTGGCCTTGCCCCCTTGCATATTGGGGCGGGTTATCCAGGTCCTCGCTGGACCTGGGCCAGCATCTGGGCAGAGGTGACATTGCCACGAACTCTCTCTGTGGCCTCCAGCACTCAGGGGTGGCCCAGAGCTCCTGCGATAGGCCCCCAGGGTGGCGGGCTGGGGTGGGGAGGGCTGTCCCCATGTCCCTCCATGCAGCTGCCAACAGGATGGCAGCGTGGCCCCAGACCGCCCACTGCGGCTATCACCAGTGGTACTTACTCTTGTTTGCTTAATTACCCACCAGCATGAGTATTAAACTCTCTCCTCTGCATTTGTTTCATCTTAAAATGGTAAAGACTATGTCATATCCATCCATTCTAGTCCCTTCAGCAACTAGCAGAGCTATATATACTTTGATTAAATAAATTCCATTACATCATATGCCTAGTTTTTATAGAGCATTGCAAGTGAGAAACATTCTCCATGTGATTCGCTGATCTTTCTCTCACATATAGGATGCAAGTGCACAGTGACAGGAAAATCATGTCTGAAAAAGTGCCCTGTTCACTCTTTACCCATCAGAATTCTAGACAAGGTATTAGCCAAAAACAAAAAATAAAAATAAAAATAAAAAAGTTGAGATAAACAAAGAAAGTTTTTGTGTAATGATGCATAAACTTCTTTCATGGTCCTGCTGTTCAGGATAACGTTGTCATCCATATCTTTCCTATTCCTTCCAACTCCTTTTTCAAATTCACTAAATAAAGTATACCCACATTTTTTTTTCTAAAATATTCTAAGAGTTTAGTAGTCAGTTATCTGCTGTTTGCTCACTTTCCTCATCTAATTCATCAACTTGCTATGAGATAATCTGTGAAGAATATTATGCATAGCAATTGGCTAGTTGTTGGCTGAAATTAAATATGCTAGTGTCATTTATTTTATATTATGCTTGATAGCATCTTCTCAAATGCAACTTTACTGAAGATTTATATGTAAAATGGGGAATTAAGCTGCCTACAACTTGATTCCATCTCTTGTGGCAAAAGGAGTTTGTTAAATAGCAAAATTACTAGTTTAAAGTGAAAAACACAGTGAATTCATAGTTTACACTTTAATATTTAAATACAATAAATATTTCAATATAATAAATACATACAATAAAACAGCATGAGCAAGTCTTTTGGTACCAAATTATTCTGATCAACAAACTTAGCATTCATAAAATATGTGGTAGAAAGTTCTATGTACATACTATAAGAATAACACTGAAATAGATAATATTTTGGTGAAGGCCCTTCATGTTTTTGCAGGATCAGCCCCATGACTCTATTTCCAGTGTATTATTTTAAGTAAAAAATATCAATACCTTGATTTATAATTGCATTGAGTAAGTTATTAAAATGGATGATTTGTACATTCAGGCATAAAGTAAAGGAATGAAAGAAACACAGTGAATAAATTTGTTTGTCAGAATAGACTAAAGACATGAACAGTATTATTTTTAGAGAGGCTAATCTCAAAAACTAAAATATTGGGAGATATCCAACATCTGGGGAGAGGACCAAATATTATTTTATCCATGAAAGTTTTGTCATTCTGACTTTATTAAATGATATTCAATATATTTATTTACAAATTTGATAAGCGTTAGGTTTTTAATATTAACTTTATTAATTTTATCCTGAATTCACATATCAGGTTTTCTGGACCAGAGACAAATATTTATTAATAAATGCAAGCCAGACACGCTGGCTCACACCTGTTATCCTAGAACTTTGGGAGGCCAACGTAGACAGACCGCTTGAGCCCAGGGGTTCAAGTCCAACCTGGGCAAAATGGCAAAACCATGTCTCTACATAAAATACAAAAATTATCCAGGTACACTGGCACATAACTGCAGTCCCAGCTACTCAGGAGGCTGAGGTGTGAGGATCAGCAGACCCTGGGGAAGTGGAAGCTGCAGTGAGCCGCGATTGCCCCACTGCATTCCAGCCTGGATGACAGAGTGTACACTCTCCCTCACTTACCTGGCAACCTTGGCCCTGAGGCTGTGCCATGAGAGCCAGGTCAACCATCTCGTGTGAATAGCCAGGCACTCCACAGGTGAAAGACAAGGAAAAATGACTTTGCCTGCTTGTAAAGGGGGTGAAAGCAGCAGTACCCCCTCTCTTCTGAAAGGATATCCTAGAAGATGTAATAGGTCTGAGTCCCAACTCCAGACCTTTGGTAAATAAATAAAATCTCTCCAGGACCCAGATGGTGCCAAATGTATCCGAGTTCTAGGGTATCATCTCCTGAAACCTTTAAATGCCTGGGAAGGAAATGCTGTGGTCTCTGGCCTCCTGGGATCTAGTTCAGGCTGTAAACATTCAGCCCTATCTAGAAAAAAAGAGTTTTATTATCTTTTCCTCTCAGGGTCAGAGATATTAACTACACAAATGGCTACCGATGTAGATCTTTTAGTATCTGAGGCGCCTCAGCAAGCTAAAGATTGTACAGGAACACTGGAAAACACAGGGAAGTGTTATTTCCCCGTAATATTTCTCACTATTAATTAATTCCACTTAATGGATCTAATTATATTATAAAAAATAAAGGAGTAATAGCTCTTTATTTAAATATTTCATATATAAACAATAATGCAAATTGTTAGATATGAGACGCATTCAAGCTTTATGCAGAAAATTGTGATCAGGTCACACATTTTTAACACTTAGCAAACATATTTTTAAAATCATATTAATGTCAAACCAAGAGTTAGATTTTATATCTTGCTCAAACTTTCCCCGAGTGAAATAACTGTTCCCTTTTCCCTCATTTGTTCATTCATTACAAGTCTGTAATTTATAAAGGAAGAAAAAAACAATTATGTAGGCAGTACAAATTAAGTAGAGTGTGTTTGCTTGGCTTTCTATATTAATGAGAAAAAATCGGGGGTCATGCAATGATAATTTACTATTTTCTAATTTGCAGATACATTGAGGATGTGCCTCTGTTCCGGGTTCCCGTATTTTTAAACATTTACCCATAACTATGTAAGTTGCCAATGATAGGTCACAGAGATCAATATTGCAACATTCATACTTAGATGTCATATGTTTCATCCAATATGTCTTTCATTATTTTCAAATCTTAATACCTAAAAGTATACATTAGTCCATTTCATGATATCTTGTCATTAGAGATAATATATGTGGAGCGACTGTATCATGTCTGGTATATCATTAACACATAATAAATTGCAGCATTTGTTGTTAGGGTATTGTTTGCTCATGACCCTTGCAAATCAGGGGAAGAAAGTACAGCCATATGCAGAAAAAGGAAGGATTACTTGTGAAAAACATAGCTCAAGGCATTAATGATATATCATCTAATTAGACGAGTCATTAAACCCCATGACACCAAGGCTTACTTACCTAAGTGTTAAATGCATTTAAAAAATCAGGACAGTTTTCTTATACAGATAAGTAAGATAAGGGAAAAATATTTTAGAATCCTGACATGTTAAAATTATTCTTAGTTGCTGAGTAGGATGTAGAAAACAACCCATACATTCAAGTACTATATACTTAACCAGCTTAATGAAAAGTCATCTAGTAAATACAGATGCCATCAGTCTATTCTCTTAACCTCATAACTGCCTCCAGAAACTGCACCTTTCCCATCGAACATACATCTTTGTCTTCATTATGCTGTGGACTGTCCTCCTGACTCCTGCTATCATCTAACTGACCTAGAAATTGATGTTTAAAATAGAAGGGACATGAGGGTTTCCTATTAATTGACATTATCAGCAGAGTAAATATTGGCAAGAAGTGTTTTAAGTCTAACCACAAACCCCAAAACAGAGATTACAACTCCCAAATATGGAATTGGATATGGAAATATGTATATATATATGGAAATAGATATATGTTAGATAGATGAACAGAGAGATAGATAGATATGGAAATATATATATATATATACATATTTGAGATATAGTTTCACTCTTGTTGCCCAGGCTGGAGTGCAGTGACATGATCTCAGCTCACTGCAACTTCCGCCTCCCTGGTTCAAGCCATTCTCCTGCCTCAGCCTCCCGAGTAGCTGGGATTACAGGCATGCGCCACCACGCCTGGCTAATTTTGTATTTTCAGTAGAGACGGGGTTTCTCCATTTTGGTCAGGCTGGTCTCGAACTCCCGACCTCAGGTGATCTGTCTGCCTCGGCCTCCCAAAGTGCTGGGATTACAGGCATGAGCCACAGTGCCCAGCCAGATTTGGAAATATTTTAAATATCTTTGGAGCTCATTGAAATGCTTAGTACACTCTCTTTTTATCCATTAGACAATTGGCTTAAATGCTTCAGGAAGAGATTATGAATTGTGACAGAGGACAACATGATAAGACAAGATCCATTGCAGACCTGGGCATGACACTGGTATATCTGTCATTAGATTCTGAAGTTTTCTATACAATATCTCACATGTTAACAGTGATAGCTTTCATTTTACCCACATCAACTTTTTAAAGGTTAGCAGGGATTATTTTAACTAAATGTACTTGTAGAGGTCTGGAGATGAAGTATTTGTTGTTTCTAGTTCATCAATTACTTCATGAAAATTTTCTCATTAATTTTAAGAAAATGAAAATCATGACCATTGGCCCTCACTGGGATTCTTTGTTAGCAGCTCAGCAAAACTCAAGAAGTAGGGACAGCTATTCCTGCCCAAGTTAATCCCTTCAGCTTGGCATTGAGATCTGTAGAAGGTTTGAGGGCTTTGGGGGCTGATCATGGAAAAAGAAATAAAAGGCAGTAACACACAAGCTTTATCAGGTGGGGCTTGAACAGGGAGAGTTGCATGAAAGGGAAGCTCCCACAGCATGAGATCATGATGGGCCACACAACATGGGCATCGCCATCCTGAGGAGGAAGTAAAGGAAATTCTAAACACTGGACAGGCTTCTGCATCTAGGTGATGTTGCTCAGCAGCATAGTGACGAGTGTCTGGGTCAGGGAGCTCTGAAGGACAGAAACCACTTGGATCTTCTGACCACAACACCATCTTCCAGTGACCAGCAGATGTTGGGCACAGTTTCACAGCATGGGCAGAGCTGGGAGGCACCAACTAGCAAAAAATCATTTGTGCTAGTTTTAAAACAATTGGATATTTAAAAATTTGAGTTTGGTGCTGCAAGCTTTGGAGCTTTGGAGCATGCTGTGAAGATATGACAATACCTAGGGGCCAATACTAGGACCTCTTTGGCTCATTTGTATAACAACCCAATTTCTTAAAACTATCAGAAGGACAGTCCTCAGTATCACATCTTGAATTTGAGGACTTTTCCAGAAAGATAAAATACTGATAGAAATGAAGGTCCAGAAGTCATAATAATACAAGTACAGGATAGACAATTACCAACATTTATTATTTCAGAAACTAATGACCTTTTCTTTGACTAAGCATGTAAAAGAGATGACTCCCACATATAGTTATTCTTATTTGGTTGCTGATGCCCACCTGCTACCTAATCCTTACTAGTTTATTTGCTTTCCAATATATTTTACCTTTCTCCTTTCTGTTAGTGTCTCTGCAGAACAATTTCACTCTTCTTTTCCTCTAAAACTGCTTCGTGTATCTTCTCTTATGTCATCCTTTGTGTGGAATCTCCAGAACAGTCTTACTTTCTCTGCTCATAATCAGTCAAAAGATGCTCAGCGGAAGACATTAGGGTTTCTTTTCTGCTCCCAAAATGACACAATGTATTAGTTCCTTCTTATGCTGCTATGAAGAAAGACGGGGTCATCTATAAAAGAAGGAGGTTTAAGTCCTGTAGGGCTGGGGAGGCCTCAGGAAACTTACAATTATGGCAGAAGGGAAAGCAAACACACGTCCTTCTTCACATGGCAGCAGGAAGGAGAAGAATGAGAGACAAGAGCAGGGGGAAGCCCTTTGTGAAACTATCAGATCTCATGAGAATCTGCTCACTATCACAAGAATAGCATGAGGGAAATAACCTCCATGATTCAATTACATCCTGCCAGGTACCTCCTACCACAAGTGGGAATTGTGGGAGCTACAATTCAAGATGAGATTTGGGTAGGGACACAGCCCAACCATATCATTCTGCCCCTGGCCACTCCCAGATCTTACGCCCTCACGTGTGTAAACACAATCATGCCTTTCCAACAGTCCACCAAAATCTTTGCTCATTTCAGCATTAACCCGAATGTCCAATTCCAAAGTCTCATCTGAGACAAGGCAAGTCCCTTCTGCCTATGAGTCTGTAAAATCAGAAGCAAGTTAGCTACTTCCTAGATACAATGGAGGTACAGGATTTTGGTAAATACGCCCATTCCAAATGGGAAAATTGGCCAAAACAAAGGGGCTACAGGCCCATGCAAGACCAAAATCCAGTAGGACAGTAATTAAATCTTAAAGCTCTGAAATAATCTCCTTTGACTCCATGTCTGACATCCAGGTCGTGCTGATGCAAGAGGTAGGCTCCCACTGTCTTGAGCAGCTCTGCCCCTGTGGCTTTGCTGGGTACAGTCCCCATCCCAGCTGCTTTCACAGGCTGGTGTAGAGTGTCTGCAGCTTATCCAGGTGCATGAGGCAAGCTGTTGGTGGATCTATTATTCTGAGTTCTGGAGGACAGTGGCCCTCTTCTCACAACTCCACTAGCCAGTGCCCCACTAGGGACTCTGTGTGGGGGCTCTGACCCCACATTTCCCTGCTGCACTGCCCTAGCAGAGGTTCTCCTGTGGGCCCCACCCATGCAGCAAATTTATCCCTGGATATCCAGGAGTTTTCATACATCCTCTGAAATCTAGGCAGAAGTTCCCAAACTTCAGTTCTTGATGTCTGTGCACCTGCAGGCCCAACATCATGTGTAAGCCACCAAGGCTTGTGGCTTGCACACTCTGAAGCCACAGACTGAGCTATATATTGGCCCCTTTTAGCCACAGCTGGAGCTGAGGTAGTGGGGATGCAGGTCACCATGTTCCAAGGCAGGGATGCTGCAGCCTGGCCCAGGAAACCATTTTTCCCTCCTAGGTCTCCAGGCCTGTGATAAGAGGGGCTGCTGTGAAGGTCTCTGACATGCCCTGGAGATATTTTCCCCATTGTCTTGGTGATTCGCTCCTCTTTACTTACACAAATTTCTGCAGTGGGCTTGAGTTTCTCCCCAGAAAATGGGTTTTTCTTTTCTATCACATTTTCAGGCTGCAAATTTTCCAAACATTTATGCTATGCTTCCCTTATAAAGCTGAATACCTTTAACAGCACCCAAGTCACATCTTGAATGCTCTGCTGCTTAGAAATTTTTTCCACCAGATACCCCAAATCATGTCTCTCAAGTTCAAGTTTCACAAATCTCTAGGGCAGGGGAAGAATGCCACCAGTCTCTTTGCCAAAGCATAGTAAGAATCACATTTCCTCCAGTTCCCAGCAAGTTCCTCATCTCCATCAGACACCACTTCAGCCTGGATTTCATTGTCCATATCACCATCAACATTTTGGTCAAAGTCATTCAACGAGTCTCTAGGAAGTCCCAAACTTTCCCACATTTTCTTATCATTCTCTGAGCCCTCCAAACTGTTCCAACCTCTGCCTGTTTCCTAGCTCCAAAATCATTTCCACATTTTCAGATATCTTTACAGCAGCACCCCACTCTCTGAGGTACCAATTTACTGTATTAGTCCAGGAATCAACTCACCATCAACCCTAGTGACCCACTAGCAAATTTTTTTCTTTCTGTTCACATGACATTATACTGGCCTAGATGTCTTAATTCCAGAGAGAAGAATGCTGCCACCAGGAGACACAATGATGATTTCATTAAATTGGATTTTAATATTCCCACCTGGCCACTTTAGGCTCCTCCTACCTCTAAGTCAACAGGCAAAGAAGGGAGTTACAATGTTGGCTGGGGTAACTGACCCAGACTATCAAGATGAAATCAGTCTACTACTCCATAGTAGAAGTAAGGAAGAGTATGTATGGAATAGAGGAGATCCCTTAGGGCATCTCCTAGTATTACCATGCCCTGCGATTAAGGTTAATAGGAAACTACAACAACCCAATCCAGGCAGGACTACAAATGGTCCAGACCCTTCAGGAATGAAAGTATGGGTTACTCCACCAGGTAAAACCCATGACCTGCTGAGGTGTTTTCTGAAGGCAAAGGGAATAAACAATGAGTAGTAGAAGAATGTAGTCATTAATACCAGCTACTACCATGTTACCATTTGCAGAAATGAGGATTATAATTGTCATGAGTATTTCTATTTTGTGAAGAACATGTTTGTGCATGTATACACTTGTACTAAGAAAATATCTTCATTTTATTTCCTCCCTTTTTTCTTTATCATATTTTCAGAAGTTTCCATTTTTGTCTAGATGTTTATGACTTTCTCTCCAAATTCATCTTAAAACAGTTCTTTTCTTTTTTTTCTTTTTCTTTTTTGAGATGGAGTTTCACTCTTGTTGCCCAGGCTGGAGTGCAATGGCACAATCTCGGCTCACTGCAACTTCCGTCTCCTGGGTTCAAGTGATTCTCCTGCCTCAGCCTCCCAAGTTGCTAGGATTACAGGCATGTGCCACCACGTGCAACTAATTTTGTATTTTTAGTAGAGACAGGGTTTCTCCATTTTGGTCAGGCTGGTCTTGAACTCCTGACCTCAGGTGATCTGCCTCCCTCAGCCTCCCAAAGTGCTGGGATTACAGGTGTCAGCCACTGTGCCCGGCCAAAACAGTTCTTTTCTTTTCTTTTTTTTTTTTTTAACATCAGAACTTTACTAGTTTGTCAAAGATGTAAACATCCTCTATTCAAATACTGAAGGAATCATTCTTCCATTTTTTGTGCTCTTCACAATGTCACAGCAACAAGCATGACACACTTTAAAGTATAATCTGTATTATTAACATTTTCCTTATTATTTTCACAAGTCTATAAAACAAATCAAGCCCTGGTTTGTAGTGTTTGCCAATTTCCACGGTGTAAATACTCCCACCATGGCCAATTGTAAGCTACCAATGCAATGTCAGTGAACAAGGAGTCAGGAAGACATACACAGTAGCACACCATTACAAGCATTTCCACTTTACAGATACAATGGATGAAAATAACCTCCAGTATGCACATGATAGTAAATGTCATAAAATAATTAAGATGTGAAGAGTTTTGAATATTTATTACCATGATTTTCAATATAATTTACTTAATTATAAGTTTATCTATATTTATTTATTTATTTGTTTATTTTTGAGATGGAGTTTCACTCTTTGTCACCAAGGCCGGAGTGCAGTGGCGCCATCTCGGCTCACTGCAACCTCTGCCTTCAGGGTTCAAACGTTTCTCTTGTCTCAGCCTCCCAAAATAGTTATTTTTTATTAGTGAAGATGTATGCTGTGATGGTTAATGTTGAGTGTGAACTTGATTGGATTAAAGGATGCCAGATATTGTTCTTGGGTGTATCTTTGACGGTGTTGCCAAAGGGGATTAACATTTGAGTTAGTGGACTGGGAGAGGCAGACCCACCCTAAATCTGGCTGGCCACAATCTAATCAGCTGCCAGCAAGGCTAGAATAAAGCAGGCAGGAGAAGATGAAAGAGCAGATTTGCTGAGTCTGCCAGTCTTCATCTTTCTCCCATGCTGAATGCTCCCGGCTCTTGGACATCAGACTACAATTTCTTCAGCTTTTGGACTCTTGGACTTATACCAGTGGTTTGCCAGAGCACAGACTGAAGGCTGCACTGTCGGCTTTCCTGCTTTTGAGGTTTTGGGACTCAGACTGACCCACCATTGGCTTCATTGCTCCTCAACTTCCAGACAGCCTATTATGGAAATTTACCTTGTGATAATGTGAGTCAATTCTCCTTAATAAACCCCCTTGCATACATACATATATCCCATTATTTCTGTCCCTCTAGAAAACCCTGACTAATAATGCACACTGATTCTCTTAAATTCAGGCCACCTGCTGTTCCCATTATGCAGCCTTGCTTTCTCCCCTTCTGTATCTACTTCCTATTAGCTAAGACACTTTGCCTCTTCTTAAAACCCAGTTATTGCCGTTTCTGCATTGAAGAGACCTTGTTCACACTTTGGCACTTAGTCAAACACTGTGATATTATCTAATTTTTCCACTATGTATTTTATATCAGTAAAGGAATATATCACAAGTTGATAAAATATCTTTCAGGCTGGCATCCTTGTACCCTATATGGTACTGTACGTATAGTAGGCCTTTCCTGTTGAGTCACTTGATAGGATTGTTCAGTCATATGGAGGCACTATCTGAAGGCCATTTAGTTAGGAAAGTAAGTTTCTAGTAATATCTATAGGAACTGTGCCCTAATATCCAAAAAATGATTTATTTCCCCCCCCCATTAAACCCAGGCTGCCATCACCAACTACTGGAAACAGAAACAGAAGCAAAGTAAATGTTTATCTCCTTTAGCAAGCAGAAATCTCCTGAGTAGAAATGGTCATTCGCCTCCCCTCTGCCAAACTCAGTTACTAATCCCAAAACTCCATCAGATCTAAAGGTGATGAATACATCATTATACAGAGAGGCACAATAATGGCCAATAAAGGTTGCTTTTTCCCAATCTAGTTCAGAGTAGACCATGCCTGTTTTAACAAGTTGAAGATGAAGGTTTTAGTGGGCTTTAATTTACTTTTTTTTTCACCTTGTATCAATTTCTTATTACAAATGAAGTTCCAGGAATGCAGTGCCTATGGACTTTACTAAGACCAGGAAAATAAATATAGAAAGAGGGGGGGAGTTTGTATTCATATGTTATCAAAGGTTGTGGATTTTCACAATAATCTTGCTGAGAGATTAAGGGTAAAATAATGCCTTCTAAATCTGAAAGATAAACTCCATTCAAACTGATCTCCTAATTTTTGTTACCTTGTTCTGGTACTTTATTTTGCAAGTCGCTATAATAATGTTACAATAACATATTTGTTTCAGCCACAATAACAAGAAAAATGCCTTAGAATGAATAATTTATAAGAAAACAGCAGATTATTGCTCAAAGTTATAGAGGTTAAAAAGTTCAAGATCAAGGTGCCAGCAGATTCAGTGTCTGGTTAGAGTCTATGGATATATCTGTAATAGATCATAAGGGTAATTTCATCACAGAAAACTTATAATAAAGCCTCAAATAAAAATATTAAAATGAAAAATAGAAACAGAGATGAAAAATGCCTTTCATGGACTCATCAGTTAATTCAACATAGTCAAAATCAGAACCAGGAATTTCAAAATATTTTAATAAATATTGTCCAGAAGTAAAACACAAGGAGGAAAAAAAAATTAGGAACGAACACACAAACTCATTCGTGCACACATGGGAAAACACCAAATATGAGTGAGATACATGAAATAAGAGTTTCAAAATGTAAGAGAGAGAAAGAATGAGAATGAGGGGAAATATCTGAGGAAACACGGGCTGAGAATTTTCCAAAATTAATGGTAGATACAAAACCACAGATCCAAGTGTCTCAGAGAATACAAAGCAAGAAAAATAAAATGCACACCTAGGCATGTCAGATTCAAACTTCTGAAAAGCAAGGGCAAAAAGAAAATCTTGAAGTTAAATTTAAAAATAAGACGTGAAAACACGAACAAATATAAAAACTGTGGAACTCTTTTCATAATGAGTCGTATAAGCCAGGAAATAGAAAAGTAATATCTGTAAAGTGCCAGAAAACTAAAAAAGCTACCAACCTAAGTTCTATTCCTGGTGAAAGAATGTTTCATAATAAAGAAGAAATCAGATCTCCATGACAAAGATATGTTTTGTCAGAAGAATTCGTTGCCAGAGGCCTGCGCTACAAAAAATGTTGAAAGAACACTTCAGAAGGAATACAAAACCGGATGGAAATTTGGATTGACACAAATGAAGTGTGCAAGAAATGAGATAAATTAAGGTAATTTTAACATTTTTATAGTACTCTAGAAGGTAATATCCAAAACAAATATAGTTGCAACACATTTTATGTTTATATTACATGTAAAAGAAAAATATATGACCCAAGTGGCAAAAAAAATGGCAGAGAGGAATTGAAAGTAACTGTTACAAGATTGTTAAACTACATGCAAAATAGCACAAAAGTATCTGAAGGTAGTATTTGATTAATTAAAAGTGCATATTTTGCTGAGGATGATGGCTTCCAGCTGCACAATGAGAACACATGGACACAGTGAGGGAAACAACACACACTGGGAACTGTCAGAGGGTTGAGAGGAGGGAGAGCGAGCATCAGGACAAATAGCTAATGCATGTGGGACTTACTACCTAAGTGATGAGTTGATAGGTCCAGCAAACCACCACGACACATGTTTACCTATGTAACAAACATGCATGATCTGCACAAGTATCCTGGAACTTAAAATAATTTCTTTTTTTAAAAGTGCATATTTTATTGCTAAGGAGTAGATTTTCAATATTCGCACAAAAAATTTAAGTGAAGTGATGGATAAGTTAATTAGCGTGATTTAATCAGTTTACTATGTATACATATATCAAAACATCATATTGTACATCATACATATATATATAATTTTTATTTGTCAACTATACCTTAATAAAAAGGCACATATTTTAAACCATAGAGAAATCACTAAGAAAATTTTTGTGATAGCTAATAACCCAAAAGTGGAAATAAGATTAAATCATAAAAGTTACCCAATCAAAAAAAGTAGAAATAAATGAGAAAAGGAGTAAATCAATTATACAATTAATGTTAATGTTCTAGAATGACTGATTAAAAGACAAAGATTGTAAGGTTTGTTTGTTTGTGAACACCCAAATCCCAACTATATACTCTCTACAAAAAAGTAAACTTTAAATATAAAAATATAAATGGCGTAGAATAAAAAGATAGAAAAATATGTACTATTCCAACACAAATTAAAATAAGCTGAATTAGCTATATTAATATCAAAATAGTCTTTGGAGCAAACACCATTGGGATCAAGAAAGATATTATATTTTGATAAAAGGGCCAATTCTCTAAGGCGATATATCATTCTTGAGTATATATGCACAGAACTTCAAAATACATAAAAAATAGACCAAAAGAAAAAATAAGAACTATAATAGCCAACAAATTTTGAAAAGGAAGAAAGAAAACATTATATTCATCCATACTTCTTGGTCTTTACCTAATATAAAGCCACACACACTAGTCCAAACAGTGAGGTATTAGATAAATTTTGACATACAAATTAATGAAATAGAATACAGAGTCTAGAAATTGATTCACAGATATATCGTGAGTTTATTTTCAATAAAGACATCGAAGGTAGTCATTGAAGAAAGCATACACATTTTAAAAAATATTGCAGGAACTAATGGATATTCATATGCAACAAAATAAACATCTATCTATATCCATACCCTGTACAAAAACTAACAATGTGGAAAATAGAGAGAGCTATGTATGAAAATGCATATCAATCAGCTTTGTGGGGAAAAAAAGACTTGAATTTTTGCATTTGCTGATTTTTACTGAGTAAATAACATAAGCATGACTAATCTTTACCTAATAATGTGACATCAGCAATTGCACAAAAATTTTAGGTATTTACAATTGACTCTTAAGAGCCAATAGCCAACTAGCTGGCTAGAGAACACCACTGATTTGAAATTGTAAAATCTATATTATAAGCAATCCAGATAATCCAAAGGAAAAAATCTTTATGGCTTTACATAAATAAAATAAATCGAAATTTTACCACAAAATGTGATCCATAAAAGAAATAATCTTACACTGGAATGCATCAAAATTTAAGATGTCTGCTCCCCCCGTAAAACAAGAAGACAATGTAAAAAGAAAATACCGACTGGAATAAAATTATTTCTAAGTCACATATGTTATTAAGAATCTGTATGCAGCACTCATAAAAGACTTTCAGAATTCAACAACAATCACTGTATTAGTCCATTTTCATGCTGCTAATAAAGACATACTTGAGACTGGGTAATTTATAAAGAAAAACAGGTTTAATGGACTCACAGTTCCACATGGCTGAGGAGGCCTCACAATCATGGCAGAAGGTGAAGGAGGAGCAAAGTCATGGCAACAGGCAAGAGAGTGCATGCAGGGGAACTGCCATTTATAAAGCCATCACCATCTTGAGACTTATACACTGTCACAAGAACAGTACGGAAAAGACACGCCCTCATGATTCAATTACCTCCCACCAGGTCCTTCCCACAACACATGGGAATTATGGGAGCTACAATTCAAGATAAGATTTGGGTGGGGACACAGCCAGGCCATATCAATCATTTCGGTCAACATAGCAAAATACTGTCTTTACAATTTTTTTTTTTTTTTAATTAGCAGGTCATGGTTACTTGCACCTGTAGCCTTAACTAGTTGGGAGGCTGAGGTGAAAGGATTGCTTGAGCCCAGGAGTTGGAGGCTACGGTGAGCTAAGACAGCACCACTGCACTCCAGCCTGGGTGACAGAGAGAGACTCTGTCTCAAAAAAAAAAAAAAAATCAATAATAAGCAAACACTTTTACAAAATTCATTGGCTATTTACAGTTCCTAGTTTTTTGCCAATTTTAAATGTGTTTTGAGTAGAATTTCCCTACAGAGGAGTATTTCCACTCTCACTTATAATGTCTTAAAAGCAATTAGATATTAATTGCTTCACTCTATTAGAATGGGGGCAAAACAGTCACTGCAAAGTACTGATGAAGATCTACGCAACTGGAACTCTTAATCGTTACTGGTAAGAATGCAAAATTGTGCAGCTACTTGGGCAGTCAGTTTGACAATTTCTTATAAAGTTAACCAAACCCTTAAGAAGACAGTCAGCAATCTTATTCTTAGGTACTTACTCAAATGTAATGATGACCTATGTCCAAACAAAACCTGCATATAACATTTATAGTGGCTATATTTGTAACAGTCAAGAAATAGAATACAATAATATACTATTACTACTCAGCAATTAAAAGTAATGAAGACTGATACACAAAATAAAACAGATAAATATTCAAATGCATTATGAAAAGTGAAAGAAGCCATACAAGACTTGCTGCTGTAAGATTATGATATTCTAGAAAAGGGAAAACTATGAATGTGGAGGAAAAGATTGGCTACACAGAGGAGGAATTTTGGGGGAGGGATGGACCTATTCTGTATCTTGATTGTGGTTGCTTGCCTCTATAACACTTTCAAAATTGTAGAACTGTACCCTAAAATAGTGGGTTTTACTGTTTGTAAATTATTTCTGAAAAATTGGAAGATATTTAAATGTTCTACGAGCTTTTTTAAAAGTCAATACATCAACCATATAAACTAAAATTAACCACTGTAAATATAACAGACACATTTGTTCAGGAAAATTATTAAAGCATATATGTTGCCCTGCAAACTGTTTCAGAAATCAGAATGAATTTATGTTTTTAATATAGCTATTCTTTCTTTAAAAATCTCTATATCGTGCAGGTGGGAAATAACGATAGGCTAGAAACAAATGAGTGATCCCTGGGCATTTCTTTTATGTCTCTGTAACAAACCAGTGTTCAATTATATCACTAGTTAATGCATTGTCATAAGGAATTACGGAAAGATGTACAAAGGCAGAAAATGTTAAATATCAACATTATATAATACAGTTTCTCTATAGGTTTTTCTATTCATCTAATAAGAGCCTCATCAGAGTGATTTGAGTCATAACACTTGTTAAAACTGTAAAGAATTTACCTTTGAGCTAAATTCCAAGTTCTTCTTTATGTTCTAGAAGCTTTTTCTATGACTTTCTACCTCTTTTCCAGCACGTTCACCTCTCCTTTTCCTCCTCCCCGCTCCTCTCCTCACCTAGACCCATCTCTCTGAACCTTCAGAGAAGCTTGAACATCACCTCCCTATGATGGCTTCCTGAGAGATGGGATCAGATGTACCCAGTGTGTTTCCACTCTGGGAGTTCTAAGCTTGCCAAAGTCCTAACACTTCCTGTAAGGTGTGTTAGATTCACATATGCTTATCAAAATTCCCCCAAACCTCATGCTTCATGAACTGTGACTGTTCATGTCATCATATCTCCAGCACCTAACCCTAATAAATGAATGAATAAATTGAGTCTGGTTGCAGATGTATTAAGCCATCAAGATAAGTACTCCAGGGTTTGGATTTAAATTGGCATTGTACACTTTGCCAAAAGATATTATTAAATACATAAATTAAATTAACTTCAGAGATACTTGAACTTACAAATGTGATGAATAATTGATGGAGTGAAAAGGAAAACTTGTAATATAGGCATCTGACCACAATAATCAATTAAAGAAAGAAGGCTTCAGCCTTTATCGAAATTTTCTGATGCTCCCAACACTATGATGCCATAATCCATAACTGTACAGATTTTGAGCCAGTTAGGCTGGGACCAGACCTTGGCTAGGACAGCCCTCAGTGAGACCCTGAAAAATTTCACTAACTTCTGTTCTTCAGTTTCCTCAGCTGTAGACTAGAGAAAATGATAGCACATGGTGGTATAATGAGATGTAACAGGAGTCAAACATAGAATGACACCTGGCAGCAGGTAAGCTTTCAGTAAATGTTAGTCATTTCCGTTAGTGATATTGTGTAGCCTCTAAGTAACAGAATTCTCATATAGAGGTCAAAAAAGCAAATCTCCTAGTTAACATTTGCTTTTCTTTAAAAATCTTTTAGGTATAGTCTGAAGCAGTTTTAGAATCCTAAAAATAAAAGAAAATGGCAGATATAACAATTAAGATGTAAAAAGCACGTTAATACTGTAAATAAACTTTATTCTCCACGTGTCTTCTACATAAGATGTTAGAGGTTTTCTGGATATATTTTATGGTATTTTATCATTTTCTAGTTCCAAGATTGGGGCTCAATCAGCCCCAGGAACTACTGAATTAATCATCAAATTAGATTTCATAAATAATATTAAATCGTCATTGTAGCAAATTTAGTGTTATGTTCTGAATACAAAAATGGTGTTTATTTTTATGTAAAATAACAAAGCCCACTAATCATGTATATTAACTTAAAATAAACCAGTCTTGACAGATGAAATTTGTTCATTTGGAGTGCTTCATGGAGGAAAACAGAGATAAAACATCCCATCCCTGGCTACCCCTGAGTTACACCATAAATAATTTTCCTATATGTTAGAGGTCCCTCTTTTACAAATCACAGCTTACGTATTTCTGAGGTGCAGAATATTTCATTAAAAGTAATAAATTTCACTACATTGTAAATCACATCACATTTCTGATTCCCGTGATTTGTCATAGGTACCATTATTTTGCTATTCCTCTAGATCCAAAAACTATGGCAATCAGTAACCAAGTGTTTATTTTACCACCAATTCTCTTGCTTTGATCATTTTCTTCCTATTCTTAGATTTTGCGTGATTTTCAAGTTCTTCGGCCACCTGGACACCAGCAACAATCTGCCCATCAACCTCTGTTCCTTCACGTTTTGCCTTTTCACATTGACTGCACACCATTGATGAACTGACCAATCTAAAACCCCATCTTTATTGTTGTGTTTTTCATGGAAAATTATCATTATTTACATTGGTTGCCTCTTGCTAAGACTGGCAAAAAAAAAAAAAAAAGAAAGAAAGAGAAAGAAAGAAGAAAGAGAAAGAAGAGAGAAAGAAAGAAAGAAAGAAAGAAAGAAAGAAAGAAAGAAAGAAAGAAAGAAAGAAAGAAAAGAAAAAACAGAAAGCTGAAAAGTGACAGGTGTCTGCAGGGTTATGGGGCCATAAAACATTTGAACACTGCTGGAGGGAGCCAACTGGAGCTGTCGTTCTGTAGAGAAGTCTGGCTGAACTCAGTTAAATTTAGGGTATCCATTGTGCGTGTGTGTGCACGTACAAGTGTGAGCATGCGAACACATGCATTTTCTTGAAGTAAGTTTATTCACCTTTTCACCTAACCAAATTCTAATCCTTCTAGAGTTCTTACCATTTACTGGCTACTTAATTGGAGAAAGTCATTTAATCTCTTCTGAAAAACGGGAAAAACAATGCTCAACTTACAAATTTATTGATTATTACTTTTAGTGATATGGATCAAAAAATAGATAAACATGGTTATAGTGGCTTAATTAATAATCACCGAAAACCAGAAGACATCTGAAGGTCCTTAAGCCAGTGAATTAATAGTAAACTTAGGCTTATAACGAAATACTAATCAGAATTAAAAAGGAAGAAATAATCAAAGCAAGCAGTAACATGGATGAATCTCAAATACATTAGGCTAAGGGAAAAAGCCAGTCTCAAGAGATTGCGTTTTGTTTTACTGTGTTTGTTTGATGTTCTGGAAAGCAAAGTAGATCAGGAATTGCCAGGACTTGGGAGCAGTTGACTGCAAAGTGTCCTGTGCTGATGGGATGGTCGAATGTACTACATCTTGATCATGGTGGGCTACAGGTCTGTTTGAGCTTGTCAAAACTAGAGAACTGTGCACTAAAAGCGGTAAAATTTACTGTAATCTATTCCTTAAGAATTCTTACTAAAAGAGGAAGTTGATTGAGCTGACAATATAAAGTAACAATTAAATTTAAAAAGTAAACAAGGCACTTTGCAAGCTGCAACGTGATATTTGAATTCAATAGATTATTAAAATAATCATTCATTACATATTTAATAATTGATTAACGCAGTGGTTATGCACATACATAATATACAGATAAATTTCTATTACTTAATGAAATAAAATACACAAAATATCAAAGTAACTCAACCATTAAAATTTATTTACTCTGGGGCTATGAAACATCAAAAAGAGACAAGGTAGTACACTATACACAATTTCAGTAAAATTTGGCACTCACATAAATGACTGTGCTAGGTTAACTATGGTTGTTCTTATCCCATCTTGGTGAATATGGCCACTGTCTCTCTGTGACTGGAATACAGTTATGCGAGCCCTCTATAACGCTGCTCTCTCCTCCATTCCCATCTACAAGCAGTGAACACATAATGTCAAGATTGCCCCCTTTGCATCTCCCTAACCCATTCATCCACATTGTTAAACTATCTGAGCTTGAATTCTCATTGTTTCTTACTGGATTACTGAAATATGCTCTCAGTTTTCTGTGATAGTTGATAATTTTCCCTTTTAAGGAAGATTGTTTCACCTTTTTTTTGAAACGGAGTCTCGCTCTGTCACCCAGGCTGGAGTGCAGTGGTGCAATCTCAGCTCACTGAAACCTCCGCCTCCCGGGTTTACGCCATTCTCCTGCCTCAGCCTCCTGAGTAGCTAGGACCACAGGAGCCCACCACCACACCTGGCTAATTTTTTTGAATTTTTAGTAGAGATGGGGTTTCACCGTATTAGCCAGGATGGTCTCCATCTCCTGACCTCGTGATCCACACGCCTCGGCCTCCCAAAGTGCTGGGATTACAGGTGTGAGTCACTGCGCCCGGCCCACTCTTTCTTAAAAATGGAAGAGCTTCCAAAAGAGATCTTACTAAAACAGTAGCAATTATGAAGATTTAAGAAAAAAGGTACTGAGGGGTAAGATGTCCAGGAACAGGAGATATTTGGAAATCTGAGGAGCAAGCAAGTGGATAAACTGGGTGACCAACACTCTTTCAGGATTGGAGAGGTCTGTAAATATACAGCAGGAGCCCAGGACCTCAGGAGAATGACATTTTTCTCAGGAAAAGCAACTGGCAGGAAGAAAATTGGGGGTACCTAGACATAGCAAAATTCGAATAAAAACAAATACTAATAATAAGGCACACACATAAGCAAAAGGTCAAGGATGAAGTTATTAAAATTAGGTGTATGTTGGAAACCAGGTCTTACGAACACTTTATTCCTGGCTGATATAGAAGCACAAGCCAGACCAGAAATAATCAGGATTCAAGACTCAAATTTAGGCTTCTGTGCTACGGCGTCTGCACAGTATAGCTGGTAGGAATTTAGCAGATAGCGTAATGACTTCTGCCTTGGAAACGTTAGGAGTGCATGTCTGGGAAATGAATGGAACTTGATAGCTCAATTGGGCTGTTCTTGGGAAGGACTAAAATAGTTTGCTGGAACCCTCTATGACTCAGGTGTTCACTGAAAGATTCATCATCCTGATCGTGGCATTTATTTAGTTTTGCTAATCACTAAAGTTGATTCAGCCATCACAGTGGTACAGTCTGCTTGCCACATCATTGGAGCTTATTGGTCCCAGTCATCCAGAGAGATAGTATAACATAGTTAGAAGCAGAGACTGGGATCAGACTGGCTAGGTTTGAAGCAGAGCTCCTCTACTTACTATCTGTTTGACCTTGGGAAAGTTAAATTATTAGTCTTTGTGACCTTAAATTGTTAACATTCAAGCTGGAGATACGAATAATACGTACATTATAGGGTTAATGTGACTAAATATACTTAAACCACTCGGAACACTGGCTGATACACTAAGTGCTGCATAATTGTTACACTCACCTGATCAGCTGTGTGACTTACGCAAGTTTACATCATGTATAGCAGGTTCTCGTGCAGAAGATTAACTTAAGTATTCTAAGAAGATGAATATGTTTCATTAAGTGTTTTTGAAAAGATACATTTCTTCTTTGAATGGTAGTTTTCCTCATTACTCTTTTTATCCCTATGGTTTTATATCTGATATACACACATACATACACATATACACACACATACACAGCTAAAATGTATATAAATTATATTTATATATTTATCTAAATATAAATTATATTTATGCATACATTTGTCAAATAACATATTATTCTGACAATGGTTAAAATGGTAAGGAAGATTTTATTCAGGGCTATCACGTTAGGTGTCAAGACCATCAAGCAATGGTGAGACTCCAAATACAACAAAGACAGCTAGAGATGTGAAGCCTTAGAGCAGAGTTAGTGGACAGAAAATTACTAAGAGAAGACTTCAAGTGCAGGGAATCTTGCTAAACCAATTTAAACTGATTCTTTTTCCTAAACTTTAATTTCAGGTTTAGGCGTACATGTGCAGGATTGTTATATAGGCAAACTGTGTCATGGGGGTTTGGTGTACAGATTATTTAGTAAAAAAGGTATAATAGGCATAGTATTCAATAAGTATTTTTTTCTTTCAGATCCTCTCCTTCCCCTCGACCCTCCACCCTGTTGTTCCCCTCTTTGTGTTCATGTGTTCTCATTGTTAAATGGACTCGTGATAAGACAAGTCAAGTGATCAAGTGTCAAGGGAAGGGAGCTTCTCCTTAAGCCAATTCAGCAGGATTCTTGCTACAACCAGCTAGGCAGTACTGAGAACAAGGCCCAAAGACCAGGCCTCATCAAAAAGCGGGTTCAGTAGAGCCTGTCCAAAGTTTGGTCAAGAGAGAGTCTTTGTATGTCTCTCTTCTTATTCAAAGAAGAGGCATTCTCTTTTCCTCTGAACAATTTAAGTCCATGTCCTCTTTGATTGCCTCTATTCATTAAAAACAAGCCCTGCGCAGTGGCTGCCAGGAGCAGTGGCTCACACCTGTAATCCCAGCACTTTGGGAGGCCGAGGTGGGTAGATCATTTGAGATCAGGAGTTTGAGACCAGCCTGGCCAACATGGCAAAACTCTGTCTCTACTAAAAATACAAAAAATTAGCCGGGCATGGTGGCAGGCACCTGTAATCCCAGCTACTTGGGAGGCCGAGACACAAGAATCACTTGAACTCAGGGGGTGGAGGTTGTAGTGAGCTGAGATCATACCATTGTGCTCCAGCCTGGGCAACAGAGAGAAACTCCATCTCAAAAACAAACAAACAAACAAAAAACAGTGAACCATTTGTCCAGACTTAGTGGTAGAGCAGTCAGCAGAGAATATTTCTAGATGTTGGACTGGAAGCTTCCTGATTGGCAATTACCACACGGCAGCAGCTCCACACACAAAGTCCTTCCAGTGGCAGCTGGGAGGGCTGCTTTATATCCTGGGGTTGGGTGGGGGAGGGCCGAGGAGAGGGAAAATGAGCTATCAGATAACCTAACCTTCCAACAAGGCTGTGGAAAGTCAAGTTTTAGTTATTAGGGACAACACGTTAGGAGAGTGGAATAATTATTGGAAACATTAATTTGAACAATTGTAGCCAAATACTGAGGAAATGGGAGAACTGAGAGTTTTGTAAGGACTGAAAAAACGTGCGAGATGTAGAATCCATTCTGATTTAGAGGTGGATAACAAAATCTCAAAGACAGTGAATGGGACCAGAACCTGATAACCCACATGATGTACGAAAGTTTTCTATGGAAACAAAATTTCTCCCTACAGTCAAAGATAACCAAAGTTAGGTTATTCTTGTTTATGAAATAAGTATGTTCTCATTCCATTTGGCCAAATGACTTACACACGTGCAACAAAAATGGTAACTGACCTCACTGGCCTTTTTAAGTTTCCTTTGCTAAAACTTTACATACGGAATTTCAGATTTGACTTTTAGAAGCCTCTTGAGCAAGGAAAAAAGCCAAGAACCTACCAGCATACTTCACCTGCATTACCTATAGATGTGGGTGAATTCCTCCCTTCTCAAGGTCCTCAAAATTTCCTTTTTCCAGAATCGCCCAGAAACTGATTTTCCTCACTCACCTCTAAAGCTAGAAACCCTGTAAGGCAGGGCCAGGCCTGTTTTTCCAAGACAGCTTTGCAAGCATTGACTCCACAAAGTCAATCTTAGATTCTTAAAACTGTCTGATCAAATCTTATTTTATGCACATCATTCTCAAATATGACTTTCCAGCAAAAGCCTTTGTTATATAACCAATTCGTCCAATTATGCCCTGCTATGAGGAAGACAGACTCCTATTGAAGTATATAAATATTTATATTGCCATGAAACGTACAACATCCCAAAACAGTCACCAAATTTTTCCTTTGGGAAGGCAAAATCTTAATAATGTTAATATTCCTTGTTTCCTAGGGGGATTAATGAGAAAGAAAAGGATAAATGTTTTTCTTCTATTTATACTACATTTTTATGAGTTATAGATAGTTTAATACAGAAGAGAAAGGAGTTCTCACATCCAGAAAATAGAACATTGAAGAACCAGCAACGTTCCAAACAAAAGCCATAAAAATTATAATCATTTTTTATCAGTTCATTCAGTCCCATGTAATTCCTTATTATTCTACTTGATCTGGGGTTAGAAGTTTTACAAATCCATCAGCTTCTTCACTAGAGTTCTGAAAATCTTTATTTAGTCTAGTGGGATGGTCTCAAAATAATTTAAAGTCTACCGTCAACAGCCTGTACCCACAAGTACCTATTATAGCTTTCGCAGTTTCTTTCAGACAATCCCTTTTTAAGATAAGCACTCTGGCCTGTAGCTGACTGTGAATGCTTTTAGAGAATAATCAGATTAACACAAAAACTATCTGTGAATTTAAAAAAAATGTAAATGGCCATGGGGAAAGATCTGATGAGAATTCATTTGACAAGGAAATGTGGTTATTTCTGTGACATGCAATATTTTAAAATATTATCTGGAATTATGACAATAACATTATAACCAGAAATAGCATGGACAATGAGGTTACTGAACGATTTCTATGAACTTCATACAGTTTTTGAAATTTTTATGCTAATAATATTTACAAATATAACCTAGGAAAGATTAAGCATCTCTTCTTTGACAATCCTTTTCATGCAATTAAACATATCAAACAAACCTAACTATTTTTTAAAGGATGTTAAAAAGGACAAATAATTTGAAATTTTCTAGGCTGCTTCAGAGGAATCTCAAAGTCAGTTGAACATCAAGAATATTTCATTTGGGATTTGATTTTGGGAAGGCAAAATTTTAATAATATTAAAACGTTAACACATTTGATTAAATGGGATCTTAGGTCATTGTGAAATTATATTAGCTACCTATTTAACCAAAGTGTCCATTTAAAAATTCAAAACTAAACATAGGAGGAATATAATAATAATAAAATTTTAATTTTCATTCTTTTAACAAGTGAGAAGACTCAGTTCTCTTAAATAATCAAGAACATGATAAAGTCAATATAAAGCACAGGAAATTATTCTGATAAGAAATAGAATCTTTGTTGCTCGGGCAGATTACTTTAACAAAAAATCTTTTATAATCTCTTATTAAGAACAGACAAATAATCTGAGAAAACTTTGTCATTTTAACAAAGAAAACTAAATTCCAGTTCGTATTCATGTACTATTAATAGTAAACCTTAACAAAAGAAAGTGAACAAATCTTATAAATAAATTCATCCAGCCTTATCCATGAGGTAAGATTGCTTTTCCAAGATTCATTTTCTGTAACTTTATATATCTATTAAGTTTTTCCCCTATATTTTTCATTTCTTTTTACCTAGAACAAAATTACACTCTTTTTCCCTTAACAAAAATACACCTTATATTCTTGAATATGTTGCATATCAAGTTGTTTCCCATCTCTATATTTTTACTAGTTTTGTTTTCATATCTTGATTAGCATGTTTACCATTCATAATTTTTTTCTTTTTCTCACAATGAAAATGAAGAAATAGACAATTCTGAATTGTCTTTTACATATCAAAGTTCTGTAGCCAACTAGTAAACTTTATGACAATACTATCTCATAATTTTTATAGGTGTATGCCTCTTTATAGTACAATTTTTCAATGCAGCATAAAGAACATGCTTATTTAAAGACCCAAATATATTTAATCTCTCTTTACCACATAAAAATAAGAGTTAAAATTATACACACTTAAATGTAGGCTTAATAATTAATGCTTCAAGAATTTATCCTACTTATTAGTGAATATTCATTACTTAGCTTTGCATAAATCTAAGGCTGAAAGTTACCAAAAAAGATTTTGGAAACTATTTTTTGGCAGACATAACTTAAACTAAGCCGGCTATTAACCCAAGTTGTTTTCCTATAATTGTCTTTAACAACACATGGATATTAGGCAAGTATCAGAAAAAAAACTAAAGAAGTTATGTATATGGGTTTTCTGTTTCACTGCTATGGTTGATATGAATGAAGTGATTCATCCTTACCACTTCTTTGTACATTTGTTCTTAGGCTGAATTCATAATTTTTATGCTCTTAAACATGTCATAAATATTATCTCATTTGACAAGTAAATCAAAGCAGACTAGAAATGTATGTTTATATTTTACTTAATTATTGATAATTCAGAAGACATACTAATTTTTATTAAACCAGTAATACCAAACAAAGTCTTATTTATCAAAGATTTACTCAAATCATGTGAACTGGAGAAACATTTGGTTTAGTTACTATATTTCTCAGAGTTTCGGGATTTAACATATATATATGTGTGTTTATTTATCTCTAAACAAATTTAAATAGAGCTTCCTAGAGGACTTCGTGAATTTATTTGCTAATACTACCCAGATGCAGAAAGATGTCACATATATATATATACATAACATATGTATACACACATAAACATACAGACAGATGCATATAGATACATTGTGCCTTTCATTTTAAAATTCTAGCTAGGAGTCAGGTAAATATAATAATACAAAATTCACTAGCTGATAGAAGTTAATTGGTTCTCTCTTTGCTTCACTTTGTATTTTTATCTAAATTGTGTTTCTGGTGGAAGAAATATGTTAAGGTTACTTGTTCAATATGAGAGCTAATGATGTTTTTATAATATTTTTATTTCAATAGCTTCATGGTGCAAGTGGTTTTTGGTTACATGGATGAACTGTACAGTGGTGAAGCCTGGGATTTTAGTGTACCCATTACCCCAATAGTGTACACTCTAACCAGTGGGAAATTTTTCATCCTTCACTTCCCTCCCAGCCTCCCTGCATCTGAGTCTCCAATGTTCGTTATGCTACTCTGTATGCCTTTGCGCACCTATGAGAGCTAATATTTTCACCAATATTTATGAAAAAAAACTTGATATGGTTTGGCTGTGTCCCCACCCAAACCTGGAATTGTAGCTCCTATAAATCCCACGTGTCATGGGAGGTAACTGAATCATGGGGGTGGGTCTTTCCCATGCTGTTCTCATGATAGTGAATAGGTCTCATAAGATCTGATGGTTTTATAAAGGGCAGTTCCCCTGCATAAGCTCTCTTGCCAGAGACCATGTAAGATGTGACTTTGCTCCTCCTTCGCCTTCCACCTTGATAGTGAGGCCTCCGCAGCCATGTGGAACTGTAAGTCCGTTAAACCTCTTTCCTTTATAAATTACCCAGTCTCAGGTGTGTCCTTATCAGCAGTGTGAGAACGGACTAATACAACACTTTAAGATTGCCTTTTGCACTGGTATGTAGTGGCTTTGGTGGTCCATGAGATCCCTGAGGATCCTAAATGTGGAGCAGGGGCCTGAAGTTCAAGGGATAGTCAGGAGTTGAGGGGCTGGAATGGGGATGGGAAAGCCTCACAGGAGTGGGTGGAGGAATGGAGAAGGTAGGGGTTGGGATGGGGACAAATTAAAGGATTCAGGATGACCTAAGCTGGTAAGAGGAGGGAGGAGCCTGGGCACTGGGAAGGGAGAGGTCTGAGAGGAGCCTGTTAGAGGGCATCTCAATTTTCCTGAAGAAGCCAGTGAAGTTCCAAAATATCTAGTAAAGCCATGCCAATAAGAAAGGAAGAGGACAGAGTTAGCATCCTAGTGTAGAGCGTGTCAGTGGGGATTTGAGAAGGATGTTGGGGCAGGAATGGGGAGTGGAAGGGTCTAGTCCACCAAGAAGCTCCCATGTTCTTAACTAGTGGTGCCTTGCAAACAAAGAAGCCTAGGACTCTAACCCAGCCTTTATGTCTTATAAACAGAAAAACTTGAGACTCTCACCCAGCTTCTTTAAGAGTGGCATGTATTAGTCTATTTTTATACTGCTATGAAGAAATGCCCAAGACTGAGTAACTTATAAAGAAAAAGTTTTAAGGGACTCACAGTTCCACATGGCTGGGGAGACCTCACAATCATAGTGGAAGGCAAATGAGGAGCAAAGCACATCTTATGTGGCAGCAGACAAGAAAGCATGTGCAGGGGAACTGTCCTTTATAAAACCATCAGATCCCTGGGACTTATTCACTATCATGAGAACAGCATGGGAAAGACCCATCCAATGATTCAATTACTTCCCACCGGATCCCTCCCACTGCACGTGGGGATTATGGGAACTACAATTCAAGGTGAGATTTAGGTGGGGACACAGCCAAACCATATCACAGCCTCACAAAAGAGCCAGAAGTTTCCACCTCAAGTGTCAGGTCTTTACTACACCCCTAGCCAAAAAAAAAAGACAAGACAATTTCCATCCATGAAGATTTTTGCTCAGAGCCTGGATTACAACCCACTCTTGAGAATACATTCAGAATCTTAAAATCAAAATCCTTCTTACTGTGCTTCCACAGACTGTAATTTGGAGCACTGGATTGGATCAGGAATTGGACTCACCTCTCCTTAAATATTAAAGTGACTTAACAGGAGTTTTGCCACAACTGGGCTGGGCAGGCTCCAGGATAAAGCCAACGGACACGGCCTCATAAAAAGAGGGATCAGAGGAGCCTGTTTAACATTAGGTCAAGGAGACAGTCTTTGTCATGTTCAAGCCACCGTATACTGAAAGTATCTGTCTAACTATCTATCTATCTGCCTTCCTATTCATGTGTACATTCATGTGCAAGTAACAAAAAAAATGAGGACCTTTATTCTTTGTTTAAAATATTATGAAAATATGTATTAGATTAAAAGGCTTGGTAATAAATTCAGAGTTAAAAATTTTAAATGTAATCCATTTCCCATCTCTAAGCTAATATGTGGGCTGAAAAAAATGTAATTAAAGGCAACAAAAATATATATACGTATATTCTTGGCCATGCATGGTGGCTCACACCTGTAATCCCAGCACTTTGGGAGGCCAAGGCAGGCAAATCGTCTGAGGATAGGAGTTTGAGATCAGCCTGGCCAACATGGCAAAAACCTGTCTCTACTAAAAATACAGAACATTAGCTAGGCGTGATGCCACGCACCTGTAATCCCAGGTACTTGGGAGGCTGAGGCAGGAGAATTGCTTCAACCTGGGAGGTGGAGGTTGCAGTGAGCTGAGATGGTGCCATTGCACTCCAGCCGGAGTGACAGAGGAGGACTCTGTCTAAAAAAAAAAAAAAAAGAAAAGAAAAAGAAGAAAAAGAAAAATATTCTCAAAAAAGCTTTTTTAGACATATTTTGTTTTGCCATTTACTACCTAAAGTAAAAAATGTGTTTTCCTCTGTTATAAGAATGCAATAAAAGGATTTAATACAACCGAATGCTGCTAATCATCGTTAAAATCTACAATTACTTCATGCAATTGGTTTTAATTTTGCTTAAATAAATAATTATGCTTTCAGGGAAAGGCATCTAATCTCTGAAGGAACATCCTGACTCCTGATTCTGAAAGATATTTCTCAAACCAGAGGTTAAGCTTAAAGTTTCAGGACCAGCTTTAAAACAGCAAATCGTTCAGTTCAAGGATAGCTAATTTGCATCTTGCACTTGATTTCTTAGGCTAAACTTCGAATTCTAAACAGAGAGGGATCTCTGGCCTTTATAAAATATACATTATAGTTGGAAAAATGAACTATTTGTGTTTATAGGTTCGAGTATTTTGAGTTTATCTTTGCAAAGAGTGCTGGCAACAGAAACAGAGGAAAAAATATTTCCATTATCATTTTCTGCATGGGGATGATGACTAAACATGAGAGCCCAAACTTTGGTGTCTCCAATATAAGCAGTTTAGGAAATTTATATCACCTGTTACAACACTTCTAATTACAATGGAACAGATTTTATGTTTGCAGCATGCAAATCTAAATTGTCCTTTTTAAACAATGTGTTATATTTAAATAACTGTGATAGAAACATTTATGAATAATGAGAATATATAGATTTCTGGACAAAATTGTTTTTTCACACTGTATCTTTTATACTGGACATGTAATATAACACATGTTCAAATAATAGTTCAAAGAATAGATTCTGAAGTTAGAAAGTTCGGGATTTGAATCCCACCTTTGTAATTTATTTACTTTGAGACTTTGACCATATCATTTAATCTTTTTGAGCATTATATTCATCATCTATAAAATGGTAACAATATACCTTGTATGGTTGTCATAATGATTAAATGGGAAGATAATTGTTCAGCACTCAGTATCGTGCCTAGCTATATTAAGTGCTCATTGTCAACATCAGTGGCAGCATCATTCTGCCAAAATGCTTCTTGCATCTGCAATTTTTTTTCTCATCAATATGAAGCAAGAATCTATTATACTTTGTACTATAACCTTCACATTATAGCTTCACTAATAGACCCTTGAAGCAGTATGCAGGAAGAAACTTGGAAGGCCTCTCAGCTCATCTTTTGCAGCATTCAATTGTGTTTGCATTTATGTTTCAAAGATATTTGAGATATGAACAATGAAACAAGGAGTAATTTCTTGACCTCAAAACATCAAGAAATATTTCTGAAGTTTTCAAATTATACAATTATGTCAATTTGCATTTAGCAAAAATAAAGCCACATTCTTGTCTTTCTATAACTTGATGTAAGGGAATTCCCGGAGGCCTCTCTCTGGAGCTTTTTTGCATACTAATGATGCAGTGGTTTAAATCACAGCACCAGCACCATCTATTGGGGAGTTTTTTTTCCTGAAACAAATGTTTCTGCAATTGTGGAAAAAATATAACCAAACAAATTTAGGTTCATTTCAATTCTCCATTAAGATAAAAAGAAAAGTTTTTTTTAGTACAAAATTTCTTCTAATGAATACACTCAGGAATTGGTAAGAATCATAAGTAGAAACTGTATGACATTCACTATTTGGTGCAGTACATTTTGAGACATTTAAAAAAATATAAGTATCAAAAAGTAATAGGCCTTAGGGGAGAATAAGTCTTCCCTAATTATCACAGTCTGATGCACGCATGCCTTTTGCCTGCTAATGAGTGGGGAGATGTGGCAATTTCCTTTAAAAATCCAGCCCCTTGTCATTCTTTTGTGCCAAGATAATTCAGATGCAATGGATGAAGAGCAGATTAGGCCATGATCCACTGATCATAACTTTCCATTGGATTTATAGCACCAGATGGCCTAATTATTCTCAGCAGTTCTCAATCTCTGTCTGTCAGGGAGACCAGATGTAATTTCTACCTTCTGGTGAAATAAACTCCTAAGATTGAACACAAGAAATAAAATGTGAAACATGGACCAAATAATTGAGATTAAAAGTTAGTAGAAGTATGTAACGGGTAAAGGCCCTTGGGCCCATCATCTCCTCATCTGCCGAACGCAAGTTTCAGGAACGGTACAGCTTCAGGGACACGAGAGGCATTTTCATAGTGGGTACATTTTGACTGTAAGTGTTTGTTTATATTCAAACACACACACACACTCACCACGCTCACGTGTGTGTCTGGCCCCAAGTGTCTGGACCCTAGGCTGCTATACTTAAATGCTGTATAAAACATACAGAATTCAAACTTTCTTCCAGTGCCATTTGGTCTCACATTTATCTTTTGTTTCTTCTTAAGTTATGTCTTTATTCAGTAAGTTAATATCTTGCAAAAAAAAAAGTCAATGTGTTGAAATGGTCCCCTATTCAGTTCTGTTTAAGATAGCCTTCAACTCATGCCTCATTTATATCTTGGTACATGACTATCTTCTAAGGATTTGGCTAATTCTAGCATGCCTTCTGTCTTTCGAAGTAATTCACTAGATAGAAGACAAGAAAAAATAATAAACTGCAAAAATGGCTACTATAGTTTACCCTTCATGTTTTAAAATGATGGGAATTCTCTGCGTCTGTCCCTGTCCACTTCAATGCTTCCAAGGTTCACAAGCCCTAGTTTGCGATTGGTTTGCTAGACCTGTGGCCATATTCAAAATGGGGGGCCCCTTCAGTCGGGATATCAACTGATGTTCAGTATTCAATGTCAATGTCAAAATAACATTCTCCTCCTCATGTATAAAAAAACGAAATTATGCTATTCACTTCAGTAAATACGCATTTACTTTTCCACCCCACCCACCCCAGCCCACCCCCTCACCATCAGTTTAGCTGAGTATCCTCCAGGATGATTCTGAATGTTATTTTTTAAGAAGGACTACAAGCTCTTTTTGCACACTGAGGGCATCTTCAATTTTCTGTCACCATCCTTAAGCACACTGTCGGGCCCTTAGGCTGCTATACATAAATGTTTTGAAATGAAAAGAAAATATCTACACTTTGTTCCCAAAAGAATAGATCATTTTTTATAAGTCCTATAACTGCTCCTTCCACTTAGAGTTTACAATTTCGAGCAAAAACTGTGCTATGACATCCTGACATGGTGCTTGGGAATTAGAAAAGAAGATAGTATCACACTTTCATGTCCTAAATTTGTTTTTCAGTGATAATCTCCTCTCTGAAAGAATTATAAAAGAAAATTAGCAATTCGAAGATAAATATTACATAGAATAATATACTTTTAAGACTAGAGGGAATCTTTAAGATCCATGTAAAAATATTGCAAATGAGGGATTTTAGTAGTAAGAAAAATTTGCCAATTTTTACTCAATTAATTTGGCTATTTTTAGATATTCTTTTTCCTATGATAAGATTTTCATTGTGTCAGTTCCACAATAATACTGCACCCAGAATCACAAGAAATGTTTCTTTTTGGTATAAAGTGAAGAAAATGCCCCTATATCCTAGAGGACTTTGAAGACATAAGAGATTAATATGAGTATTTTTAAATGAATAAACTTAGATCAGACTTCAGCAAAATATTCAGGAGTTTCACATTCCAGATTATTATCAACATTCTTCTCCAACTCAGTGTTTATTGCAACCTGATATGAATTCAAAAGAAGTCAGCATTCCTGAAGAAAGCGGGGGAACAATGATAAAAGTTACATTCATTACTAGTCAGGTTGCAAGACTAGTAGTGGCTCATTAATTAGTAGCTTCCATTTTGTTAGGATAGCCTCAGTGCAAAGCAACATTCTAACCCTGGGGAGTCCTGCTGTAGGCATTAAGAAGAGGGAATGAAGATTTCTTTTCCAAATTAAGTTGTCAAGGAGCTCATTTACACTACACAGTGAGTGTATGTGGGCGAGCTGATGAAGATGATGATTTATGATGCTATAGACACTTGAGTAATTCTGGTGATGGAAATCCACAGCAAAACCCACTTAGGATGATAAAACAGAACTCCTATTATCTGTAGGAGGCAAAATCACGTGGCTTTTGCCCTTACAAATTTCAAGTTACCCCACTGAGTATGGGAATGCAATCATTTACTTACGATTCATGTTTTGGCATAATGCTAATATACAGACTTGCATACATGCCCATTTTTTAAAGTTTACATCCATTGGATCTTATAAAGGATTTTTAATGTGATGTCTTCTTTTGGGGACTGGGATTTGGGGACTGGATCTGTCCAATCACATCATGGATAGCTATGTAACAAAGCAGATGTTTAAAATATCTTTAAAAATTGTAACCATCCATCTGCAAAGGCAGTAAATATGCCTTTTGGTGAGTTCTCTCTGCAAAATGCGGGGCAAATACACAAACACATTTGACTAAAAATTGTGGTCATCATCAGCTAACTTCTTCATAGTGTATCATAGGAAAAAACATACAGAGCACAAAGAGCATAAAATGATAAAACCAAAGCAAAATTTGTATTTTAACATACTTCAGTATATTTGGTGTGCTTGCTGTTTAAATGTCAAGAGAAAATAATTTTAAGAGTCTCATGAGAATTAACAGGCTTTGATATGAAATTTAAAAATATGTTTGTAATATCCCATTTTAGTAGCAAAGTGCCAGCTTTAGAAATAGAATCCCAATGACAAATAAATCTCCATATAAGCAAGGCAAAAGAGCAAAACTCTTTGTAGTTCTACAGTTAATCTTTCCACATTTTTACAAGTGTTTTTACAGAGTACTCAATAAAGCCTTTAGAAGGATTCACTGTAAGCTACTTCTATGAGTTCCCCATCTTAAATATAATGTAAAAGAGCCTTTCATTCATGTGTATCTGTGCCTTATACTTCTTACGCTGTCGAAATATAAACAAACATTCACTACTTTATTCACACAAACATTATATCTCATTGCAACATTTTTCCTTATAAAAGATTGCAAAATTATGGTCCTACAAATTGACAGAACATTCTTTGCTCCTTTTGCCACATATAAAGTATTCTGGAGCAACCAGCGCTTTTGTTTTGCTTGCGTAAAATAATTTATCAAATTTTCCTTTCACATATTTCTAGATTCCAGGAGTATGTGGCCAACCCCTGTAGTTTATTTTGTATTTCTATGCTAAAAATTCAGAGGGGGAAGTTCATGTATTTACAAGCAAACAGTATTTATGTGATAGTTACTAAGTATGTGACCACTGTAATTTCTTGATGGTAAGAAAATACTACAAATAAAGTTAAAGATTCAACAAATATTTTTTGCTTTATATATATTTTCTAATTCTTCTGATGCTTAATATAATTAGATTTAGCTTTAAAATATTTTTAAACAGATAAATCTATGAATCTATGTAGTCTCTACAGGATTCTGTGAGTTTTTATACTAATATTCAATAAGTTTTTGTCACCTTTACTCTGAGCAGCTATCATGAGCACACACTTTAAAACTGTAGATAATTTCACATATACATGAACACATAAATCAAAATTATTAGGATGCAATGAAAGCTCAGAAATTACAGATAGTAAACACAGTTTCTCAGGACCTAGAGTTGACTCATCAAGGTTGCGACTTAAATTAGAATATATTTTAACTTGAAAAATTCTGTTGTTTTAAAAGCATTTACAGTTTAGTAGGGCTAATATTTATCAGCCAAGGCAATTTACTGTTATAATGCCATAACATTACTACTTCATTTTTTATTTGTGTTAAAAATGTTACAGTTGTATATGTTTATAAAATGTTGGCATTCCACACGGAAGCAGAGAGCTGAACTTGAACCACACGGGACAGCCAAAGAACATAATTGAGAATTGAGTTAATATTACAACATATAGATTTTGATATTATCATCATCCCTACAATCAAATGAGACAAAATTCTAACCCAGTGCTACAGTTTTAACAGTCTATTGAGAAATATGGATATTTACTTTCATAAAATTGTCCGTCAGTCATATTAAATTTCTTCATAAATTGCATGTTAAAAATATGCTTTTGCAGAAACACCCTCCCTGCCAAGGACACATCCCATGTTATCCTGGTGCCTTCCAGCTTTCCAAGCACTTCTGTGCGGTCCTCACAGCTGTCCTGTAAGGTGGGGGACCTTGCGGGGCTACTGCCCTCACCCAGATGAGAAAACCCAAGCTCGAGACAGGGCTCAGATGGCCTTTCAGATGTTACAGAGGCCTCTCCTTTTTTTCCAATTAAAAAAGTACATATTTTACATTTTGATCTGACCTATATATTTTTGTAGGCAAAATACAGGAGCTTCAGATGCCTCATAGATCCTCAGCCAAAGAGAACCTTGGCAGATGCTGCAGGGGATGAGAAACCACTTTAGAGACACTAGCAGCATGGCTCCTTCCTGAGGCAGATATTGGAATCCATCACAAGTGAAAAAAAAAAGAAGAAGAAGAAGAGGAGAAAGAAAAGAGAAAAAAAAAGAGGAGGAGAAGAAGAAGAAAGAAGAAGAGGAAGAAAAGAAGAGAAGAAGAAGAAGAAGAAGAAGAAGAAGAAGAAGAAGAAGAAGAGGAGGAGGAGGAGGAGGAAGAAGAAGAGGAAGAAGAAGAAGAAGAAGAACAACTAAAGTAGAATAATCAGGATATCATGTTTTTTCTAACACAAAATAAACCCCTGAAATATACTCTTGTTTAAATAGGTCTACTTAACAGCTTATTTATTAGACAGGATAGCCCCATAACAACCTGTATGTAATAAAGGTGTAAATACAAACATACATGTGTTATATATGATGAAGTGACAAAAGTAACAAGTACTCGTATATGCTTCAATCTGTGGCATATTATATTGTCCTCTGACGAGGTTTCCTGTTTGTTTGAAATTGAACATAAGTTTAAGGAAATGAGGGAAAAAGTACTAAAATAACCAAGAGCAATAAACCATATTCCAGCATCCTTCTCGTTACGTTATCAGCCTTAATAAACAATGTTCTTATTTAGAAGTATGTCTCCTAATCACAGAGCCAAGGTACCCCAATGCTCTTTTATTGATTTTTTTTCCCTCACAAAATGCACCAGCATTTTAATTCAAATAAAATTCTGCATCCCATTATGCTCTTCATCTGAGGACAGTAAAACTTAGACCCTTAGTCAAACTATACATTTTGTCATTTATATAATCCCCACAGAATTTCTTCTTCAAAAATGGAATCTAATTCCTCTCCATCCTCACACACACATTTTTGGAAACAACTTATGCTCTTAAAATGCTAGTTTCTTTTATATCAGTGTTCACTGATGAAAATACTGGATTGGAACTTGCACCACATCAAAGATGACATGTGATAAAAGCAGACTGCCTATCCCTAAAACCTTCCTAAGCTGTCTTTTTCACATATCTCCCCAAAGATCTTCCTTTTCAAAAAATACATATGTATAAACTGAAAAATATCTAAGTGTACAATATCCATCCAGACCCACAGCCAGGTCTGCACATACCGGTACGTGTGTGTTTGAGAGTACATTTTTTACAGAGGCACTGTATAGATTTATCTTCCCCAGGTCCTTGACAGTCGGCCTTTACTTCCACACATTTTGTGAGTTGGGAGACGAAGTGGAGGATAAGAGCAAGCCAGACATCAAACCCATTTATTCTGAATCTTAAATTATGACTTTCATCATCAATATTTTGGTTACATTGTTACACAAAGAACAAATTAACATCTGGTTTGAGGTCTCCTCTTTGATTGCTTTGGGATTAGTGACATTTCCTTGGCATATGAATTACACACCCATCAACTCTCAGCTGTGTCTTAATAATGTTGTTGTACGAGATGCCAAAACAAGAAGGATTTGTAACAGTGCTCCTGGGGTGCCTCCACCAATATCTTTAACCACAGTGACTTCCAGGTGGCTTCTCGCCAGGTGCATGCAGGAGAGTGTCAATGCATCCCTTTCCTGGGCAGATCAAAAGAGGATCCGGAGGAAGAGGAGCTGGTCTGTTGGCTTTGAAGCACCTGATCACTGTGCGCTCACTCAGAGGTGGATCCAAATAAATTAAATCACCCGCTGAGAAGTCACAGCACACGTGGCAAAGAAACAGTATGTTTAGGGGACTTGGTCATTACAGCTTCCATTCCCAACGTATACGATTCAGGACCACTCAGGAACACCAGGTTCTTAAAGGATTCTGACGTATAAATTAAAAAAAAAAAATGCAAGTTGCTATTAATAGTTCTAAAGGTGCATCTTAGAATCTCTTTGAGAGAATAAGCAGAATTGTCCATTGTGTTATTTTTATTTTGATAAACAGATACTTTTTGTTTAGTTTGGTCTCGTCTAAAACAAAATATACATGTATTTTAATGTTTTGTTTTGTTTGGTCTTATCCAGGAATTCAACATATATTTTCTCTCCCCAACCGCAGCAAGAAAAATAAAAGTGGGGTTGAGGAGGGAGAGCTGAGTGTGGAAAGAAAAGTAAAGCTTTTCAAGAAAAAACACAAACAATACAAAACAAAAGTTGCAGTCCAATCGTGCAAAATTTGCTTCTCTGGATAAAGCACTTCTTGACAGGTTCACAATGTCCCCATCCCCCTCCCAAGTCCTCCCATCCACATGGTGGGGGGAAGAATACAGAATGAAAGTGAAGCCATTCTTTTTCTTAAGGCTATACAGACACACACAGAACACATGTCAAGGACTGTCCAGCAGGTGGTTCTTTGCTGGGCTCCTGCTTCAAGCCCTGACTGCAACCTGCAGCCCATCCTGGAGTCAGGAGCTCTCCTTCCATTGGGACAACAACACAACATACAAACAAAAGAGGTCCATGGTCCCAACAATAAAATCCGATATTGACTTTACAATCACAGGTACAAATTGCTCAAATCGATAATTTCATTTCTCCTTAAGACCTTGTCATCTAAAACTAATTAGAGGCCAGGTTCCCGAGGAATTGTCAGTATTCCAAAAAACAAAAACAAAAGTACTGGAGGTTTCAAAGGAAATCATTCTTCTACTGCAACAGTCTGATGGAGGTTGGAAACAAGGTGTCCAATTCCAGCAAGTTAAGGGTGTTTTAAAGGGCGGATTCCGGGGTCCAGATTCCATTCCCCCACCATCTAGGGGGCTCTGTGTTTATAGAGGAAACACCAAGAAACCCGAGAATGTGGAGTATTTCCAGCCCCCCATGAGGTTGCCTCTCTCAAGTTTGAGATGCACTTTGTCTTCCCTTTCCATGAGCAGCAGCACGCCATTGCTAGCAGCTTCTCTGGTGACATCCTGGTCTCCTGCAAAGGCCGAGATCACTGGGTAGCCATTCTGCATTAAACTGACCTAAAATGCAGAGAGTAGAGCTCAGCAGACCATAAAGGACCCAACTCCCACACACTGTTCTCTCCTCTGCCAATATCCCCACTCCCACCCCCATCCTTCCCTTAGAATACACATCAGGGGGGCCTGACAGTGAGCACTTCCAGCTAGTTCAGAGCCACATCACCCCTGGACAGCCCAGTACCCTGTTTCCCTCAGCCTCAGAGACCAGGTGAAGGGGCCTTTAGCAATGGGGAACTATTAACCCAAACCTGAAAGGATCCAGTTTCAAATCTACCCACCTGGATGGTTTGTCTGTTATATACTTTGACCACGTGGAAGCTGAAGCTATAAATACCTTTTCTCGGTGCTACAAATATACTGGAAGCAAGATCAAAGTGGTTGCCAATATTTACTAATACCTGAAAAAGAAGAGGGAACACAGCACACAATAGCAAGCCCCTCCTCGGTGTACGTTTTCATCATCCTTGTATAACCAGCAACACTGCCTCCTTCATCAGCGGCTGGGAACACAAATTCAGCATCCTCAGCATTCTGGCTTCCCCAGGAAGGAGGCAGTGCTGAAGTTAAAAGATCCTATAGCAGGACGTAATCTCAAAGGTATTTTAATAAATTGTAACTAATCAAGATTTCTAAAGCATATTTTAATTATGCATTCAAAAACTGGCTGTGAATTTTGTAAGTTAGGGGGGCAGGGCAGAGAGAAAGGAACCGAAGATGGTAAGCTTGTTAAACAAATCCTAAATGGAGTCCAGGGAGGTCTGTGGGATTATGGGGACATCAACATGATGCCTTGTTTGACAAAAAAAAAAAAAAAAAAAAAAAAGTTCCATTCTGAGTGGGTAGAGAAGCAGCTATGGAGCAAGAGGCCAATTAAAGGAGATCACTTCTGTAAGTTCAAGCTTGGGACCTAACTTCATGTGCTCCCAGAGACAACGGGCTCTGTGAGGTTTGGATCTCCAGTGTTTCCCAGTGCCTGGCACACTCTGGATGCACACAGTAGGTGGTCGATGATGGGTATTGAATGAAATACCTTTGTAGAAAAACATTTGCTACTCCTGCTTTTCCTTAATTTTCCCTGAGCAATGTGCTGCTCCCTTGCCTGAGCCATGGTGCCCTGTAAATGAGCTTGAATAAATAGAGAATCGGCAGCTTGGACATCCTTAGCTTAAGCTAATGAGAACTCTACAACATGCAAAACAATGACAAAATTAGCCACCTGGAATAGCGCATGACCCTGCAGATGGCTTTCCTCAGATAAAAGGGCAGGGGTGAGTGTTTCATAAGCAGAATTTCAAGAGTGGCAGGACCCCCGTGACGACCCAGTTTCTTTCAGATATTCAACACAGACTCTGGCCATTTTGTCTGGATGCTGTCTCCATCCTCCTCATCCATAAATGCACAACTGCTTTATAATAATAGGATGGCCTGCCTTCTAAAATAAACAGCCAGCAACAACATCAAAATCCTGGGCTTAAGATCTTGTTACCTAATGGGAATACAAACTTCAACCAGAATACCTTTGCTGTTATTTCTTACACGCTCATTATAGATGAATAACATGCAATTCCCAACGCAATGTGAAATGCTGCCAATGACGATCTCCAGAATGACTTGTGAAATATGCCTGTTTCAGCTTCTTCAACCCAGCTGTGAGCACCACTTCAGCTCCACTCAAGGGCAGGACTGAGACAGACACTCTGGGCTCCATTGTTAAGACAAGCACCCCGGGATGCCTATTCTCAGTCTCACAAGGCTATGCTCGCTGTCTTCCTTACAAAGCTTTAGAAAAGAATAAAGCATTCTCCATTTAAGCCTCCGGAGCTGCTTCTGCCTTTCACCTCAACTCCTTCACCTCAATTTTACATTCTGGAAACTGATAAATTCAGGTAGAATTTAGCCCTGCTGTAGATGAAAGAACACCCAACCAGACCCTGAAAAGCAGACCTCAGCTCCTCATTAACTGGGGAGCCAGAGAAACATTAAACGCACTCTGCCATAGTTTGCTCATGTATAAAACTAGAATCCTGCTACTACTTATCCTGCCCTACATCACAGAGCTTTCTTGTTACACAAATGCAAAGGTGGACATAAAAATGCTATGAAAACTTTGCAAGACATCGGTAAGTGAATAATAATAATATAACAATAACTGCACGTAAAGGAAACCTTACGAATAGAATATTAGTTCCCAAATGCCTATTCCATTGTTGTCTCATCTGGACATAATCAGAATAAATAACTTTGTGTTTTGTAAATAAAAATGAATTAAAGAAAGAGACACATGCCTCCCCCAGCCAAAAAAAAAAACCTCAAATACTTGATGCTTACCAATAATTAAGAAATAAATACGCTGGCTTAAATAGAGTCAAGAGTGTGTGTCTGTAGGTTTATGGTTATTAAGTTTAAGAGTTGCCTAACAGACCAAAGGAAAGTCAATTAAACACGTACAGTAAGCCCTGGTAGGTTATCAGTGACTGCCAGGCGCCCCATTCTGAGGGAAACACTTTGGTAAAATGATTAGGTAATTAGCTAATTAGCTAAAGCTTGGAAACCTCTATAATGTTTTTAATTTTTTTCTGAAAAACAACAGAAACCAGGCGAGCGGGACACAAAAAGAAGGTCATAGCCTTTAACCCTGAGCACCAATAACCCAAAGAAGGGTTTAGAAAGGCCCGATCATATCTCTGAACCTTCTGCATTGAACCAAATGGCATATGTTAAGTGGCTTAAGGGGACGTAAGTCACTGCACTTTTAAAAAATTTGTACCAACACACTGTTCATGTATAGATTGTATATATTGCATTTGCTTATGGTATATATTTCATTTACTATATATTTTACTTATATAATCACAATATTTTGTTTTGTATTTATATACCCATCCCTGCTCTTCCTCACTTTTTTTTTTTTTTAAGATAAACATCCCTTCCCCAATCCATTTCTCAAAATAAGCAGTAGGAATGTATTTTCCAAATGCTGGCAGAGACTTGGGAAGACGCCTTTCTTGAGCGTGGAGAGTTTTAAATGCACTCAATCCTTCAGGTGGCCACCTGGGTGACTGAAGACCATCAACCACACCGCCGTGAAAAGTAAAACGTGCAATGCTTCCTTTTGGGAAACATATTTCAAATCTTTAGGTTTACGGAACTCTTAGAAAGCTTCGACAGCCTTAAAGGACTCTCAGTCATCCAAGTGCCAAGTTAGCTGATCATTTAAAAGTTTTTAAAAAGCCAAAATGTGGAAAAGGGAGAGTAGGAGTGCGTTCTATGAAACGGGAGGAAAGAGAGTAGCAGGGCAGAGGGGGAGGACAGAGCCTGGAAACTCCACGTCCAAGAAGCCTGAACCCCAGCCCGCGCGCGCAGGTCCCCGCCCCTCTCCCCGGGCTGGGGGCGGGGTGGGCAGGCCGGCGGCTGACCTGGTCGAAATAGATGGTCATGGTGCGGTTGCTCATCTCGGACGGCTCGTGGTTGGTGCTCCGCGTGGCGGAGAAGGCCACCTTGGCGCTGCCGGAGCGCACGGAGATGCCCAGGGAGGAGGTGACGGCGCCGTCCGCCGACGGGCTGGAGTCGCACACCACCAGGCACTTGCCCTCCAGCACGATGGGCTCCGTGTCGTTCTGCGCCCGCACGGGGCAGCAGGCGGGCAGTAGCAGCAGCAGCAGGGCCAGCGCCACCCCCAGGCAGGATCCGCAGCCGCCCGGCTCGCGCAGCGCCCCCCGGCGCCCGGGCATCATCAGCCGCAGCCCGAGTGGCCCCCGGCCGGGCGCCTGCATCGGGGCTGGTAGGAGGTGGCGCGCGGGGGCGGAGGCCGGCGGGGGCGCGAGCGGCGCGGAAGGGCGCGAAGGAACGCGCGGGGCCCGCAGCAGCCTCCGCGGGCCTTCGTCCCCCGCTCTGACGTTCAAGGCCAGGGTCGTTCTCAGAAGAAAGGCGCCCGTGAACCTGTCAGGGCACAGAACCCAAAGCCTTACACCGGGAGGTGGAGCCACCAGGAAGAAGGGGGACTGGGAGCAGGTGCCTGCGGCTCGGGGGCTCTCCCCGAAGGCCACTCAGGGGCTCTCCCCGAAGGCCACCCCCTTGGTCCCGTGCACAGCCAACCCGCTCTCCGATCTGGCACAACAGGTCCGGAGAAACGCCTGGGCGCAGCGGGCAGCGCATCCCTGACGGCTCCCGAGCGGTGCGCGGGGCTGCGACGAGGGAGGGGGCTGCGCTTCTGCAGGTCCTCGTCGCTAAGACGGGCCCCGAGACCCTCAGAAGGCGTCACCGCCACCCCGCCCATTCACCAGCGCGGAGGGGGCTAAGACGCAGGCAAAGAAAAACCTACGAATGCTTGCCTTCTCGCCTTCATCTCACGGCATTTCCTTGGAGCTGCACCAAGGAACCCTTTTCCTTTCCCTTGTTTCCCTGCTATCCTCTATTTTTCAATCCTCGAGATGTTTTTAAAGTCCATTTAAGTCCCTTTGGTACAGATTTTATCTATTTTCCACCCAAAGAACAAACCCCAGTAATCTCCTTAGGGCGAATAAGATTAATAGAGGGGAAATGACACCACACACACACACACACACACACGGGCAGTGAAACCAAACGCCCACTTCCAAGGTCCCTGCAGCCACTAGCGAGCCCCCTTGGTGAAACCCCTGGGATTCCTCTCTCGGGCGAAGGACCGATTCCAACGACGGAATCCCAGGCTTGGCTTATTCTCCAGCTCTGGTTTCCAGACCACGGGGATTCTCTCTTTCCCAGCTAGGAGACAGCCCCTGCAGGTTTCTGCGAACTTACGCGCCCGTCTGCACTTTTGCCCGGTCCCCGCTCCTCCCAGGAAAGCAGACAGGCCATTTCAATACCAGCCCAGAGACACGCAGAGAAGCCGCCCCCTCGCCGCCCACAGCCTCCCATTAACTCTTCCAATATTCTTTCTAAGAACGGAGAAGTTGGCTCTTGATAAATATCCGCTGTCCGCAGCCCCGATCCTACACGATTTCCCTTCTCTCTCTCCACCTCCCCCACCTCTCGATCTGGACCAGGGAGAGTCTTGGTTAAAATCCACGCAGAAGGCGCTTGCATGCGGAGGGGAGGGCAGGTCGGGAGTGGTTACCTGGAACATCCATGCTGGGCGAGCTCCGCTGTCCGCGAAGTTGCTCTGCTTAGAGAAAATGAGGCGAGCGGGAGCTGCCGGGAGGAGACACGGAGCGCGACCCTGCTCCCAGCGCGTGGCCAATAACCGCGCCGCCCCGCCCTGCGGCTTTCCCGCGCCAGCCCGCGCCGCTTCAGGGGTGCACCACGCCCCGCGCGCCCGCTTAGGCGCCGCGCCCGGGACCGGGAACCCCGCGTCTCGCCCGGCACAGCGCTCGGCGCTGTGCGCCCAGGTGCCTCCAACCCCTGGGCTTCGCGCCCGCACCGCTGCCTGGGGCCCCTCGGGCTCCCGCGCTCAGCGCGCCCGCAGCGCGGCTCCCTCGCGGGTCCCCTCGGCCCCGCAGCCCCGCCAGTCTCCAGAAGGCATAGCCGAGCGCTGCCGCCGCCCTAGGACTCCGAACCTTCCCTGCTCCCAAGCCCGCCGCACCCTCCAACGCCCCGGTCCTGCTCACCCAAACGCCCAGAGCAAAATACTCCCAGAAGTCTCTTTTGAAAATTAGACACCCTTAAAAGCACCGGTCGCTTCTCTTCTTTTAGATTCTTTCTTTTCTTTCCCCAATTCCCCCCAAGTCTTAATCTTGAATGGCGTGACCACTTTCATAATGAAAGGGGCGAAAAAAACAATAAGTTTAAAAGAAGAAGAAGAAGACTGGGATGGCTGGGACGAAGAGAGGAAAAAAAGCTTGAGAATTTGATGATTTAGGAGCTGTGGTTCCAGAGTCCCCAGCTGGGGAACTGTCCGGTTCCCGCAGGGCTAGAAGAGGGGCCTCCGGCCCGGGTCTGTGTGTCTGCTCCTCTGGACCTCGGACTGGTGGAGCGGCTGGCGCTCGCGCTTATTTATTAAATTGCGGTGTCCGCGCTCGCTCAAACGACCCGGGGAGACGCGCTGGGTTTCCCAGCTGCGCCTGGAGCGCGGCTGAGGGCGCAAACACGGACGTGGGGCGCCACCTGCGGGTGCCCGGGCCTCCCTGCCGCAGGCTGCGGACCGGCGGACTCCGACGGAAGACGGGGGAGTCCTGGCGGCAAGGCTGAGGTTTGCTGATGGTCTTCTTTCACCCCAAAAGCAGCGCTGACCTCTGCAATAATAACAATAATAATATAATAATAGCAACCACAAGAAGAACAATAATGACCAGTCTTCCTGGTATCCTTCAGTACCTTTACTCCTGGTAAAACCAAGCAGCACGCCGCCTGATTTTCCGGATCTTCACTGATCTAACAAACAACTCTGCCAAGATGATAGATGCTGCGGTGAGGTTATCATCGGTTATTATCGTCGGCACAACGTTTGCCCAGACAAATGGCCCGTATAGTTCATGCCGGTCTAAAAAAAATCAATATTTAAATCTACACTCTATAGCCTGATTTTTTTTTAAATATGGTTAAAAAATACTTTGTCCTTTGACATGCATGATATGTCTTTTCTGATAGTCTAATAATAATAATAATAAAAAGTTAGCCAGTGCTGTTCATTAGAGCATCTGTATTTCTTATTCCTCCAGACTTCACTCCGAACCCTCTTCCCTTTGAAGATTTCAGCAGTGTCTGATTCCACCTTAACAAACGGAGGTCTTTCCAGGTAGGGGGTTTTGAAGGCCTTATTTTCCCACAGGCCCTCTCACCGCTATTCTCCCCACTTAGAACAGAACTGCCAAGGCATCATCTCTAAGCACTGGAGATGAAATTCACGATCAGTTCAACTGGAATGGATGTGCAGAAAGTCATTGCACACTGCTAGGTGAGACAAAATATTTAGTATGGGTGTAAGGATGTGATTAAAAGTACCTCTGAGCCAAATGCTTCCTGGTTAACCTAGCCTGCAAAATAGTAGAAAATACACAATACTTCCAAAATCTCTCATCCTCCTAAGCGATACTCACTGTGAAGTAAATGTCATACTTCAACACTTTTGTACCATGCTGGAGATAGGTACTGGCATTTGCCAGGAAGCTTTTTCAAATCCACCACAGTTTACCATGTTTTGTTACCATTTTTGTGAGTTTAACAGAGTGGAAATAATGCATTCTTACTTTCAGATAGTTATTTTATTCCAGTATTTCATCCATTTGATAGTGTCTTACTGTCAAAATAAGCTGCCATCCATCATTCCACTATAGGGAGAACTGATTTGAGTGTAAGCATAGATAGCAAAGAACACTAGATATTTGAAAGACATGTGAGACACAGACATAATTAGACCAATTTGGGGATGCTAATTTATAGCAATACCTCCCACACATCTATAAATCTTTAAATAGCAACTCTACTCAGCACCTTTCCTCAATACTGTAAGCATTTCTTTTGACTAATATAAATGCAAGCACACATGAACTATCATCATCGACATTGGGGAAAAAAGAAAACCACTTTCTATGTGGCAATGTAAATGTTTAAATTATATATATGTAGAGACACGTTTAATCTATGTGACTTATTGGACTAAATTATTGAAAAAAGCTATAAGCATTCTTATATAATAGACAGGTTAGGTTTAATTTAGACTAGAGATTATTTTAGAAGAAAGTTCATAACCATAAAAGATAGCAAATTGACAGAGAAGCAGATTGTTTATTCATTGATTAATTAGTTGTTTCACATAAGAAGATATTTAAGTCAAGTGTTGGAATTTTAGCTTGTAAATATGCTTAGAAAATTTTTCAGAAAATGTCTAAGATTTAAAAGCCAAAGTTTTTCTAGTTATCTCAGGGATTCCTTTTTCTCTCCCTTTTCCATGTTAATAATTGTTGCTATTACTACTAGAATATTAATAGTAGGACATTCCCACAGACCATAACAATGACAGCCATTTATTGAACACCTGTGGTGTGTCAGATATTGCACCATGTCCTTTGTCTAGGATATAACACGATTTAACACCCGCAACCATCCTGTGGTAAAGACAGGTGTTCACACAGAGCTGAAGAGGAAAATATTCTAATATTAGGGAAAAATGTGGGAAGGGGAGAGGCTGGGATAATTCAAGTACCCTTCCTCTCATTTGTTCTAAATATGTGTCTCTCATAGAACTTAAATTTGAGTTCTTTGGATATAACCTATCTCTGAAATGCATCTTCAGCATGCGTTATAGATTTACTGTCGGATCCGTCAATTCCACCACTATCTACTCAAAGGAAGAAAATCATTCTATCAGAAAGGATACCGACACTGGTAGGTTTATTGCAGTACTATTCACAATAGCAAAAATATGGAATAAATCTAAGTGTACATTAACGGATGATTAGATAAAGAAAATGTCACACACATACACACACACACACACACACACACACACACACACACACAAAGTTGGAATACTACTCAGCCATACAAAGAATGAAAAGAATGAAATCATGTCTTTTGCAGCAACATGGATGGAACTGGAGGCCTTTATCTTAAGTGAAATAACTCAGAAAGTCAAATACTGCATGTTTCCAGTTACGAGTGGGAGGTAAAGAATGTGCACACATGAACAAAGAGAGCGGAATAACAGATGTTGGAAGCTTAGAAGGGCAGGAGGGTAGGAGGATGGTTAAGGATAAGAAATTACTTAGTGGGTACAATGTACACTATTTGGGTACCCATGTAAGAAAATGGCACATGTACCCCCTAAATCTATTTTTTAAATTTAAAATTAAAAAAATTCTATGGATCCAGGAGATAGTAGAAAATCAGTAACATGTAGCTAAAGCAATTTCTAATTTTAATTTATTTTTTTCTTTTAATGTAATTGTATAGCTTTAGTTTTAGAATGAGCTACAGGTATGATTTTAAGGCTTTTTATATTTGGAATATTTTGATACACATAATATACATAAATAATATATTTTTATCCAGAAGTGAATTTCAGAAAAAAGAAAATGCACGATTTAAGGAAAAAACTTGTGCTTTTGTATCTGAAAAAATTTATGTGAGGTGATATATCAATGTGTATTTCCCTCTCAGGTGTTCTCTCGTAGAAATAAAATATAAAGGTATGTTGTATTTTTGATCATTTAGTAAAGTTTTAAGTCCAACAGTCGGAAGCGAACTTTAAGCACATATATAACCATTTCGGCTTTCCAAAATGTGTTCTTTTCAAATTGTCCTTCAACATTGAGACAATTGTTCTGTTCGCTGTTACTAGAAGACACGCCTACATCCTCAAGAAGCAGCAGGTCATAGGGTATGATGAATCAAAGGAGTGAAAAGCTGGAGGTTTAGGAAAGAACCATCTGAGAGGCTCTGTTTTTGAAGAAGCTTAGAGATCTGAGTGTGGTATCGGTGTCTGGAGTTGTTGATCTGGAGTCAGCAGAGAGTTGAGAGGACTCGTTGTCACCATCTCCTCAGTGTGTGCCACTAAGCCGCCTTCCATTGCCTTAGGGATCTGCCATCAGAATGTATTCTGACTGTGCTGCAGCCACAAACCAGATTACAGATGTGACTGTTAATCCAAGTCAGAAGAAATGTAACTCAAATATTGCCTAGATCTGAATAGGACCTTCTTGTTGTTTCCAAAACTATTTGCTAGCACTAACTAGTTATTTTATACTTGATATTAATTCTTGGCCTGGAGACTATTCTTTGAAAATAGAACATCCAAAGGGAATATTAACGAAAGATTCACAGGACTATTTTGTTTTTAAACTGAGCTACTATAAGGCCAGTGTTTCATAGAGTTGCTCATTGCCCAAACCAAGAATACCTGGTTATTGCTCAGCATCCATTCTTCTGATGTAATCCACTATAAAAGCCATTTTATACTGATCGTAAGTTTTTAAGAGAAATATGGTTATCCCTTGCACAGAGATCAGAGTCCAGGACCAAACATATTTAAGAAATGATTATTGATCTGAAAATGATGCCTGTGCAGCCTGGTCATTTGAGCAAAGCCACAAGTCAGCAATGGCTGAATTGTATTTCTGACCTTGTGCACACAGCATCTGTTTTCCATGGGCACCCTCTGCACGCTCTGTCCTAGCTTCCTGCGCATAAACGCACCCAGGCTGTGGAGATATGTATTAACACCAGTTTCACATACCATAAAAGGTAGTGAAATTGAGGAAGGGGATCCAAACTGTAATAAGCACATGAATTATTGGGAAATCCTATTACAGATGCTGGGTGGAGCCTGAAATTTTACATGTCTGCCTTTTTCTTTCTTTCTTTTTTCTTTCTTTCTTTCTTTTTCTTTCTCTTTTTCTTTCTTTCTCTCTTTCCTTCCTTCCTTTCTTTCTTTTTATTTTTTTATTTTTTATTTTTTTAACGGAGTCTCGCTCTGTCACCCAGACTGGAGGGCAATGACACAGTCTCAGCTCACTGCAGCCTCTGCCTCCTGGATTCAAGAGATTCTCCTGCCTCAGCCTTCCTAGTAGCTGGGATTATAGGTGTGCACCACCATGCTTGGCTAATTTTTGTATTTTTAGTAGGGACGGGGTTTCACCACGTTAGCCGGGCTGGTCTGGAGGTCCTGACCTCAGCTGATCTGCCTGCTTTGGCCTCCCGAAGTGCTGGGATTACAGGCGTGAGCCACCGTGGCCAGCAACATTTCTAACAAGTTTGCAGCTGATGCTGCTGCTGCTGGTCTATAGGCCGCACAGTGAGTAGCAAAGATCTGTTTTTTTCTATTCTTGTGGGAATATTAATACCTGAAAAATATTCTGAAGGTTTACTGCAGACATACAGGAGGAAAAATGTGATTAAATATACTATGTTAAACTCACATCGGAAAACAGTCTAGTGATCATATAATAAACATGGAAGCCAGTATCCAACAGTATGATTATACAGCTGTTCTTTTTCATTAGCATCTGGTGTTTTGTAGCTACTTTCTCAAGTTAAATGTGCTATATTCTATACAATTGTTTGAAAAATAAAAGAAATCATGTTTGTGTTAAAATGTTATACTTTTTTTTCACCTTTCTAAAACCCAATTTGGGCAAGACAAATGAAGCATTACTGAGAAAACAGGAGAAATGGCTTTGTAAAGGCGTTTTTAATTGGCAGCTAGGGGATTTTATCATCCTGTATAAGTTTATTCTATCAGGGGTTACTCTGTAGTTGTCATGGATGGAGTTTCAGTTCATCTGCACATTACTGGGCAAATGCTTACCTAGGGTTGAAGATTTTACGTGTTTTTGTGAAAAAAATGAAAACCCTCTGGCTCCTGGGTCAAAGGTATTGCGGTTCCTAATAGCAATAGCAGAGGGCATGGTGAGATTTATATTTGGATCTGCTAAAAACTGGTAGACATAGAAAGCCTATACACATATACAAAAGCAAATGTTCTCCTGGTTGTAATATCAACATATTCTTCTTCTTTATATGAAACTTGGGCTTTTCTTACTCACTGCCAGAAATGTTAGGAAGTTAAAATTTGACTTTAAAATAAGGAAAATGAGAAACAAAGTTCATCCCTTGGCAGGTTTTCTGAATGTATGTTTGATAAATCATGGAACTGCTATCTCATTGTACTTTACAAGAAAGTATATGGATTTCCCCTCAGGATTGCAACCTGTCCAATAAGCCTAAACATTTGTGAAATTTCTGATACAGCTGAGGAATAGATTACATTGCACCATCATTTCCCTTGAGCAAACTTGAACCATACAGGGAGGTAAGGAAAAACCTCAATGAATCAAAATGCAGGAAGGCCCAGAAACAGCTGATAGCAATCAGTGCTAATAAGTCAAAGGGTGGAGAGATAGCTCAGATTCAGAGCTGATATTGTTGTACAGAGTTTATGGAGAAGATGGGCTACGGGTGTGAGGGAAAGAAAAGCACTTTCATTAGTGAAATGATATTCATATTAAATTTCCTAGACATTGAATCCTAAGCAACTAGAAATATTTTAGCTACCTTTCAAAAATACTAAAATAAAAAGTTTGTATCGTGGAAAATAACATAACATAAAATAACATAAAATAACATAACATAAAATAACACATGGCCTTATTTGAAAGAGAAATTTTCTTTTTCTTTCTTTTAATTTTGTAAATCCTCTATGTGCTTTTAGGGAGATTTCAGTGAATATTAAGTATTAAATCAAGTTTTGGTTTAATTCAAAATGTTATTTGAGATGTTCTGCACAAAATAGCTTTTAAATGATAGACTAATACTAACCTATTCCATGATTTATTTTTATGCATTAAATATTCCCCTAAAATGATATATGACGATATTCTTAAGAGGTACCTCATGTTGTTTGCAGCTCTGCTATGGTGCTTATACTGTGTCCTGTATGCCGATGGGTGATGCAGGGCACAGTGTAAGAGTAACACATATACATGTCTTTCACACCCATAAACTGTACTTTCATTGCAAACAAGTACTGTGACATTTTGTTTTGCTGCTTTTCAACACATCTAGTATAGCATCTTGACTTTTTGAGAGTCCTCTATTTAAACATTGATAAATTGATTCTGCTGCTTATTAAGTAGAAATTTTAGGTGTTTCTACCATGTATCTTCATACTCACTTTCAGACATGTCTAATGGGTAAAATGTTTATATATATACACATCTATACACATCTATGAAATGAAGAGAAAATTGTTTTTTAGTTACCCTACCAGATTGAAGATACCTTTATCTTATTAGTGTATGTTTTGGTTTATAGAGTTTCACATTCTCTAAATTGGTCTGGGAGATTCTGGTGTATAGCCAGAAGACTGGACACATTTTAATCCTGTGCTTCCCTTTGTTGGCTTTTGTATTTCTGAGAGATCTAAATCTTGTTTGAAATAGAATTGACTAAAAAATAACAGAATTGGGTAGACTCAAAGTGTCACTAAGTCTTCAGAAATGGAAGATCTACCATCCTTGCTCTCCTTGAACACACCCCATGACTGAAGTCTATACGTCTGCATGGAGCTGGATTGATGTGTGGGTCTCTGTGTGTATACGCAGGTGAGGGATCTGTTTCAGAGAAATAAGTCAAAAAGTACCCAGCATTAATACTGTAACCATGCTGAGATTATTCAGATGCATACATTACATGAAATTATATGAACACCATTATACATATAAACACATATTTATCATTTAGGTTAATATTAATCAACATGGCTTCATATTTCATTAAAGAAATACATTGTCCTTACCTTCTTGACTCACCTTAGGGAATGTGAATGCTCATCTGAAGCTTTAAACTTAGAAGGCCAGCTTGTTCTTCTGTGATTTTGAGATTGTACAGTTGTGTTGACCTTTCCTATCAAAAAGTTAACTACTGGTTGTTTCTTTGTGTATGTGACTGTGTTACCCAGTTCCTATGTTCTCTTAGCCTTTTCTTTCTCACTTATCTAACCTGTTTTGTCAGTGCTTTCTGAATTTCACTGTTTATTAAAATGTCCAACAGAGCAAGATACTTTTTTTTTTTTTTTTTGAGACAGACTTTCACTCTTTTTGCCCAGGCTGGCATGATCTCGGCTCACTGCAACCTCTGCCTCCTGGGTTCAAGCAATTCTACCTCAGCCTCCCAAGTAGCTGGGATTACAGGCATGCGCCACCAAGCCCAGTTAATTTTGTATCTTTTAGTAGAGACAGGGTTTAGTCATGTTGATCAGGCTGATCTCGAACTCCGGACCTCAGGTGATCCACCTGCCTTGACCTCCCAAAATGCTAGGATTACAAGCATAAGCCACCGAGCCCGGCTAAAATACTTTTTTTTAAATAGAAGAAATAGATTTAAATCAGCTTATCATACAAATATCTAATATTTATATTTTTTCAAAATACATAAAAATCAACAAACTCTTTTCTTAAACATGTCATTCAAAACAACCCTTTCTGTAATACAAAAGCTGACAATCTTGGTAACAGAGAAATAAAAGTGGAACTCACCAAATGTGAAGTGAAAGCCAGCGACATCCACGTTCTCCTTTTTCACAAAAGATGTTGAGATGCCCACTGAAATTAGGAAAAAGAAGTACATCATTTCCAGGTACTTAGCGAATTAATAATATAATTTTAAATAATATATTTCCTTTTTAATTACTGGAGAAAAAAGAAATAAAGAAGGCTAGCGATAGTGAACTAAATCCCCATCTTTTAAGCAGAAAATAGACATTGAATAAAGTTGACATATTTGTAAGTAGGCATATCATCGTTTGATTTTGACTTTAGGAAACAGTAGGAGAAAGGGAAACATTGCGAAAATTGTTTCAGGAGAAGTTACTGCTGGAATTAGGAAAGTGTTAGGCAAGAGATTGTTATTACTATTATTTAATCCTATGTGTCTCTGTATTTTTAAATTTTCCACCATATGGATGCCTTACTTTGGAAATATTTTTTTAAATGACATAAAATTATTGTCTGATATATGTGCATAGGTGAATTTTGTGCAAAATGGTGCTGAGGAGAAAACATTGGATTTTACAGAATGGATTCCACAGGAGCAGAAGAGGAGGCCTCACAACAGGAGGCCAGAGGGGAGAAACAGTCCCGGTGCTTGTCTCTCCTGGGCTTCACTACTCTCATTTACGTGTTCACGAACAAAACACTGAGCTGGACCTCAGGGCCCAGCAACTCCAAAGAGGACTTTGGGAAATACGACAAGTGCACGTGTAGAGTGGGAATCTGCCCCGGTCCTTCAGGGGCTTTGTCCACCATGTCGATGAGGGAAGGAGCCATAAACTTCTTTTTGTAGGCATAAACGGAAAATAAGAAATACAGCTCAGGAAAAATAGTAAACATCCCAACAGACAAAGGTTACTACAGAGACTAACAATTAGTAGATAGATAGATAGATAGATAGATAGATAGATAGATAGATAGACAGATAGATAGATATCAAAACAGATTATACATGTACATATATATTACAAACATGTGTGCATATTTTTGGTTAGATTACTCAACAAAACCTTACTTTAAATAAATGAGTAGAAAATATAATTTTAGTGATTGGAAAGCTCAGACAAATCCTTATGTTTAGATAATTTCGGTAAAAGAGCTAATTCATCATTTGGTTGATACACAATCTAACTGCAGGGAATTTCCTAATCCTGGTCATCGAATTGGGGAGACCATGGAGCGATGAAAAGAGGACAGGGTTAAAGTCCATAATTCATGCCTCGAAAGCTGAAAACATTACAGAGTGACAAAAATCATCAGACTATTAACTCTGATTGATGTTATAAACTCTGATCAAAGGTCTGAACTGGGAGAAATTCGAAACATTTGGCTAAAACGAGATTTGAAGACAACTGTCAGGTTCATTTTTCAGCTTATGCCTAGCCTTCATTGCCATGCCTGGGTGCAATCTGATTATATTACATGAAGTGCATATTTCCATAATGAAGAACTAGTGTAGCATCCTTTGGTTCTCAATCCTGCAGGGAAAGAATTAATAACTAATCACATAATCTCGTCTATAATTTATTTTTCATAATCCTTAGAGTGCAAAATGACGAAGAATGTTTAACGAATTGAAAATTATAAGATTATTATTATTTGCTCTTTTCATTACCCTTTTTTTGTTTTGGTTTGACTCTGATTAAAGCAGTCAAATTGAAATATATTATAAAATTTGAAATCTATTATGCCTGATTTACCTAGAGGATGTTTGCAAGAAAGTGACAAGAAAAATTTTTAAGAAAAATAAACATTTTCTTTAGCCAGCCTTTTAAATTTCTGCAAAACAAAAATAATAAAGTATATGAAAAAAGCGTTTTTTGGTGATGATTTTTGAAGTTATTCTAACCAGAGACATTGTTCCCTTTCCTTTCAAATTTCGAGTATTGGAATTAAGTTCTGGAGTTTAGAATTACTATTTTAAAATGGTATACATTATGTTAATTAGCCTAATGTAATCATTCCACAACATATACATGTATCATAACACCATATTATATCCTATATTTGTCAATTAAACATCTTTAAAGTGGTTCATATTAAATAATTGTTCCCAATAACCTGAGTATATTAAATGAGAAGATTGACATAAACTCAGCTTAAATAACACAAAGTAAAAAAAAAAATGGAATGCCTGCAAAGGAAAAAAAATTAAAAATTCAGTGACAAAAGTTATATACGATCTCTAAATACCCTTAGCCAAATTTCAGGCAAAGTCTTCAATAAAAAAGTTAAAGAAAAAAAATTTAAATGTATAAAAGTTCATCTCTTATCACTGCAACCCCTACTCATTTGCCCCTTGTTGATACTGATTAAAAAGAAAAAAAATTAGCGGCCATGTGCGGTGGCTCATGCCTGTAATCCCAGCACTTTGGGAGGCCTTGGTGGGTGGAACACTTGAGGTCAGGAGTTCCAGACCAGCCTAGCCAACATGGTGAAAACCTGTCTCTATTAAAAATACAAAAATTAGCCAGCGTGATGGCACATGCCTGTAATCCCAGCTACTTGGGAGGCTGAGGCAGGAGAATCACTTGAACCTAGGAGGCGGAGGTTGCAGTGAGCCGAGATCATGCCATTGCACTCCAGCCTGGGTGACAGAGCGAGATTCTGTCTTAAAAAAAAGAAAAGAAAAGATATACACACACACACACACACACACACACACACACACACACAGAGAGAGAGAGAGAGAGAGAAAAGCAAATAACTGAAGGCACAATGCCGTGTTTAAAATAGGGAGAGGGCTTTACTATAAAGGTGTCCTCGGCTGGAAAGCCTGCTGGTGGTCAGAGAACTCAGAGTGCATGCACCTACTTTCAATATGTGTTCAAAAATCTGTCGTGGTTGTTAAGGTATTCAGTTTAAAGAAACTAGACAGTTTTTGAGGGGGAGGGAGAATTTCCTATTGATGAAAATGAAAGAAATTCACTGTGAATATGTGTTTGACTATGTGTGTGTGGGTGTGCGTGCATGTGCATGCATGTGTGCGTGTGTCAGGGAAGCGGAAAAAGTATAAATATTAGGTTGAGTTGTTGCCATTGAAAATAATGGCAAAACAGCAATTACTTTTGCACCAACCTAACACAGTCTTAATTTATGAATTATAGAATTTTATATACAGTAATCTACTTTTTCCATTTAATTTATCATAAGCATTTTTAAAATGTACTTTATGTTCAAATCTGAAATTAAACAGTAACAACTTGAAAATTCCCTCTCTCTACAGAAACTGGACCCTAAGCAAAATAATGTGACTCATTCATGACCTTGTAGCAAAGTAATAATCATGTTATCTAAAATTCAGCAAACACCTACTATGAGCTCAGCACTTTAGACAAATATCTTACAGAGAAAATCAGTAATTCTAGTCCCTGAACAAGTTCCCTCTGAGCGCAAGGTATTTGCACTGTGGGGCATCCTGGTGGTTACGTGGAGCAGGATGGCTTCAGGTGAGCCTTGAGGGAAGTGCTTCCTGCTTCTGTGGCTCCGGGCTGGTGACAAACACCCCCCAGTTGAGCCATTCTTCCTACCACACCCACTGGCAATGTTAGGAATGGCAGGTGCTCCGTTGGCCTGGGTCCCAGGCTGAAGAGGTAGGGGATAGGACCCCTAATTACCTGTCCTGTGCATGTAGCATGAGGAAAACACAAGTTTTTTTTTCATTATGAGTTGCTAAATTGCAGCCCACCCCACTCCATGCTGACTAGAACACACACGTTACTTCACTTCCTCTTTTTAACCAGCTAATAAATGTGGAATTCTTTTACTAATTGTAATAATGCAGACACAAAAAAGAAAAAGAAAACACTTAGGGAAATAGGATAACTCTTCCAAATAAATAAATAAGAACGTCAGGTCTGCAATTCTAAACCTGGCATCAATATTATCCATTTTCTGTCTGTCTATCGGTGAATTTTCTGCCACATAGGTGTGAAATTTCAGTTAACAATTGCTGTTTACTATTATCTGAAAGAAAGAGCAGAAGGAAGGAAGGAAAAATACAGATAGAAAGAAAGAGAAAAGAAAAGAAAATTCCTCCTGCATGCTTAGAAGGCCTGTTGACTGCATTTGGTGTGGTTGGAGGAAGAGGTGGTAATTGCTCAGCATAAAACAGTCCTTCCCTGTTTCTATTTCTGCTGCACAGCAGTAAACATGTGGGAGAATGATGGAGCAATGAAAAGACTTTACTAGTGGACTACTGGTTCTAAGACTCAAGGGAAATGAGGGTGTTTCTTATCTTGAAAAAAATAAGAAAAGTGGAAATTAAACCAACTTAAAGCAAATTACTGATAGGTAGATTCTCAGTGTATTATGATGCCCAGGAATGGAAAGTATAGAACCATAATGAAAGGCTTGAAACAAGAAGCAGGGGTCAGGAAAAAAAAGTCTTAAAACCAACAGAGTAATACCTAAAGATTTTAGAAAAAAGAACCAAATTATATGCAGACATGTGCTTTTAAACCACCTCATAAAAACTGAAAATGTTTTCATCATTCTTATGCTGACATCTAAAGAGTAATTGAAGAAGAGAAATATGTTATTTTCTATCTTCTATCATGTCAAGTGCTTTGAAATCTACATAGTTTTTCTCCCACAATGTCTCGAATGCAGTGCTTCCCATTGTTTACCATTGTACCATGCAAACAAATAAAAATACGACAAATACAGTATATGCTATTTAATTTACTTTAATTTAATTTGAATTTTAAATATTTGATTTTCCCATAAAATGAACTCAAACTGAATGAAAATGATAAAGCAAAGTGAGATGTATATGTACGTTTTCTTTATCCAGTCTCTCATTGATGGGCATTTGGGTGGATTCCATATCTTTGCTATTGTGAACAGTGCGGCAATGAAAACACGTGTGCATGTATTTTTATAATATAATGATTTATATTCTTTGGCTATATGCCCAGTAATGGGATTGCTGAGTCAAATGGTATTTTTGGTGCTAGATCTTTGAGGAATTGCCACACCATCTTCTACAATGGTTGAAGTAATTTTCATTCCTAGCAATAGTGTACAAACGTTCCTATTTATCTGTAACCTCGCCAAATGTGTTACATATACACCACGGAATACTATGCAGCCATAAAACGGAATGAGATCACGTCCTTTGAAGGCACATGGATGGAGCCAGAAGCCGTTATCCTCAGCAAACTAATGCAGGAACAGAAAACCATATACCACATGTTCTCACTAGTAAATGGGAGCTGAACAATGAGAACACATGGACACAGGGAGGGGGAAGAATACATACTACAGCCTTTCTGGGGGTGGGGTTGGGTGGGAGAGCATTAGGAAAAAGTAGCTAATGCATGCTCGACTTAATAGAGAGGTGATGGGTTGATAGGCACAGCAAGCCACCACGGCACATGTTTACCTACATAACAAACCTAGACATCCCGCACATGTACCCTGGAACTTAAAATAAAAATATGTTTGTTTTTGTTCGTTGGTTTTTTTTTTTTTTTTTTCCCCAAGATGGAGTCTTGCTCTGTCCCCCAGGCTAGAGTGCAGGGCGCAATCTTGGCTCACTACAACCTCCGCCTCCCGGGTTCAAGCAATTCTTCTGCCTCAGCCTCCCCAGTAGCTGGGATTACAGGCACCCGCCACCACACCCAGCTAATTTTTTTGTGTATTTTTAGTAGAGATGGGGTTTCACCATGTTGGCCAGGATGGTCTCGATCTCCTGACCTTGTGATCCACCCTCCTTGGCCTCCCAAAGTGCTGGGATTACAGGCGTGAGCCACCGCACCCGGCCAAACATGTTTTTTAAAAAAGTAAGCACAAGAGTCCAAACATAAAAACAGGTAGGCTGGATGGGCTCTTCCAGCACAGAGTGATGGCAGAAATGAATAGTTCTCATGAAGTATGTCGCAGAAGGTTTCCTAAAGGAGCAGAGTGATACAGCGGTGAACACCCAGGTCTTCTGTAATGAATGTAGGATGTAAACAACTTTTAGGATCCTCCTAGAGAAGATCTATGCTGACCATGTGACTTAGTGTGGTGCCTTGGGCCATGTGGTATCAGCTTGACTCTGGAGGGGCTAGAGACTAAGGTTAGGCACATGAGGGCCCAGTCATGTCTGTGTGACCTACACCCCGTAACATCTCTGGACACTCTGGGCTTGGTGCTTGTCACTGGTTGGGGATACCCCGTGGTGTTGTCACACATCATAGCTAGGAGACACAGTACTCTGGGCACCCGGAAGCTCCACCCTGGGTCTGTCCTGCCCCTGTTCAATGCGCCTTTTCCCACTGCTGATCTTAACCTGTGTCCTTTCACTGTGAGTCTAAAAGGTTAGCTGAGCACTGCAAACCCTTCTAGTGGATCCTTGAACCTGAGGGTTATATTGGGGATCTCAAAATGTGCAGTTGTTCTCAAGAAAGGGTGTGCAAAGCTTCTGTTCTTTTCTTTGGAAGTCATCCCATTACTTCACTCCCCATATGTTGTGACAATACTGCTTTTTGTAGGAGTAAGAAGGGAGAAGCTTCTGTTTGAGGAAAGGGTCGACACGAAAAGCACAGAACACTCCAGGACCAGTAATCACTTTGTAGGTAACTTTATAAATATTTTCTATTGTATAAGCATATGAGGTTTTAAAATATCACTAGAGGCCAGGTATGGTGCCTCACTCCTGTAATCCTAGCACTTTGGAAGGAAGATGCAGAAGATCACTTAAGCCCAGGAGTTCAAGACCAACCTGGGCAACATGGCGAAACCCTGTCTCTACTAAAAATACAAAACATTAGCCAAGCATGGTGGCACACATCTCTAATCCCAGCTACTCTGGAGGCAGGGGTGGGGAGACTCACCTGAGGCCAGGAAGTCAAGGCTGCAGTAAGCTGTGATACCACCACTGCACTCCAGCCTGGGCAATGGGAGTGAGACCCTGTCTCAATTAATAAATAAGAAAATATATTACTAGAAATAAAGGATATAAAGTACACCCTGAAGCAATGTGGCATCGCACAGCCCACCAGCACTCCCTGGGTCTGGCAAAGTTAGGCATCTTTGATGTGATTGCTCTGGGTCTCAGGCAGCAATGCACTTGATGTTTTGTGACCTGCGATACAGTTAACCAATCAGCAGTGGGGCAGCCACTGACTTCCCTTCAGGATTTGCAAGTTCCCTTTTCACAGGTGAAAATAACAATTTCTCTGTAGCTGTGAAGTCCATGTGAAGTGAACATTTGATGAATTTGACTGAGAAGTATCATGTTCCCTAACCTATTAGGGGCTTCAAGAAAGGCCTGTGCCAGGCTCAGAGCACACATCTAAGTCATGCCATTTTGGATTTGACTCTGTTGGTGAGTTTATGGCTTGCTTTCATTTTCATAGAAAGCATAACTTGTTATCAAATATTTATATTAAATAAAATATTTTATTGATAATCACAGCGGAGTATGACATGAGATGCAATTAGATAAAACATCCTGATCAATATGGGGTTGATTGTGTGTTTGAAAAGAGATTTGAAGAAAGCACTCTTCATTGCCAGCCGTTGGCCTGCATTTAAAATAAATTCACCACTAACACATCCATTTGATTTTTTCGAGGATAAGGCAATGCTGAGTGACATGGACACAGATGACATTATTGTGTTTAGACTTCTAAAGGGCACTTCATATGGCATTGGAGATAAAAAGCCATTTTGAAATGCAGTCTCTTGGGGTTTCTGAAATCAAATAAAGTTCAATGAAAAGTAGCAAAGAAAGACACAAAGCACCTTGATTTTGTAGTCAGCCCCAAGGCACCCGCCTCGGTGACATTTGTTAATTTTTTATATATCCATTGATCAAATATCTATTATTTTTATCCTTTCTTTCCATAGGAATAATAATATCAGCTCTCTTCTCACTGAACCCAGGAAGGAGCTCATCAAACAGGGAACAGGCAGAGGAGTTTGTGTATTTCCTGAGCTCCCAGTTTTTCACTGTTTACGTGCTGCTCGCTGACAGGCCTTAAGAAAGCCATTGTTCTTCGTAAGCGCAAGGGCTGTGTCTACACAGATCCAGCTGCTCCTGCCCCTTGTGGGTCTAAAGAGGGAGGGCACAGGATGGCTGTGTTCCTTCTTGCACCCAGATGCAGGCCAGTCATGGACAGAGATCGTCTGTGCACATAGGAAGATAACTCTTCTGTGTTTAATAAGGTGCATGAGCGATCACATGGCTTCAGGAAAAGGGGCAGGCTTCTGTATGCCTCTTAAGTAGAAAAGTGAATAGCTTTATCAGCCTACAATGCAGAATTTCTAAAGCCTTCAAAGCATGTTAAGACAACCTAGGGTATTATAGAAAAACGTCAGAATCAACTTGCTTTTGGATCAATTTTTCCTTGGGACAGGGGTTTGCAAACTATGACCAATAGAAAAAAGCCAGACTCATTCGTAAATTGCTCTCTGATTTCAATACAGCAGCAGAGTTGAGTGGCTGTGACAGAGACCGCATGGCTGGCAAAGCCTGAAATAGCTACTCTCTGGTCTTTTATAGAAAAAGTTCGCTGATCTCTATTCTATGATACATACATAGATTCCAAAGGCTTACATCGGTATGAGTTTAAAAAATAAAAATAAATAAATAAAATGACTGTGAATAATGTTGTGATAGGTGTAAGTGGTACTTAGATAAAACATATAGATAGCTGTGATAAAAGCTATATATATATACATACACATACACACAAACACACACACATTAGCATTTCTTTTCTTTAAGTTAAAAAAACAGTAAACTTGAAGTCACTCCTAGGAAACCAAAATAAAAACAATAACCAAAAAAAAAAAAAAGATGCTTGACATTTATCTCCATAAAATTATAAAGAATATGAGAAATTAATTTTCAAACCAGAAGAAAAATAAAAGACAATATTATATGAGAATACTCAATGCATGAAGCAAAATGTTCTGATTACTTAAACCATGTTAGTTTTAGGTCCTTAAAATAAACAGCATCCATGACTTTAACACACCTTTATTTTATCCCTCTCGCTCTCTTTCCTCTCTCTCTTCCCTCTGTCCCCTCCAATTTAATATAGCATTCCTCTGAAGATTTGGCACAATTTCTTCCTCTAACAGGAACTTAAGATTTTAGCTCTATTAACAGTGCATACATTATTTATTAACTTGCATCAGGAGTAATTTCGCAATTGGCAAGCTTCAGAAAGCAGCAGAAATTATCACATCACCACTATAGTGTGTATTACTTCTCAGCACTTTATGACAGATAAAAACACTTAAAAGGCAGCCTTCTTTTCTGAGAGTTGGATATGGAAACTATAACCTATTGCTTGTTGCATGCACAATTTTCCCTCTGACCATGTGGCAATAACTTGTGCATTAGCATGAAGGTTTAAAAGTACGTAAACATTAATCTCAGATTGCTCTGGAGGCTCATGTGAATTATTATTATATGTCATGGGTAAATAAAAGATATCTCAAGATACTAGGTGTGATTTTGTAAACTTTGGCAGGTGGGCTGTATGATAAGTCACCTTATCATGTGACAGAATCATTGTTAGGTTACACAATTCCCCTGTGATAATTGATTATAAACAGAAGTAACTCACAGAACAGTACCTCCAAATTTATTGTTTTATGTGTCTGCTACTACCCGTTAGGCAGCAGTAAGCCATGCACACGTTTGGGACTTCATTTACAACAGATGACAGCTATTTGAAGCCAGCTATGTATCAGATAAATTGAGTGTATGTGTGTGATAGGTGAGGATTGATATGGGGTGTGAGGAGCATGAGTAGCAGTAGGGATGACAATGTAGGCCATACAGGGACAAAATTATAATTGAGAGATGGTGGAAAAGAGGATAAAATATATATCACGCACAGGAATGAAATCATATAAGAAGAAAAGTAAAACATTTAGACATGATGGAAAAGAGGATAAAGTATATCTCAAGCACAGGAATGAAATCATATAAGAAGAAAAATAAAACGTTTGGTTTGGGAAGAATGTTTTCTCTCCTCCAGAGGTAAGATATGGTCCAAATGACCCATTTAAGTATAATTTCTCAGTATATCATTTATTGTGCTAAAGTGATAGGAACACATTTGACCTAATTTGACTGATGTGGTTAGGCGAGTCTCTTTGACTAGCCTTGGTATAAAAATTGTGGAAGATTATTTTATCTCACTATTTTGTTTTACTTTTATTTTAAACCAGGATAGCACAAATGCTGAATGCATATTTAGAGTCTTTGGAAACAGACAATAGTGGAAAATGAATCCTGCTTTTAAGGAGGCAGTTTAAAATGTTAGTCTGCCAAGTATAATTTAGGTTTGATGTTATGTAAAAATGTCTTCATGATTCACGGGGTTTTTAGAAGTTGGTTACCTTAGTGATTTTATTTATCTCTCTGATGCTGTCTGACAGTTGAAATGTGCTTGGATACACCTGCTGGCAGTTGCCAGTTTTAAACTACAGGAAATTGAAAGCAAGTTGCTTCTAGGATATTGAACCTAGAATTCCTTTTCCATTTTGGCAAGTGGTGCTCAAATAGCGTAAGTAATACCATTGTAAAACTTTGTCTTAATATTTAGAGAAGCCTCTCATTAAAATCAGCACATATAGTTACACAGATTTAGATACAGACATAGACATACATACGCGATGCTCTCTCACACACAGACACACCTATAGAAAATAATGAGCAGGTGCTACGAATGCAGAGATTAAATCAAAATGGGGTAAAGCCAGATTTACATTATAAAAAGGGAAACCTACAAGATGCAGTAAACTCAAATTATGTTTTTACAATTAAATTAAAAAAATACTAAATGGTCAAAGTTTTCTCAAAACAACCAATTTAATGAGCTATTAATATTTGCATTATTTACATAAGCTTTATTCATCTATAAGATGAGTGGAAATGGTTCTGAATGAAGACTTGTCAAAAATGTAGCTTTATTTAAACTAGTCTATCTCTAGGACATCAATGAGATAGCTGATTAGAGATGCCTAACTTCCCCCCATCCCATAACACAAGAAGGAACAAATAAAATAAACGTTTTGATTTGAGTATCTGGACGAGAGCACTGGTGTACAGCAGGGAAGTGGTAAAGATTCAGGATGGTCACATAGAGAAGAGAAAAAAAGACTCTGCTCCTGTCAGCTCATCTTCCCAGTCAAACTCAGCTTGGAAACAAGAGAGTTCCACGTGCACCACCCACAATTCAATAGGCCATTCACATGCTCCATTTGTTTGTAAACCAACCAAGAGTAGCTGTGGCCATCTGGTGGGCCAGCTCTGCTCCCCTCTGCACGTGAACAAGTCCAGCAATTCACTGAAAAGAGAGCAGTGTCCAAGCCAGTGGGCCAGCCTTGCACTCTCTCAACATCCATACAAACCCAGCAACTCACTCCCAATGGAGCTATGACTGAGCCAGCAGACCAGCCATACAAACTCCTACAGCCTAGGCTACTGAGGCACTCACAGGCATTTCTGACATCCTATGAATGTCATTCTATGACATTCTAAAGAAATTGCATTGAAACCGTGTCCATTAGAAACCAAAGCCAACACACATTACCCAACTGACACTGTAAAATGTACCTGCAGGTGGAAAACTTGCATTATGAAATCCATCTTATAAAACTAGAAAAGGAGACTGTTTCACCAGATATGTGAAAATCAATGCCTGGACACACACAAAAAATTAAAAAGCAAGGCGACATGATACCACAAAACAAATACAATTCTCCAGTGACTGATCCCAAAGAAAAGGAAATTTAGAAATCATCTGAAAAGAAATTCAGAATAATAATCTTAAGAAAACTCAGTGAGATGTAAGAGAATGCACATGGACAGTTCAATGAAATCAGGAAAATAACTTACTATTTCAATGAGAAATCCCACAAAGGGATATCATAAAAAGGAACCAAACAGAAATTTTGGAGCTGCAGAATTCAACGAATGAAATAAAAATACAATCAAGAGATTCAGCAACAAAAGATCAAGCAGAAGAAAGAATTTCTGATTTTGATTTTGAAGACAAGTCTTTTGAAATAACCTAGTCAGATAGTCAGAGACACAATTAGATTAAAAAACATATACTAACTGGGCAAATTTCCTCAAAACAACTGATTTAATGAGTTATTAATATTTGCATATTAGAGATACAAAAAAGAATTGGAAGAGAAGAAAATCTACAATATTTATGAGATACCATTATGTGAACAAATATTTGCATTGTGAGAATTTCAGAGGGAGAATAAATGAAGAAAGGCATATAAACCTTAATTAATAAAATGATAGCTGAAAACTTCCCAAGTTTTGGGAGAGATATGAACATCCAGATCCATGAAGTTCAAAAGTTTTCAAATAGATTCAACCCAAAAAGATACTCTCCAAAGCACATTATAATCAAGCTGTCAAAACCCAAAGTCAGAGAGAGAACTCTAAAAGCAGCAAAAGAAAAACACTAAGTCACATATAAGATTTTCAATAGACTATCAGCAGATTTCTCAGCAGGAGCAGTTAGGAGAGAATGAGAAGACATAAAGTGTTGAGAGAAAAAATCTGTCGGCCAAGAATAGCACTCAGCAAAGCTATCCTTCATAAACGAAGTAGAAATAGTCTTCCCCAGACAAGCAAAAGCTGAAGGAATTCATCAGCAAAGACCAGCATTACAAAAAGTGTTTAAGGACATTTGGGTTGGTTCCAAGTCTTTGCTATTGTGAATAGTGCCACAATAAACATATGTGTGCATGTGTCTTTATAGCAGCATGATTTATAATCCTTTGGGTATATACCCAGTAATGGGATGGCTGGGTCAAATGGTATTTCTAGTTCTAGATCCCTGAGGAATCACCACACTGACTTCCACAATGGTTGAACTAGTTTACAGTCCCACCAACAGTGTAAAAGTGTTCCTATTTCTCCATATCCTCTCCAGCACCTGTTGTTTCCTGACTTTTTAATGATCGCCATTCTAACTGGTGTGAGATTGTATCTCATTGTGGTTTTGATTTACATTTTGATTGCAGGCCAGTGATAATGAACATTTTTTCACGTGTTTTTTGGTTGCATAAATGTCTTCTTTTGAGAAGTGTCTGTTCATATCCTTCACCCAATGTGGCACATATACACCATGGAATACTATGCAGCCATAAAAAATGATGAGTTCATGTCCTTTGCAGGGACATGGATGAAACTGGAAACCATCATTCTCAGTAAACTATCGCAAGGACAAAAAACCAAACACTGCATGTTCTCACTCATAGGTGGGAATTGAACAATGAGAACACATGGACACAGGAAGGGGAACATCACACTCTGGGGACTGTTGTGGGGTGGGGGATGGGGAGTGATAGCATTAGGAGATATACCTAATGCTAAATGACGAGTTAATGGGTGCAGCACACCAACATGGCACATATATACATATGTAACAAACCTGCACATTGTGCACATGTACCCTAAAACTTAAAGTATAATGATAATAAAATAAAATTTTAAAAAAAGAAGAAGAGTTGGTACCATTTCTACTGAAACTATTCCAAAAAATTGAGATGGAGGCATTCCTTCCTAACTCATTCTATGAGCTCAGCATCATCCTGATACTAAAACTTGGCAGAGACAAAAGAAAAAAAGAAGACTTCAGGCCAATATCCTTGATGAACATTGATGCAAAAATCCTCAACAGAATACTTGCAAACTGAATCCAGCAGCACATCAAAAAGCTAACCCACCAAGATTGAGTAGGGTTTATCCGTGGGGGACAAGTTTGGTTCAAAATATGCAAATCAATTATGTGATTCATCATATAAATAGAACTAAAGAAAAATGAAATGATCGTCTCAATAGATGCAGAAAGGCTTTCAATAATATTCAACATCTCCTCATGTTCAACCCCCTCAATAAACTAGGTATTGAAGGAACATATCTCAAAATAATAAGAGCCATATATGACAAACCCACAGGCAACAACATACTAAATGAGAAAAAGCTGGAAGCATTGGCCTTGAAAACTGACACAGACAAGGATGCCCTCTCTCACCACTCCTATTCAACAGAGTAATTGGAAGTCCTGGCCAGAGCAATAAGACAAAAGAAAGAAATAAAAGGCATCCAAATAGGAAGAGTAGGAGTCAAACTATCCCGGTGATTCTATATCTAAGGGATAAGAACTGAAGGATAAGAAAATGATTTCTGAAATGGATAAAACATCCCTAAATCCCATAGGTACATTCTAGTGGGAAAGGGCATCTCCTATAATAAATATGCCAATGCAGATCTTTATGGAATTTATATAAACTGCTACCAGGAACCACTAAGAATTGGACAACTTAATATATTTATAAAGCAAAAAGTGACTATTGTTAATTCTACCTTGAGTGATAGCTAGACTCAACATGCCCACCTTTTCAAGTTGATCTTTCCTAAATAAACATATATTATTTATTACAGTCTGTCTCATAATTTTGCTCAGCTAGGCCTATCTTATTTATTCATGTTATAGTTACCTAGTTCTATTCATTTGTAAATATTAAAAAAATACTCTTCTAATCATAAAAAAAAGTGTTTAAAGAAGTACTTTAACTGAAGGAGAAAGGATGATAGTTACTATCCTGAAAACATATGAAAGTATAAAATTCACTGGTAGAGATAAATTCATAGATAAATTCACAATAGTCTATCACTGTCATGGTAGTAATACATATTACCATTACAGTATGGTAATACTACCATTACAGTATTTAATGTTATTACAGTATAACATAATACAGTATATAGTACCAGCATTACAGTATTTCTAGTATAAATATTTCTAGTATGAAGGTTAAAAATCAGATTTCTAGTATGAAGGTTAAAAATAAAAATGGTCAACAATAACTGTAGCTAAAAAACTTGTTGAGGAACATATAACATAAAAAGATGTAAAGAAATGAAAATCATAAATTGTGGGGCAAGGGCTGATGTCTAGAATATTTGTATGCAACCAAAGTTAAGTTGTTATCAACTTTAGAAAGTCTATATGAGAATTTTTATGTAAGCCTCATAGTAACCACACATAAAAGGTACAGTAGTTACACAAATAAGAAAGAGAAGGGAATCAAAGCTTACTGCTACAGAAAATCACCACAACACAAAGGTAAATAACAAAAGAGGATGAGAGGTTCATGGTTGCATGACCTTGGTCTGAGCAAAGAATTTTTGGCTAAGTCCTCAAAGGCACAGGTGACAAAAGCAAAAATAGACAATTAAATTTACATTGAACTCAAAAGCTCCTGCACGGCAGAGGAAACAACAGAGAAAAAGAAACAACCTATAGAATGGGAGACTATATTTACAAACTATACATCTTATAAGGAGTTAATATCCAATATATATAAGCAACTCAAATAATTCAATAGTAGGAAAACATATAACCAGATTTTTTAAATGAGCAAAAGAGCTAAGTAGACATTTCTCAGAAGAAGACATACAAATGGTCTGCAGGTATACAAAAAAATGCTAGAAGTCACAAATCATCAGGGAAATACAAATCAAAAACACACTGAGATATCACCTCATGTCTATTAGAACAGTTAAAATTAAAAAGACAAAAGATCACAGGTGTTGGCCAGGATATGGAGGGAAGGGAACACTTGCACACTGTTGGTGGGAATGTAAATTAGTGCAGCCATCATGAAAAACAGTATAGAACGTCCTCAAAATATTAAAAATAGAACTACCATGTGATCTAGCAATCCCACTACTAGGTACATCATCAAATGAAATGAAATAAGTATGTCAGAGACATTTGCACTCTCATGTTTATTGTGGCATTATTTACGGTAGTCAAAATAGAGAATCAACTTTAGTGTCCATCAACAGATAAATAGATAAAGAAAATGTGGTATACGTGCACAAATTCAGCCATAAACAGGATGAAATCCTGTCATTTGTGACAACATGGATGAGCCTAGAAGACATTATGTTAAGCGAAATGTCAGGCACAGAAAAACAAATACTGCGTGTTGTCACTCGTGTGGTATCTAAAAAGGTCGATCTCATAGAATTCAATAGAGTGGTAGTTACCAAGGCTGTGGAGGGCAGGAGCAAGGACAAGAGAAGAGATTTGTTGATGAGTAAGATGTTACAGTTAGATAGGAAGAATATGTTCTGGTATTCTATTACACAGAAGGGTAATTAACAATAATGTATAATTCAGAATAACTGAAAGAGAGGAATTTGAACATTTGCACCAAAAAGAAATGTTGTTGTTATTATTATTATTATTACTTCAATTGAGACAGAGTCTCGCTCTGTCACCCAGGCTGGAGTGCAATCACAGCACACTGCAGCTTCCACCTTCTGGCTCAAGTTAGCCTCCTACCTCAGCTACCTGAGTAACTGGGATTTCAGATGCTTGCCACCCTGCCCCACTAATTCTGTACCTTTTGTAGAGACAGAGTTTCGCCATGTTGTCCAAGCTCGTCTGGAACTCCTAGGCTCAAGCAATCCACCTGCCTCAGCCTCCCAAAATGCTAGGATTACAGACGTGAGCCACCGCGCCTGGCCAAGAAATGTTAAATGTTTAAGGTGACAGATATGCTGATTATGCTGATTTGATCATCGCACAGTGTGTGCATGCATTGAAACATCATACCGTATTCCATAAATATGTATGATTATCATATGTCAATCAAAAATAATAATAAGAAGAACTAAACTAGGATATTTCTGTTTCTGGAGATTAAAATGTGAATTCTTTTTAAAAAAAATCCATTATGTATTCTATGAAAGTCCAAAGCTCTTCCTAAAATGTATGTGAGTGGTTTGGAAGCTAGCATTCTGTCAGTCACCTCTTGTTCTAAATTACTGCTTGTCCAGAATTATTATTTCCGTTATATGTCATCACGATGCTGTTAGATCTGAGTTTTCTCTCTCAGGCATGTCCATACACAGACTCAAGCACGTTAGCTGATACCCGCACACAAATGCACATGAAATATAAAGATACAGAATATGGAGAAGTGGAGGGTTACATAGACAAGTCAATTTCAAATTAAATATTTCATATTCTTATGCATTATTTCACAAAATCTCCAGCCTCTAAGATGAGTTCTCGTCTTCCCTCTTTCCTTTTCTCTTTCTCTTCTTCTTTCTCCTGGATTACTCTCCGAACTCCAAAACTCCTATTACACAGATGCTCTCCCATGCCTTCAGGCTTAGCTTAGGCTTATTTTGCACATCAGACCCTTCAAGAAGTTTAACAGATCAAAAGGCCTTTCTCGTAATAAGATCTTAGAAAGCAGTTACAAGCATACATTGCATTTATATTTATCTATTGCACAAGTTAAAATCACACAAGAAGCAATAATTTTCCGTTAGAAATAAAAGCCTATAACAAAATTATTGTTAGGATTAACATGACATCACAGTTCTTTTTTGTTGTTGTTTACATACTCATTTTCACCTCTTTTCTCACTCGGAAGCTTTGATTTCATATCTTGTCACTTTTTATTTTGTTTCAGTACTCATTTCATCTGTCAAATGCCGCTATATCCATTATTCATTCTGTAAGTTTGACCTGTTGTGTATAACCAGTCACGTTCTAAGCCACTGGGACCCTCCAAGATCACTATCATCCATGCACTGGCTCCAGGGTTAAAACGAATGACCTCTCTATCCTCTAACAGGGTAATTCTCAAACTTTGGTCTCAGGATCCTTTAACCTTCATAAAACTATGGAGACCCTCAAATAGTTTCTGTTTATTAAGGTTACATCCATCGACGTGCTGGAGCCGAGAAGCATCATCAGCCAAAACTGATTCTGAACATCTCTCAACTGTGCTTGCTGTGACTTCATGTCGGTAGCTTCCAAATGACCACGGCAGGCATATTTCAATAGTGTGATGGAGTCAGCTAGCAAAAATGATTATTTATTAGATTTTCAGGAATTTTGCAAGCCAGTCTTTAAAAATAATTACTATAAAAAATTAAATTACATAAACTAAAAAAAAACTAAAATAAAAATAAAAATAATAAACTAAAAAAAATTAAAAACAAATGTAATAAACATTTCTTATTATTGTACTATTACCTATTCTTTTAGGTTAACTTCTACTATATTTGCACAGTGGAAATGCTATTTAATGTTGTGTTATTGTGCATCCCTTTAAGACTCCCTGTTCTGTGATGTTAGGTCCATGGCTTGAAATCAGCCACGGTAATATTTATACCACAAAATTGGCAAGTGCTACAATGCAGGGCTTGATTTGTTGTTTTGTTGATTTAAGAAAATGTATATTAGGCAGATTATATTTAAAGTGTTTCCAGTCTCTAACAGTTATATTAGGAAGAGTGAAAAAAAAAACGAGGAAATAATCTAATACTCAAAACATATCATATTCAGCTTAAAAGTCAATCCCTATGAATGAGTGAAGTTCCAATTTGTGGATTTGCTGTTTCCCATTTGTCTCACTTGTTAATGCAGACATTCATGTTGAAACTTCTTTTGGAAAACTAGTTGTTAAATATTTACTATGATACCGCCGGAGTCTTTACCACAGGAAATCAGGACTTTTTATCTTTTTAAGAGAACCAGTTTACCAGCATGCCACTAGTGATACCACTGATATTGTGGACAAATTTTTATTCTTTTTAAAAATAATAATAGTAAATTTTTTAGATGTTAATATAACAATAATTTATATAAAATTGTAATATAAACATCATTTTAAGATAGCTGTATTTACTAAAACAAAAAACAATTTAATGAAAATAATGATATTTACATTTTTCCAAATCTTTTCAGTATCTGGTTTAATAAAAGATAGCTAGATTTTTACATCTCCCTCTGGAACCAATCAGTTATGATAAATTATTTTGATTTAATATATGAAAACAATTATCTTAGTGTGTGTGAAAATAAAGGAATACCTGAGAATGAGTAATTTATGAAGGAAAGAGGTTTAATTTGGCTCTTTAATTTCGGCAGGCTGTACAGGCAATGTGGTGCCAGCATCTGCTTCTGGGGAGGCCTCAGGAAGCTTCCAATCATGGCAGAAGGTGAAGGGGGATCAGGCCCCACACACGGCAAAGGGAAGAGCAAGAGAGAAAGGGAGCAGGTGCCACACTCCTTTAAATGGCCAGATCTTGTGTGAACTACCAGCGTGGGAACGCACTCACTCATCACCAAGGGGAAGGCAATAAGCAATTCATGAGGGATTCTCCCCTATGATCTACACACCTCCCACCAGGCCCACCTTCAACATGTCCAACACTGGGGGTTACATTTCAACGAGAGATTTGGAGGGAACAAACATCCAAAGCATTTCATCAATACAGTGTCATAGAGATGTATAGTTTAAATGGGAGACTCACAGATGCACAGAAATGTCTCAGAGACTGAGAAGAGTCCTTATATTTGTCACATTTAAAGGCTTAGAGGGTGACATTAAATTTCCAGCGAGTGTATACATACAATTGATTCTCATTATTTGTGGTGGTTATGTTTTATGAAGTCACTGTGAACATTGACTCATTAAATCCTAGAGGAATTATAGATTTTGTGAATCTATGGTCACATTTTTACAAACTGATTGATACTTAACCTTATATGTGTTTCTGTTTAAAGACACCTATTTAATATGTATTTTTGATTCATTAACTTAGCACTCGTGGCCAACAGCACTCTCTTCTTTCTTTCTGTTTTTTTTTTTTTTTTCACGGCTTACTGCAGTCTTTACCTCCTGGGCTCAGGCAATAGGCCCACCTCAGCCTCCCAGGTAGCTGGAACTACAGGCGTATGCCACCACGCCTGGCTAATTTTCGTTTTTTTTTTTTTTTTGTGGAGACGGGTTTCACCACGTTGCCCAGGCAAGTCTCGAACTCCTGGGCTCAAGCAGCCCACTCATCTCAGACTCCGGAAGTGCTGGGATTACAGGCGTGAGCCACTGTGCCCAGCCAGCCAACAACATTGTAACTCATGCCTGAATGAGGCTTATCTAACACATGCATTTTTTTCCATAAAGCACCTCACAGCCTTCCTGTGCTTGGGAAGACTAGATAGCACATCAACACTATACTTGTAGGACATCCAAGCATCAAAATCATCAACACAAACCCCACAATTTCATGAAACTCATGGCACAAAGTAAACTGCAGAAAAGGAGATAGGTTTCCAGGAAGAGAGCTGCAACAAGAAGGCAGAGTGTGCCATTTTTCAACCTCAGCTGAGATTGGCTGCTAACTTTCTTACTGCTCTGAGCACATCCATCAATGACTGCAATGGAGCCACCAAGTATTGATTTGAGGGTCATAAACAAATTTTAGTGATTAGGCAAATTCACAAATATATAATTTATGAATAATGAGGATTGACTCTGTGTCTGTATACCTTATATCTCTCTATATATATTTGTTTGGATGTTTATCATATGTTATATACGTATATTTATATATTATGTATGCATATTTATACATTATATTTTAAGAAAATAGAAGATAAATATTTTATATTGATAGATGATAGAGAGTATCAGGGCACTTCTAATTTCTTAAAATAAGAGAGAGTGAAGCATAATTTCAAGGATGTTGTTTATCTAAATTAATACTTATTTTAAAGTCTGCAATATCAATTTTTTGAGCACAAATTTTAACAAGAAATCCTAAACACATAAGGACTACAAAATGATTAAAAATTAGTTTTACTAAACGAGAGTGCAATGTAATTGGGCAGTTCTTCAATCAGTCATGTCACATGCTCATTGGCTAAAAATGGACACAGAGGACAAACTGATTGGTGACAGATGGAGAAGCCAGAAAAAAAGAGAGAGAGAGAGCATTGCCTAGAAGGTGGCAAGCAGTTGAAAAGAGCAAAAGTGGCAAAAGACATGGAGAAATTTATGGAGTAAGTAAATAAATCAGCCTGTTAAGTGCAGTGAAAGAAAATGAGTGGAATCATTGGTGCTTTGACAATTAGCTGTACATATTCTAAGAATATGATGAGATTTAATTCTGATGTGAACAGGCCCATTAACTACTTGATTCCACCACTTTCCGTGGCGATTCAGCATAGAATAACAGCAAACTAAACCTATTCAGTTATACACAGAGAAATGTTAGGACAGATCTAAGTGTATTTGAGCTGAATGTTAGCCATATGGAATCTTCCAGTAAACTGCAAAGACAAAGAAACATACATACAAAAGCTATGTCAGACTTAAATGAGAGCATTGACGTCTTAATCTAGAGAGATGAAATTTTTTTGCTATATTATTGATGTAAGAGTAACATCATTGCAAGATATCAAAACCAGGAAGAACCTTCTATATCATTAAAGATGAATCTCTCATTTAATTAGATTATATAATACCTTGACTATACAATACAATTTATCATACATAATTTGCTAGAACATGCACTGCTAATTTTAACATTGAGACTGTGCTCTCTAAATCTTACCATAGAGGCTTTTGCATTGACTATTACTGTGGAGCCCATAATCTAGGATTTGGGCTCTGAAGACAGAAACTTCAGCTGGTCATTCCTCCCCATCTTCTGCATTATATGAAGCTCGTGGTCATTGTTGTATCATGCACGTGGCTCAACTGAGATTTTCCATTTATTTATAAGAACTAAGGATCCATTATCTGGCAGAATCATTGACTTTTTTTTTTTTTACAAAAGAGTTTTATGCAAAAACATGAATCAAAGGAGTTTTATGCAAAAATATGAATATATTTTCAGAACTGTGGCTTTGGCATTTCATAGTCACTCTGTAGCAACAGATGACTAGTGGAATCTTTTAAAGTATAATTAGAAAACTACAAAATTTAAAATAATTTAGAATTCTTTTAAGAAAAGTACTTCTTACCATAATGTGATTGTTAAAGTTTTCAAATGTCCATTTATCTCTCCTGTTTCTGAATGATTGTCAAATTTGTCCATGGCAGTAGTCAACAAATTGATTTTAACTTGAATTATAATCAGTTTTACTGCCTTTTTTTGAGATTGAGTCTCACTATGTTGCCTAGGCTGGTCTTCAACTCCTGGCCTCAAGGAATCCATCCACCTCAGCCTCCTAAGTAGCTGGGATTACAAGTGCATGTCATCATGTCCAGCTTGCTTTTGATGAGATAAATCTAATAAATTCTATTTTTAAGAGAGCTTCGTGAATAGAATATTATCATAGTTTTTTAATTTAACAAGTCTTATGTGTTCATTATAAGACACAAAAAAGATTATTTTTATTATATATGAAAAAACAAAAATAAAATAATTTTTTAAAATTTAAGTATGCCAAAGAATAAGAAAGAGTAATTTGTATTGATAATTATACAATCTCTCATATAAATTCCAAAACAGATTATCTTGATTAGTGAAGGAGTTTTTCTCTAAAAGGTAGTTCAAAGACCCAGAATTTTCTGTTTATTTTGTGGCTTTGTGATTTTCTATAAAGTTGCCACACTTGTTTTCAATAAATCATGGGATGATAAAAGTGTGGGAAAGATATCAACATTGTAAAACCCAGGGCAAACACACATCACTTCTGCTCAGATCCTGTTGTTAAAATCTGCTCAGATGGCCCTACAGAATTTCAAGAGTAGCTGGAGACTGATGCAAGTTTTATTGCTGGGATCTAGCAAGAAATATTTGTTATTTGAAATAAATATCTTGGAGGGAAGGTAGATGTATCTATCACAACTGAAATGTAAAATTTTAACATTTAAATCTGACATCCAATTAAAAGGGAATTATTAAATAGAACAGTAGGAGTGTCACACGGAATAGTTCCATTTCCCTGTAAACCTTCCGTGCTCTGCCTATGTCCTCTCCTCCCTCCTTCTCCCCTAAGCCCTGGCAACCACTGATCTTTTTACTATCTCTACATTTTGCCTTTTATTAGATTGTTATATAGTTGGAAGCATATGTATGTGACAGTATGTAACATTTTCAGATTGGCTTCTTTTACTCAGTAATAGGAATTTACATTGCCTATGTCTATTTATGGCTTCATAGATCATTTCTTTTTAGCAGTGAATAATATTCCATTGTGTGTTGCACCATAGTTTATTTATCCATTCGACTACTGAAATATCTTGGTTACTTTCAAGTTTTGAAAATTATGGATAAAGCTGCTATAAGCATCTGTGTGCAGGTTTTCATGTAGACCTACGTTATCAAATCATCTGGGTAAATACAGGTGGGTACAACTGTTGCATCTTATGGTAAGTCGCTTTGTAAGAAACTGCAACACTATCTTCTGAAGCGTTTGGACCATTTTTCATTCCAATCAGCAATAAATAAGAGTTCTTGTTGCACCACATCCTTGCCAGCATTTGCTGTTTTCCTTATTTTCTATTTTCGCCATTCTTATAAGTGTGTAGTCGCATCTCAAGCTGTTTTAATGTGCAATTCTCTAAAGGAATGTGAAGTTGAGCCTCTTTTCATATCCCTATTTGCCACCTGTATATTTTCTTTGATGAGGCTTCTGTTCAGGTTTTTCGCTCATTTTTTAATTGAGTTCTTCATTTTGTTTATTGTTGTGTTTTAAGAGTTCTTTATATTTTTTGATAATAGCTATTTATTAGATATGCCTTTTGCAAATACTTTCTTTCAATCTGATCTTTATATTCTCTTGATAGTGTCTTCAGAGATCAGAATTTTTTAAATTTTAATCAAGTTTTACGGATTGTGCATTTGGTGTCATATCTAAAGAAATATCGCCACTTACAAGGTCATTTCAATTTTCTCCCATGTTTTCTTTTAGGAGTTTTACATTTTAGACAACTGTTCTGAAGACTTTTGCTGCCACAGGAACAAAGAAACGGGGTAGTACCAGGAGAAGGGGGCTGTGGCCAAGAACAACATTAACTAAAATAATTATATCAAAAGCAGGGGGTTGCTGAAGGATATCCTTGTGTATGTGAGAGGTGATGAAATCCAGTGTACAGATGGAGGGGATAGTCTTAGATTGGGATCATGGCTCATTCATCTGTGTGAACAGCAGGAATGCAAAGTATACGGGTGCAGATGTTAGAAAGTGAATGGATGTGATAGTGAGAGTCTGCAAAGTTATATTCTAAAGGCTTAATTTTCTCAGTGGAAAAAAAAATAGAGAACAAAAATGGGAAAGTGGTGCTGGGTGTCTGGGAAGAGAGGAGCAAAAAAAAAAGGGAGTAAATGAGCTAGGAAAGTATGTCATGATTACCATGAATCGCTAAGGACACTTTTGCAGTTCCCGGTGATAAATTTGAAGGGCAAATTCAGTCATCATGGTTGCATATATTTCTCCAACTATGTGAACTATGGAAATGCAAGCAAGGCTTGTGGATTATCTCAGGTTGTGGTGTTCTCCAGTGAGGACGATGAAACAGGTCGAGGCAAGGGAGTTGAGAGTGTATGGGTGGAAGTGATTATATTGAGTAAACAGAGAGGGTTAAATGAAAGGAAAGGAGGCTTTCAGATGTAGAACCAACAGATTAGAGAACATGGGAGGATGGAAGTACGGTTGGAACTGGGCTGCTAAAGGGATGGAGCTGAAAGTATGGGAAGTGATGGTTGGAGAATGTGATGCAGGTGCTGAGATAATGGAGGGTCTGGCATTGTTGCTGATGGCAAAGTCAGAGATTGGCCATGGCTGTGAGTGAGTGAGGTCGGGTGTGTGCCTGTCAAGGTCATCAGAAGAGAGGATTTTAAATACCTTGAGGATAGGGTGTTGGAAGGATCATCCATGTTAAGACAGGGATATTTTGGACAGAGTGGCAATGAGTCAGGAGCTAAAAACATCGAAATGAGAGAGAACCGCTACGGGATATGCATATGACAATAACTGTAAGGAACAGTGGCTGACACAATCTGCTGAGGCGGGATTCAAATGGGAAGGTTTTTAGGAAGGGGGCGTGGTATGATACGAGAGCAGCAGTAAGAAGGGAGGTCCATGCCTCCAGTTCCTGTAGTAAAAGCCCTGTGGGAGGAAGAAGAGCCCCTGTTTCAGAGGGCTGCCGGGGAAGCCAGGCCCCCAGGAGGCGACTGGACGGAGTCCATAGGAGCCAGAGGATGAAGGGCCAGTCTCTGGAGAGGCTGAGGATGCAGGCGATTTTGTTGATGCTGCACTGGGATTCTAAAAGGGCCAGGGGTAGGACTTGGGGTTTGGAAGGAATGAGACAAGGAAAGAGAATGGGAGATGTGCGGTGATCTGATTGGCTGAGTAATCATCCCTAGAAGGTTAATTTTGTTTGCTAATTGCTGGAGTAAAACCATTCGATTCTGACCACTGGAATAAAAATAAATGAGGCAAGTCAGAGGAAAACAGGTTTTTCCTGGAGTGTAGCACCCTTTAGCCCTTATCACCCTAAACCTGAACCCTATACTTACATTTTGTAAGCTATCAGTTACGTTATTCATTCAATAATATTTACTGAGAATATACTATAAGTCAGGAAGTGAGTAGATGTTAGGGAATGGAGAGAAATTTGTTAGCTAAAACTAACATTAAACTAAAACTTAAACTAAAACTCCGCAGTTTGCATGTTTACAATGGCAGGTATTTCTATGCAGCTTCTTCTTGTTTTCTTTGCTGGCCTTAGTACATGTGGTTTATTAATGGTGACTTTGCTTCCTATTTTGTTTAGAATGTGAGCCTTCTGACACATAACAGACTATGCGAAAGAGTTATGAAGTAAGCACACATTTTTTGCCTTAGAACGCTTAAAGCAACTTCACACCCAGTCCAAATGAGTATTATCATCAAGGCCAAAACATTGCACCAAATAGAGGTCACAGCTTGTCCACCTCAAATTTTGCCGATATTTAAAAAGTGCGCAGCAGGCCATATCATAATGAAAGCACAGATAAAATAACAAATAAGTAAAAAGGAGCAATCTCTAATCAAAGGTTATACAAAATGAAATGAAAAGGTAGTGGTTTTAAAACTTATAAATGTTTTATAATACATACCCTCAATGCTATTATAACATGGTTTTCATATACTGCTGTCAAGGGTATAAATTGGTTCCATTTGCCCAAACAATACCAGTCAGCTCAGTTCTAAAATCCTTTTATTTAGTATCTATTCTGTGCAAGAGTCTGTGCTGGGATATGAGAGCAGAAAAATAAATACTAAGTGTTTTTTAAAGGAGATTTTAGTATTTTGGAAAATTAAAACCACATTTTAAGAGTTTTAACAATCACCATTTATCCTGACACAAAACTCCATATGTAAAAATCTACCTGGCTGTTAACTTTAGAAAATTAGTGATATATATATACGTACATTTATTTTCATTCTAGAATTTTACATATATATATATAAATGTGAATATTTAGAATTATAAAAAGGATTCACCTTAAAAATTATATGTACAAAGAATGTTGATGGCAATAGAAATGTTTGTAATAAAATATAGGCTTTAAAATGGAGTTTCAATACTACATAAACATAAATATATATGAATATGAAAGAAAAAATATTGTGCTAATATATTAACAATGGTTATCTGTAGGGCATTTTTATTTTCTTATATATAATTTTTCTTTTAAAAAACCAATTTGCCACAAATTAGTTTTATAATTTTTTAAAAAAACACATTTTAAAGTGTATAGACGAGGAGAAGCTTTCTCATAAGTGTATCATTTTATTCTAGTTTATTCCATATTTTATTGTATTGGTGACTTAAGCTAAATAAAGGGGAGTATCTGAGGACAAGAGGTCAAAATTCTTAATAAGTCCATGCTGATCCCTGTTCTCCACAGCAAAGCATCCCATTTGAATGTGAGCTTCAGCAATCGAGAAAAACAATTGCAGGGATTGAGAAAAACAACTGCAGGGATTTTCACTGTCTAAATGACTCCATCCTATCTTGTGAAATTAACACCTGGGTATTAACTATTTCTCAGATACAATTAGCCTCCATGGGCAAGAGCCAGTGCCAGTGCGTGCAAGGTTTCCCAGGTACGCTCTGACTTGGTGCTAATTGGTGTCCTTTTATTTCTAATGTGCTTTGGTGCAATAACACAGATGGATCCATCACAACTGATTTCATTTTCATCTCGTGAGTTGCACATTTCAATATGTAGACGTATATGTTGTTCACTGAATATGATGAGCATTTGTAATGTAATAGTTTGTACTAAGAATTATACTATTGCCATCAGCATTAGAGCATTGTGAAGTGAATAAAGCATAATAAGACCACTTTCAAATCTCATTCTGATCATCGATTAATAATGATATATTATGCTTCAAAGACCATATTATTTCATTTTTCTGTATTTGGCATACAGATTCTGCAGTCAGACAGATTGGGGTTGCTAGGTCAGCTCTGCGTACTCTTTGCTGAGGGAATCGGCGACTAAGTTCACCTTTTGAAGCTTCAATTCACTCATTTCTAAAATAGGGATTTTAGTACCCAGAGTATTGTTATAGGGACAAGCACCTGGTATACTATAAACATTCAATAAATGGTAGGTGTAATCTTAAAGTATTTAAAATTTAATTAGTAAAGTTTTCACACGAGTGTTACCATTTTAACAATTCCCATAACCCTATAAAGCCAGTGATCAATTCACTGTTTAAAGCTGTCTACCTGGAAATTACTACTAGAATTGTTTGAACACTTAATGTGTATTCAAAGATAACATGATGTATACATACAAAACATATTCCACTGATATTGAGGTAATGGAGACACCACCACCGCAGAACAGCTGTGAGCTGTATGGCTTGAAGTCATTCAATAACGAAAAAACAAAGATGAGAATAACTTTCTAAGCCAAAGTCAAAACCACCGGTGAAGATCATCATTTCTATTGTCTGGTACACTCTTTGTCCCCTCCTTTTTCTGCTAAGTATGCTTATGACGTTTTGTTTTTTAAAGGCTTACAGTGTTTCACATTTAAACCATTTTGTTTTTTATTTGTGTAAATCCTTATTACCAGGCTATTAGAGTCTGTGGCATTTACTATGCAGTAATGTGGAAAGAACTCTCAATCCATTGATTTTTCATTTTTGTCTCCTGTAGTCACTCTTTAGTGTGTTACCTGCCTAGAAAAATGCAATTATGATGAAGGTTTAAGAAAAACATGCTTTTCTAAACTATATTCAGTTGCACGGCATAAAGTAAAATCAATATTCATGATGGAAATAACTTTCCTTTTTCCTGCTGAAAGCACCCTTCACCTTTCATTTCTTCTAAACAGTGACACTGTGTCGCTATCCTTGCCGCTATCTGCGTCACAATCTGTCTCACTATCTCTCTGAGATAGGGCTGTCCTACTGTCACCAAGCCTTAGTCTAAGCTTGGTCAATTACAAATGATGTTCAATATCTAATGCACTGTGGTCTGTGGTAGACATCTATTTGTTGTTTTTGAGTAAGAGAAGCAAGACATTGAATGACACCACTAATTGAACTGCTGGAGTAACACAATACTATTACTGCCTTTTAATGAAGTATCATTAAATAAGATAGTAAAATCTTCTCCAAAATTTGAAGCATAAATCACTCTGATGTGAATAAGAATTCCCACTAATGTTTTCAAATTCTCAAAAGCATAATGAAAGTATCAATCATAAATATATACATATATCATATAACTCGCCATAATTAAAATGACTTATTTGCTTGATTTAATGCTTTTAGATAAGCTTTTAATAGTACTAAATCAAAGTAAGAAGTCTAGCAATTTCCAATTTCAAAAACACAATGTATTATTGAGCTGGAAGAATTTAGGCATATTCTAAGAACTAGTAATACCACACCTGTAATCCCAGGACTTTGGGAGGCCGAGGTGGGTGGATCACAAGGTCAGGGGTTGGAGACCAGCCTGGTCAACATGGTGAAACCCCCATCTCTACTAAAAATACAAAAATTAGCTGGGTGTGGCGGTGGGCACCTGTAATCCCAGCTACTTGGGAGGCTGAGGCAGGAGAATTGCTTGAACCTGGGAGGCAGAGGTTACAGTGAGCCAAGATCATGCCACTACACTCCAGCCTGGGTAACAGAGCAAGACTCTGTCTCGCAAAAAAAAAAAAAAAAAAAAAAAAAACTAGTCATAAAAAAATAAGTCTACTCAATTTTTTTCAAGGCCTTCCCAGAACCACTAAATTGATTGAATGAAGATTTTTTGTCATATTTTGTTTGTCTCCAAGGCTTAGTCATTTAGTCTCTGAGTCTTAATGCAAAGTTGGCCCTGCATTAAGGAAATGGAGAATTTAGGGGATAATAAAAATAAAGTATTTTGAAATTTAAATAGGTCGATAATTAACACTTCTGAAAAGAAATATGAAAACTGGAGTTTTATTCTCCTTTTTCAAAAGAAGATATGATTGTAGCAGTGCAACTACTTTTTTCCAAATTATAGTATAATATATATACAAGAAAAAATAGTAGGAAAAAATGGCATGGGTGACATTATAATTAATAATATTCTGACATTATAATTAATGACATTCTGATTTTCTAGTCATTGAAAAATGACTAGAAATTGTTCTTAAAAGCTAACAGGAAACTCAACTCTAAATATTATACTTTATAAAAATGCTTAAAAATTCATTTAAATAGAGGTGTCAACTCTTTTTATTATAAAATACTAACTCATGCCGAAAAATACATTAAGGAAAACTATTCAGCTATTGACTTATTCCATTGCAAACACATACATAACTACTACCTAGAGCAAGGACTAGAATACTGACAGAAAGCCAGCATACCCTCAGAGGTTTGTTTCTATCATAACCCTCCCTTTAACCTCTAAAAAATGACTAGTTATCTAAATATTATGGCATCAATTCATTGTTTGCCTTTTCACTACCCAAGTTTACATTCCTACATACTATAGTATAACTGTGGCTAATTTTTAACTTTACAGAATTGGAATCACACACACACACACATATATATATATACTTTTTGCCTTTCATCATTTGTTCACATTAAATATGATGCTTTTGAATTCATTTGTATTATGTTGTATAATTATATGTCATGCATTTCAAAGTATTTTATTGTGTAAATATACCACATTTTATTCATGCTTCTGCTGATCAACATTTAGATTATTTTGAAATTATGTCAGTTATGAATAATGACCCTATGAACATTCACATTTTATCTCTCCTGGAACACATATACCTGTATTTTTGTTGAGTATTGACAGTCTCTCTTCTTAACCAAACTTCAGTTAGGCTCCTTTGAGCCCTCTTCTCAATAAGGCTTCCACCTTGGCCCCATCCTGCCTTCAGCCTCCTCAGTCCAGTATTAGCCAGTATTCGGCTAAGCCAGTTTGAGAATCCTCCCACCCTTGATATCTGACCACGTTTTATGTTTAAGTCCTTGGCTTGCCTTTTGCAAGAAAACTGTTAGGTCAGTTTATCAAGAATCCCCCTACCCTTAGTAATTTTCTACCCACTGACCGCCTCACTCTGCTCTTTGATATAAATCCTCAGATATCTCTCCTGTATCAGGAGCCCAATCTCTTTTCCCTTCACAGCAGTCTTGAATAATGTCTTCCTAACTTTTTTAACGTGTGTCAGAATATTTTTAATTGTATACCTTGAGGAATAAATTGCTTAGTCATATGATATATGCATTTTAAAATTAATCAAGAGTTCCTAACTTCTGCAATGATTATAACAATTTATATATCTACTATCAATATATGAGAATTTTATGATTTCTCCTTGTGTGCCATCCCCTGGTTCTTTAAATTCTAGCCATTCTTATGGATGTTATAATAAATTTTATTACTCTTTTATTTGTATTTCCCTGGTTACTGATAAGGTGAAGCACATTTCTTTATGTATACTGACCATTTAAATCATTAGAATATCCCACTTTGTGTCTTGTATATGTTAACTTACACCTGTTTGGAGCTTTAGCTTATGTTCTCATGAGTTTTCTCTCTTTTTCTTGTTTACATGAAGTTATCTGTATATTCTCAAAATAAGTCTTTGTGATTACATGTGTTGTGCATAACATCTTTTCCCCTCTTTATTTTTTTATTTTATTTTTATTTTTTATTATTATACTTTAGGTTTTAGGGTACATGTGCACAATGTGCAGGTTTGTTACGTATGTATCCATGTGCCATGTTGTGGTTTACATTTAGAGATGTTACATTTAATGCCATTTTGTTTGTAAATTTTTTCTCTATGATGAGTGTTTTTTGTATTCTGCTTAAATATTTTTCTAGCCTGAAGTCATATTCTATTAGTTAAATTAAATTCATTTGTTTGCCTGTTTAATTGGTTAGTTCGTGTATGTTTGTGAGTGTGTTTTGCATGTCTATGTTCAGTCTCTGTGGGTTTCAGATTTTTTGTGTCCAATATGCAAATAACATTCAAAGTTTTGGGGTTTTGTTGGTGAGGAGCTTCTCTTGTCTTCGCACCATTTATGAAAGGACTGCCTTTCCTCCACCGCTTCGATGTGACATTTCTGTTGTAAATCAAGTGTCCCAATCTCCACAGGGCTATTTGAAGCACTCTATTTTTTCCCTGTTCTGTCATCTACCCTTGCATCAGAACCATATGCTTTGGAACTTGGCTTTATATATGGCAATGCAAATCCTCCCACATTTTTCTCTAAGAGTGCTTTGGCTATTTTTGGATCTTTGCATTTCCATGTCAATTTTAGACATACCTTGCCAAGTTTCATATAAAATATTGTGAATGAATGATTTAATTTGCAGGCAGAAGCCTTTTAGTGTCTCCTAACTGACATGATCTGAGTGTGGTGGAGCATCCGGGAACAGTACGGAGTTTGCAGGAAGATAACATCTTTTAAGGTAATTGACTTCTATCACTCAAGCTGCCCCATACTCTGAGGCTTGTTCATTCGGATGTCAGCAGAGAGGCACACTTGCCATAAAAATTCCCGGTTCTGGGAAGCAGAAACCTACTGTTTCTGATATGAGGCGAGAGATGGGAAGGAGCTTTTTCCTGGGGTCTGAGGACAAGATTAATAGGAGAGAATGCATGAGTTGTGCTGTGCCTCCTGCACTCTCTGGGAACCAAACCTTGAGCAAAACAGGTGCTCACGCATCCTTTAATAAATGCATATAATATGTGCATGAGACATCCAGGACTGTTTAAGAGCAGGGGCCCACATACCCAAGTCTAAAGCCAATATACTTAGACAGATTGAAAAAGCAGTTTCCCTGGGATTTGTGGATCATGCTCAAATTAAACTCCAGTGGAAACTTGAGACCTAGAGTTAGACAGCAAACAGTCCTTAAGGAAGTACCATGATCTTACTTGGAATTACAATGCTTAATTTAGACCTACATCTTATGTTGCATGCTACATCTAAATATTTAAATGTTTCCCATAAAAACGCTGGTATCTCAGCCTGCCTTCCCAGGCAGGGTCTTCTTGCACCCTCTGTGAGATGGACTAGCTTTCTCTCTTCCAACATGAGTGGGAGTGAGAATTTGCAGAACTGAAGTGAAGAACGGAAGCTGGGCCCAGGCCCAGGCCCAGGCCTCGAGGGCAGGGACTAGACGTGCCAGGACGAGGGTGGGGTCTGATCAGATTAAGACTCCCAGGTTGCCTGGCAGGCAAGTTTCTCCTTAAACTGCACATGTTTACCTGAAAATTTCCAATCCTTTTTCTAAGCCCCAGGCATGGCTAAAACCTTGAAAAGAGAGGAGGGAAGAAGCGCAGCTGTCTGGGATACCTCATCTACCTGGACTTTGGAGCAGCTCATGTTGAGCAACAGTAGCGGCTCTTTCTTGGTTTTCTAGAGCAGAGCCTGCTATTTCCTCTCCATCCTTCACGCCCAGTCCCTCCTTGCAAACACAAACATACACTCATGCTATACTTTGGAGGCTCAATACCGCTCGCAGAGTGTTACCGAATCAGGAACTTTGCCAAAGCAGGTATGAATGAATTCCATTTATCCTGGACATGGTAGAAACCATTCCATTTTAGCTATTTTTTCAACTTAAAAACATTAATTTCATAGATTATCGTAACATTTATAACCTTATTTTGATATTTATTCTTTTTAAAAATATATATACCAGAAGCTTTAAAAAATGAAAATGGCCCAGAATTCTATTAATCTCTCAGGAACCCTTGTCTATAAGGCAACCAAGTGAGCATTCTTAGCACTTATAGTAATAATAAAATGTAATAAAGTACTCTGCAAAATACTTTGTGCAAAACCTTTGCTACATGTTAGAATCATGGCCTGGCCATCCCACTCCTGGCATTTTTCATCTTTGAGACTCAGGCTCTTTTAAAAGTTGCCCTAGCAATGTGATTGCACAGTCACACTTGAAAGCCATTGATCTCACGTTCATTAAGCTCCTGTTCTGTGCAAGACACTGCTAAACTCCGTGAATACATTTTCTTTTTTTTCTGTAATAAAACTTCATCGTCACTTTGTCATCATGACCTGGAGGGCCTGAAGGACCTGGTTCCTGCCTCTTTCCTCGCTCAGTTTTCTCCAGGACCTCTGCCTTCTGTTTGTGCATTCAAAGCACTAGCTGCAGACAAAAGGCCACACACATTGCCTGTGCCTAGGTCACTTGTCCTGTACATAGTCACAGTTGCTGCTTGATTCTCCTTCAGGTCTCAGTTCAAAAGCCTTCTCCTCAAATACGCTTTCATGACTCTTAGTCAGTGGCCTTCCTCCTGTCACTCTTTATCACACCACACCACCCTCTTGGCTCTCTTCAGAAAAAAAAAATTACCAATCCTTTTTTTTTTTTTTTTCCAAGACGAAGTCTTGCTCTGTCACCAGGCTGGAGTGCAGTGGTGCAATCTCAGCTCACTGCAACCTCTGCCTCCCAGGTTCAAGCGATTCTCCAGCCTCAGCCTCCCACTACAGGTGCACACCACCACACCCAGCTAATTTTTGTATTTTTTTAGTAGAGATAGGGTTTCACCACATTGGTCAGGACGGTCTCAATCTTTTGACCTTGTGATCCACCCACCTCAGCCTCCCAAAGTGCTGGGATTACATGCATGAGCCACCATGCTCAGCCTACAATCCTATTGTTTATGTATATAAACTGCTTATACATTCTTTTATAGGGAGAGAACTAAAATTGCTTATTTTATTCGTTACATTGCCAGTAGAAAAAAGACTGCTTGGGACATAATAGGTACACAATAAATATTTGTTAAATAAAGATGAATATATAAAACTTAAAGTATCACAGGATCCGTGGGGTATCACTTCACCAGTCAGAAAGCTCTGTGGGCAGTGGCATCTTTGCCCAAGTTTTGATAGGGCCCACTGGGCTCATTCTGCCCACTAGGCCTGGCAGGCTGTGCTCAGCTGATACTACCAGCTGGGATCCCACACCTTCCAAAGGCAAGCCAGGCACAGTGCAGTGAAGGGTGTGTGAGCAAGTGAGCACAGGGTCTGTTCACTGTGCACAGCCAGACACAGCAGCTCCCTGCGATGCTGCGTCTGGACCAGGTATACCACAAGCAGCTTCCACTGCAGGTACCAGGGAATGCAATGGTGCCCAGAAGCTTGGAGACAACAGGAACCACAGAGTCCCAAAAAGGGTGTCACAACCCTGACTCAGGGAGCTCCTAGATTTGGGCTCCCCAAAGGGCTGCAGCTCTTCCCTCCTTCTGTCTTCTCCCCCTCTCATCACTCGCAACACGGTGAGAGGAGGTGGATGTGTTTCAGACCCATTTGTGTTAAAGCTCTTTTAGTCCCACAGTTTGGCAGGTCCTGAGTTCCTGTCTTGCATCCAGGAAGAATGAGGTAAGCAAACAACTGGAGGTTGAGCAAGGTGAAAAGTGCTTTACTGAGGACAGTACAGCTCTCAGAAGATCTGAAGTGGGTAGCTCCTTTCCACAGGCAGGTCACACCATTGTCTCTGCAGCCATCAGGGAGAGGAAACCCGGAGTAGGTAGCTCCTAGCCACAGGCAGGTCATCCCATCATCTGTCTGAGTGTGGCTGAGTCTGGGGTTTTTATGGGCTTTAGAGGGGAGGGAGTGCATGCTGATTAGTCCATGGGTGGTGATAAGTTCTCACTCCAGTTTGTGGAACTGACAGTCCAGCCACCAGGCCTCAGGCCATCCCTGGCTTGAAAGTGGGACTTCACCAAGGACCCACCCCTCTCCGCCCAGGAGCCTGTCTGCCTTCTGCTGCTATCAACCTCCAGGGTGCCCAGGCTATTCATACCAATGGACACCTGCAGACACATGCCAAGCCACCCTCAGTGCCCCCCTTGGCCTCCCTCTCATACCCATTGGCACACAAAGTCCAGAGATGGCCAAGACATCAGGGAGCTGGCATGTCAGCACCACCCCAAGTGTGTGCCCACATGGCCAGATTGCAACAGTGCTGGGGCTCAGCCCCAACTTCACTCCAAAATCAGAGTGAGCACCAGGAATGTGCAGATGCCAGGCAGCGGGAGCTGCCTGTGGGGGCAGGAGGGCTTCCCAGGTTTCCCAGAGTGCAGGGATACCCAGGTCTGCAGCTGCAGCTGGGCAGCTGCAGCTGTGCCTAGGAGGGCGGGGCTCCCAACCCTCCAACTCAGAAGGGGTGGGGCTTCTGCCTGTTCCTGGCTCCCCACTTGCTCCCTGGAGCATGCAGCCCTGGGCATGCCTCCCCTGCTGCAGCCAGTAACATGGCAGCAGTGCTCCAGATGAGCTGTCGTGGCCATCAAAATTATTCTTGTTTCCTCTCTCCCTTTTCCTTTTCACATTATTCCTCCATTGTATAAGTGTGGCTGGCTTTTTCTACTCCTTTTCTTTAATTTAATACGTATTCTGCAGGTGGAATATGTAAGTTCTATACACTAAAGGTGGGGGAATTTGCCAGAAATTTCTTTACCAACACTGTTATGTCCAAAACTTCTTAAATGGAACCAAGAGGTCTACTGAGGCTAGAAGAGAGCGAAACAGTGACAGTGGAAAGAACATAACTGTCATGTGGGCTAGTTTTCTCAAGGAATCACTGAAAGAAAAGTCATGCCCCATGCTTCACAAGTATTCTCTCATCTCATTTTAATTCATGAACGGTTAAGCATTCAGCTTAAGCCAAACTTGAACATTTTATTGATTCGTTCAGTACTATTCATGAAGATCATTTGTACTCACACAGTACGTTAGTGACTGGTGTTATTAGGTGAAAATGGAAATCTAGCTGAAAAGAGAAAAAGGAGACATATATTGGGGAGCAATTACCATATAAATAGACATTAACTATCTAAGAGAATTCTCCAACACAAAATAAGTGAAATAGGTCTTTTGGGGTGTTATTTCTGAGATTTCAAGTTGAAATGCTATTTTAACACACCCTCTCTCTCTTTGGCATTAGCAGAGGAAGAAAATCCTAAGGTTAAAATTTTCAAATGCTCATACTATAGCTATTATATATATATATATATAATATATCTATATATATAAACATGTTATCCAGTTACAGTGTATATATATATATATATATATAAACATGTTATCCAGTTACAGTGTATAAAAGGGTACAAAGTTAGAAACACTGCTATAATTTTTTATATGGAAATCAAAATAGCATATCATCAACATTCAAATCACATATAACATATATATTATGGAGGTTTAATAAAATCATGCAGATTAAAAATACTCAAAGTTTTAATTTATTTTTTGTCAGTTTTTAAGGGTTATAGAGGAGTTTCCTGAAATCAGTTTGGTATGAGGTGGTGATATTTTCAAGATAAATAGAAAATACAAGAGAATATGAAACCTTTTAAATCTAAGTCCTTATGGAATTTGAATACATGTATTGATTTGCTTTGCCATTAACTTAATATGCATCTTGAAATATAAGTTATTCCTTTACTTTGTTTATCAAAAATGTGAATTACAGTTGTTACACAATAAAATAAATTTTTTAAAAGAAAGAATAATTTATTGCAGGGACTTTTTATTCTTTTTATGTATATGTTCAAATATATTTTTCTATAATCTCCCCAAAAAGTGAATTAAGTTTATTTAACTATAAAGAAAGTAGGTTTTAAAAAAAGACTACAAAGTTAGGAAAGATTTTTCTCTCTCCTTTATTTCTAATATCTGTTTTTTATATTTTGAAAATCTTATGTAACAAACCTGCACATTGTGCACATGTACCCTAAAACTTAAAGTATAATAATAATTAAAAAAGAAAAAAAAGTAAAAGCTACAGTAAACTAAGGTTAATTTATTATTGTAGAAAAAAACCTTTAAAATAAATTTAGTGTAGCCTGTCTACATTATTAATAAAAAAAAGAAAGAAAATCTTACAATTTTTGCATATTTGTTGAAGATACAGGTTACTCTTTCTGTTTGACTTCAAAGACAATGATCGTTTATATTTGAATAATCTCACATTTCACAAAATCAATTTAAATTTTGTAGAACTGATAATAACTCTGCAAGGAAATTAATGCTCAATGAGCATGTGCAATATAGCTAGTGTCTAAAGTTAAGTAAGAATTACTGAGACACAAAGCCAAGTGTAAACTTCCACTTCTGTATTATATCCAGTATACTAAACTGCTTCTGAAATAACAAGGAAATTGATAATCCTTTTAAATAATAAATTATGCCTTCCTTGCAAGTATATACATTGGCTAATTTATAGGGTCCCTGAACATTAGCCAAGTCGATATTTGGCATTACCTAATATTCTTATAATAATTATCGTAGAGATTGCATTGTATTTGAATAAGGCTTTAGAGTTTATAAATCGCTATTATGTAAGTTGGCTCATTTAGCTATAACCAAATGTATGGCTTAGTCATTGGCTATATGACCTCATCCCAGTTCACACAGGAAAATTTCCATCCTATCACTTATTCAGAGCTAAAGCTTTCCAGGGCGTCTGTGATAACAGTCTTTGGAAATTCAAACAAGTGCGAGGAGGTTATGTTTATTCAGCAACAATCCCCTCTCCAAATCAGTTGATACTGACCTCCAAAACATTTCAGTGTCTTCTAAATAAGGTTTATTCACCCACTGAATCCAAATGTTTTGGATGAACCTCTAAACAAATATACATCTTCTCTTTTTCTTTTTTATTCAGGTGAAATTTGTATAACATGAAATTGATCATCTTAAAGAGAAAAACTCAGTGGCGTTTTGTACATTCACAATGCTGCGAAACCACCACCTCTATCTAGTTCAAACACGTTTTGTATTTTCAGTTTTGACTGTGTTCCACTCACTGTGCTAATGCTGACTGAAGGCTGAAGAGACATCATTTCTGAGCTCAAGAAACTCCCAGACTAGTGGGGAAGACAGACTTCGACAGGACAGTTTCCAGTGCTCTGTGTTGGTGCCAGGACAGAGGAGAAAACAGAACCCTCTTGGATGGGAAAGGAAAGCTCCTCTTGGGGAAGGGAAAGTGTTGGCGAAAGTGAAGCTTATCACATCTGATTAGATCTTTAAAGGCTAGAAAAGAATTATCCATCCCAAAGAGGAAAGGAAAACATTTGCCAGGCTCAGAGAATGCAGAGATGAAACTATGGAAGCTTGGAACAGCACCGTGTAGGGAACATTAAGTACTTCGCTCAAGCTGGAGCATAATATTTGGAAGGCAGGAAGGAAAAGTGCACGGAGATAGGACTAACACGTGGGCAGAAGCAGATCATGAAACACAGTGAAAAACACTCTTCTTAGGAGCTAGAAAACATTATCTGGCATGAAATAGGCAAATACTGAACCATTATAGCTGCTCTGGTCAGATGTTCATTTTGCATAGATCACCTCTTTGCGGTATAATTCACTCATCGGTAGGAGGCAAGAGTGGAGCCAAGGATGGCCACAAGAAGGTCAATTGCAGCTATTACTGAAATCCTGGATGGCCAATGGCAGCCACAGAAACAGAAAAAGAGCACTTAAGTAATAATTGGGGAGTAAAATCTGTGAAACATGGACATTTTAGATATGTTTGCTGAGAGTAAGAGAGGCCAGAAGTAGTACCCATGTTCCTAAGTTGATTGACAGGAGAAAAGCTCATACCAACAAATTGAAAAGTAAATTCAAGTATAAAATGAGTTAATTTCATTTGTAATGAGTTCTGTTGAGATACACTGTATTTGCAATGCCTGTGGTCCCTCCAGTGGTGTAACCCTGCAGTTTGGGATAGAGGTGGGCCACAGATACAGTTAGCATACCAAATACGGGCTGTGGTTAAACTCAATCTCAGGCATGGATGAGACAGTATCAGGAGATAATGTAAACTAAGTAACTGGGTAAAAATCAAAACAATGTCACAGTCTAGAGATATTAAATAAAGATTAAAAATGAACATTTAGCAACTAGCAAATTCCTAACAAATCTATCAGAATCTTTATCAATATAATTATTGCTTTGCATAACTTTTTCAAAAGCTTATGCAGGTATGTGGTAAGTGTATATATTTATGGTGTACATGAGATATTTTGATACAGGCGTACAAAGTGTAATAATCACATCACTGTAAATAAGTTATCCATTACATAAAGCATTTAACTATTCTTTGTGTTACAAATAAGCCAATTAAACTCTTTTGTTATTTTGAAATGCACAATAAATTATTGCTGATTGTAGTCACCCCATTGTGCTACCAACTACTAGATCTTGCTCATTCTTTGTATATTTGTACCTATTAACCATCCTTATTTCCCCATGTCCCCACTACCCTTCCCAGCCTTTGGTAACCATCATTCTACTCTTTATCTCCATGAGTTCAATTTTTTTCATTTTTAGCTCCCACAAATAAGTGAGAACATACAAAGTTTGTCTTTCTGTGCCTGGTTTATTTCACTTAACATAATCTTCTCCAGTTCCATCTGTGTTGTTGCAAATGACAGAATCTCATTCTTTGTTTATGGCAGAGTAGTACTCCATTGTGTATATGTACCACATTTTCTTTATCCATTTGTCTGCCGATGGACACAGTTTCCTTCCAAATACTGTCTGTTGTGAATAGTGCTGCAATAAACATAGGGGTATAGATATCTCTTCAACATACTAATTCCCTTTCCTTTGAGTATATACCCGTGGAATTGGCAGCTCTGTTTTTAGTTTTTTGAAGAGCCTCTTTACTGTTCTTCATTCTAATTTACGTTCCCACTACATGTACTGATTTATATTCTGACAATTAGTGTACAAAGATTGCTTTTTCTTTACATTCTCACCAGCATTTGTTATTCCCTGCCTTTTGGACATAAGCCATTTTAACTGGGGAGAGATGGTATCTCATTGTAGTTTTGATTTGCATTTCTCTGATGATCAGTAATGTTGAGCAACTTTTCCTATAACTGTTTGCCGTCTGTATGTCTCTTTTTTTTAAATATCCATCCAGATCTTTGGCCCATTTTTTAATAGAATTATTGCATTTCTCCCTACTGAGTTGTTTGAGCTCCTTATATATTCTGGTTATTGATCACTTATCAGATGAATAGTTTGCAATTATTTTCTCCCATTCTGTGAGTTGTCTGTTGATTGTTTCCTATGCTATGCAAGGGCTTTTAAATTTGATGTGATCTCATTTGTCCATTTTTGTTTTGGTTACCTGTGCTTGTGGGATATTACTCAAGAAATCTTTGCCCACTCCAGTGTCCTGGAGATTTTCTCCAATTTTTTCTTATAGTAGTTTCATAGTATGAGGTATTATATTTAAGTCTTTAATATATTTCAATTTGATTTTTGTATATGGTGAGAGATAGGGGTCTAGTTTCACTCTTCTCTGCATATGGTTATCCAGTTTTCCCAGCACCATTTAATGCAGAGACTGTATTTTTACCAGTGTATGTTCTTGGTATCTTTGTCAAAAATGAGTTCACTGCAGGTGTGTGGTATTTCTGGCTTCTCTATTCTGTTCTATTGGTCTGTGTATCTATTTTTGTAACAGTACCATGTTGTTTTGGTTACAATAGCTCTGTAGTATAATTTGAAGGCAGGTAATGTAATTTCTCCAGTTTTATACTTTTTGCTCAGGATGACTTTGTCTATTATGGGTCTTTTGTGGTTCCATATACATTTTTAGGATTTTTTTTCCCTATTTTCACGAAGAATGTCATTTGTATTTTGGCATGGATTGCATTGAATCTGTAGACTGCTTTGGGTAGTAGGGGTATTTTAACAATATTGATTATTGCAATTCATGAATATGCAATATCTTTTTCTTTTTTGCTATCCTCTTTAATTTCTTGCATCAATATTTTATAGCTTTCATTGTAGAGATCTTTCATTTCTTTGGTTAAGTTTCTTCCTTGGTATTTTATTTTGTTTGTAGCTATTATATTTATTTGTAGCTATTATTGTAGCTATTATAAATGGGATTACTTTCTTGATTTCTTTTGCAGATTTTTCACTGTCGGCATATAGAAATGCTACCAATTTTTGTATGTTGACTTTGTATCTTGAAAATTTTTTGAATTTGTTTATCAGTCCTAACAGGGTTTTTTTGGTGAAATTTTTAGGTTTTTCCAAATATAAGATTATAATATCTACAAAAAAGTATAATTTGACTTCTTCCTTTCCAATTTAGATGTACTCTATTTCTTTCTCTTGTGTGATTGCTGTAGGTAGGACTTCCAGTCAGTGTTGAGTAACAGTGATAAAACAGGCATTCCTGTCTTGTTCCAGGTCTTAGAGGACTGGCTTTCAGTTTTTTGCCCTTGAGTATGATACTAGCTCTTGGTCTGTCATATATGGGTTTATCATGTTGAGATATGTTCCTTCTATACCCAGTTCTTTGAGCATTTTCATTATGAAGGCATGTTGAATTTTATCAAATTTTTTAGCATCAATTGAAATGATCATATGGTTTTTCTCCTTCATTCTGTTGAGATAATGTATCACATGGATTAATTTGCATGTGTCATGCATGCATAGGTTTATTGCAACACTGTTCACAACAGCAAAGTCTTGGAACCAACCCAAATGTCCATCAATGATAGACTGGATAAAGAAAATGTGGCACATATACACCACGGAATATTATGCAGCCATAAAAAAGGATGGGTTCATGTCCTTTGCAGGGACATGGATGAAGCTGGAAACCATCATTCTCAGCAAACTAACACAGGAACAGAAAACCAAATACCACACGTTCTCACTCAAAAGTTGGAGTTGAACAATGAGAACACATGGACACATGTAGAGGAACATCACACATTGGGGCCTGTCAGGGGTTGAGGGGCTAGGGGAGGGATAACATTAAGGGAAATACCTAATGTAGATAATGGGTCGTGAGGTGCAGCAAACCACCATAGCATGTGTATACCTATGTAACAAACCTGCACGTTCTGCACATGTATCCCAGAACTTAAAGTATAATAGTAAAAAAATTGCATGTGTCAAATCATACCTGCATACCTAGGATAAATCCTATTTTGTCAAGATGAATGATCTTTTTAATGTTTTGTTGAAATCAGTTTTCTAGTATCTTGTTAAGTAGTTTTGCATCAATGTTCATCATGGATATTGGCCCGTAGTTCTCTTTTTTTTTTAAATGTGTCTTTGTCTGGTTTTGGTATCAAGGTAATACTGTCCTTGCAAAATGAACCTCAAAATATTTTCTTCTATTCTGTATCTTGGTATAGTTTGAGTAGGATTGCTATTATTTATTTATTCTGTTTTTTGGAATAGTTTGAGTAGGATTGGTATTAGTTCCTTAAATGTTTGGTAAAATTCAGCAGTGAAGCTGCGGAGTCCTGGGGTTTTCTTTGTTGAGATTCTTTTTATTATGGCTTTGATCATATTACTTGTTGTTTGCCTACTTAGGTTTTAGATTTCTTCTTGTTTCAATCTTGGTAGGTTGTATGTATCTAGGAATTTATCCACTTCTAGGATTTCCAATTCATTGTCATATAGTTGCTCACAGTAACCTCCATTGATCCTTTGAATTTCTGTGGTATCAGCTGTAATGTCTCCTTTATCCATACTGATTTTATTTATTTGGGACTTCTTTCTTCACTTCTTAGTCTTGCTAAAGGTTTGCTGGTTTTGTTTATCTTTTGAAAAACTCAATTTTTAACTTTATTGACTTTATTAACTTTATTGACTTTATTAACTGTATTGTGTTTCTTTTCAATTCAATTTCATTGATTTCTCTTCCGATCTTTATTATTTCTTTTCTTCTACTAATTTTGGGTTTGGTTTGCTCTTGCTTTTCTAATTCTTTAAGATGCATAATTAGGTTATTTATTTGAAGTTTACTCCTTTTTTCTCATAGGTGCTTATTGCTATAAACTACTCTCTTAGGAGCGCTTTCTCTGTATCCCAAGGTTTTTGTACATTGTGTTTCCATTTTCATTTATTCCAAGAAATTTTTAAATTTCGGTCTTAATTTTTTTATTGACCAGCTGGTCATTCAGGAGCATATTCTTTAATTTCTGTGTGTTTGCATAGTTTTCAAAACTCCTCTTATTATTGATTTCTAGTTTTATTCCATTGTGATCAGAGAAGATAACTAATATAATTTCATCATTTTTGAAGACTTGTTTTGTGGTCTAGCATATAGTTTATCCTTGAGAATAATCCACGTGCTGAAGAGAAAAATGTGTATTCTGCCGCCATTGGATGAAGTGCTCTGTAAATATCTATTAGGTCCATTAGGTCTATAGTGTAAATTAAGTCTGATGTTTCTTTATTGATTTTCTGTCTGGATGATCTGTCCAATGCTGAAAGTGGAATGTTGGCATCTAGGGCTGTTGTCGTACTGGGGTTTATCTCTCTCTTTAGCCCAAATATTACTTGCTTTATATATGTCTGTGCTCCAATGTTGAGTGCATATATATTTACAATTGTAATATCCTCTTACTGAATTGGCTCCATTATTGTTACATAATGACCTTCTTTTTCCCTTGTCATAGATTTTGTCTTGAAATCTATTTTGTCTGATATAAGTATGGCTACTTCTGCTTTTTTTTAGTTTCAATTGGCATGGAATATCTTTTTCCATTCCCTTATTTTCAGTCTATGTGTGTCTTTACAGGTGAAGTGTGTTCCTTGTAGGCAACAGATTGTTGGGTCTTATTTTTGTATCCATTCAGCCACTACATGTCTTTTGATTGGAGAGTTTAATCTATTTATATGCAATGTGATTATTGATAAGTAAGGGTTTACCCCTGCCATTTTGTTACTTTTTTACTGGTTGTTTTGTGGTCTTCTCTTCCTTCTTTCTTTCCTTCCAGTCTTCCTTTTACTGAAGGTAATTTTCTGTTGTGTTTTGTACTTTTTGTGGATATGTTGTATGTTTTTTGATTTGCGGTTACATGAGGCTTGCAAATAATATTTTATTACCCATGATTTGAAACTGATGACAACTTAACACTGCATAAACAAAGAAAAAATTAATAAAAACTCTGCACTTTAACTTCATCCTCCTACTTCTTAACTTTTTGTTGTTTCTGTTTTTATCTTATTATACTTCCTGTGTTTCAAAAAGTTGTAATTATTTTTGATCAGTTCATCTTTTCATCTTTCTACTTAAGCTATGAGTAGCTTACTCACCACAATTTCAGTGTTATAATATTCTGTGTTTTCTGTATACTTACTATTACCAGTGAATTTTTTACCTTCAGATGATTTCTTGCCCAGGAATGTCCTCTTCTTTCAGATTGAATAATTTCTTTTAGCATTTCTCGTAGGACGAGTCTGTTGTTGATGAAAGCCCTTAGCTTTTGTTTGTCTGGAAAGGTCTTTATTTCTTCTTTGTGCTTGGAGGGATATTTTTACTGGATATACTATCGTAGAATAAAAGTTGTTTTCTTTCAACACTTTAAGTATGTCACGCCACTCTCTCCTGGCCTGTATGGTTTCCACTGAGAAGTCTGCTGCCAGATGTATTGCAGCTCCGTTGAATATTATTTGTTTCTTTTCTCTTGCTGTTTTTAAGATCCTTTCTTTTCCTTGAGTTTTGGAATTTGAATAGTAAATGCCTTGGTAGTCTTCTTTGGTTTAAAGCTGCTTGGTGTTCTATAACCTTCTTGTACTTGAATATAGATATCTTTCTCTAGGTTTGGGAAGTTCTCTGTTATTATCCCTTTGAATAAATTTTCTACCCCTATCTTTCCCTCTATCTCTACTTTAATACCAATAATTATTAGGTTTGCCCTTTTGAGACTATTTTCTAAATCTGGTCAATGTTCATTGTTGTCTGGGCATTGAAGGGTTAGGTATTTATTGTAGTCTTTGCAACCTGGGCTTGTCAGCACCCATCCTTCTTAGGAAGGCTTTCCATATATTTGAAGTGACTCCGTGTTGTGATCTAAGTCTTTGGTCACTGCAGCCATATCTACATTAGGGGAAACCCCAAACACAGTAAAGCTGTGGCTTTTGCAGACTTGCAGAGGTATTACCTTGGTGGTCTTGGGTAAGATTCTCAAGAATTTCTTAAATTACCAGGCAGATACTCTTGTTCTCTTCCCTCACTTTGCCTGAACAAACAGAGTCTCTCATTCTGTGCTGAGCTGCCTGGAGCTGAGCTCGGGGTGGCACAAGCAACCTTGTGGCCACTATCACAGAGATTGCACTGGGTCAGACCCAAAGCCCGCACAGTACAAGGCCTTGCCCAAGCCCCATGGTAACCATTGTCTAGCCACTGCCTATGTTCACTCAAGGCCCAAGGGGTCTATAATCAGCAAGTGGTGAATCCAGCCAGGCTCGTGTCCTTCTTTTCAGAGAGACAAGTTCCCCCTGTCCCTGAGAAGGTCCAGAGATGCTGTCTGTGAACAACGGCTTCTAGTCGGAAACCTTTGGGATCTACCTGGTGTTCTATTCTACTGAGGCTGAACTGGCACCCAAGTCACAAGACAAAGTTTTCCTACTCTTCCTTCTCCTTTACACAAGCAAAGGAGTCTCTCCCTATGGCCAGAACTGCCCCAGGCCCACAGCAACTACTGCCTGGCTGTCATCAATGTTCAGTCAAGGCCAAAGGGCTCTTCAGTCATCTTGCAATGAATGCTGCCAGGCCTGAGTCTCTTCCTTTACAGACTTGGGTTCCCCTTTGGCCCAGGGCAAATCCAAAAATGCCATCCAGGAGCCAAGGCCGGGAATTGCAGATCCCAGCTGCCCACTTGGTGCTCTACACCACCGTGGCTGATCTAGTACCCAGGCTTCAAGACAGAGTCCCCTTCACTGTTCCTTCTCCTTTCCTCAAGCAGAAATAGTCTTTCCCCATAACCACCATATCTTGGGATGTGCTAGGTCACACATGAAACCAGCATGGCTCTGAGTTTCATCCAAAGTCCACAATAGGTACTTCCTGGCTCCCACTGCTCATTATTCAGTGCCCAAGGGCTCTTTAGTCAGCAGGTGATAAATCCTGCCAAGACTCCATCCTTCCCACCAAGGAAATGGGTTCCCTTCTGGCCCAGGTTGTGTCTAGAAATCTCATCTGGAAGCTAGGGTCTAGAATGAGGGCCTCGAGACTCTGCCTGTTGGCCTATTCTACTGTGGTTAAGCTGGTATCCAAGTTGCAAGACAAAGTCCTCTTTCCTATCCTCTTTCCTCTCCTTAAGCCTAGAAAAGAGGCCTCTTCTGGAGCAGTGAACTGCATTACCTGGGATTGGGGCAGGGGTGATGCAAGCACTCCCTTGGCCACCCTGGTTGGTGTCTCAGTAGGTCACATGCCCCCCAAATCCACTGGCTTTGAGCCCAGTTCAGCACTAGGACTCATCTAGGAGTTGTAGTCCTTGTGTCCTAGACTGTCTTTCTAGTTTGTTTTGGAACCCAGAGCATTTTAGCTCATGGTGGCAGGGTGCTCTAACTCAGGTTCTGACCACTCAGATGGACAATTTGCTTCTGGCTATAGCTGATCTAAATGCTTCTTGTATGGACATCAGCTGAGTTCTGTCCTGTGTCACTTTCCACTGATATAGGGCAGCACTGAGTTCCAGTGCAAAGTCCCAAAGTTGCTGCACTCTCTCTCCTCTAAGTGCACAGATTTTCTCCATGCCACACGGTCACTTTCAGGGAATGAGAGAAGGGTGTTGTAGGCGATTCAAGGCTGCCTTTCCTACCCTCTTTAGTGCCTGGTTCCTTAACATGATGTTAAAACCAGGTACTGTGATCACTCACCGGATTTTGGGTTCTTATGAAAGTGATTTTTTTCTGTAAATAGGATTCATTTTGGTGCTCCTGTTGGAGGAACAATTTCTGGAGGCTTCTATTTGGCCATGGTGCTCCACTTCCCCCTCACTTTTAATTTTTTTAAACTCAAAGCTATCAATAAAATTTCTGCGGTAACACTGTGAAATTCCATGTCATTATTAATTTTTTAATTTTTAATGAAGTACATTCTTTACAAATTTAGTCCTTAAAATTTGTTACTTTATAATTAAAAATCATTTAAAAGACAGTATTAGATAAGAATGGAGTTAAAACTTTTCAACAGAATAATTCATGGGTGGTAATACAAAAATGGATGTACCCATATTTGTCCATGATTTTACTAATGCAAAGGACTCTAGGATAACTTAAAACATGAAAATATATGGGTATATAAAGGATATAATCTTCTTATGACAGTATCTAATTTTAATTTAGATTTGAACTTTTCACTTCCATTTATAGAACTAATTTTGTGGAGTTTTTTAAAAGGTATATTACTTGCTGATTAACCAAATTAGATATTTATATGGGGCAAATAAATTCCTTGTGGTTAACATGGGATATTCATACCAGAGCCCATTTTTATAAAGCTGCAAGAAAGATCCAGTAGAAAAAAAAAGAACAGCGTAAGATACTGGAAAAAGAAGGAATAATTGATAAGTCAAGGTCTGAAATGATCTGAGAGAAAGGGGTCAAGAGCACAAGTGATGGATCTGGCTTTCAATCCAAGTAGGGATGCCCTGCATCTTGTGAGATTACAAGGAAGGCAGGTAATAAGAGAGCCCCTGAAACAGTTTGAGAGCAGAGAGTTACCTCCTCAGTGTCTCAGTTTTCCCAGTGAGAGGTGATGGCCCCAGGGCCAAGGCTGAGTGAGCTGGGATTCTATGGGAAGCTTGGAGAGTGGGACTGCCGTGGCTATCCCTGAGAGGGACTTGACCTGCACAGGTTGGAATGAGAGCCAAGCCCCACCTGTGGTGAGAGCCTGCTCATTTGCCACTGCAGAAGCACGTGTGGCCACACCTGTTTCCCTAGCATCACAGAGAAACCCAGGTTTCCAGTTGGAATATGTTGGGTAAACAAATTTTGGTAATGTGAGTTGATCTTCCTATTGCTACGATAGATCAATCATTTGGAATTATAAATTTTAGTTACCAAAATTACTCAGAAAGAAGGAATCCGTATGATTATAAACTTGATCCTGAAATTGGGGTGTGTTGAGTAGGTTTTTGGAAAGTACGGTGGGAAAGGAATTTGAGATGGAAGAGGAAGTAGTTTCTGTGCTCAATATATGATTCAAATAGGAATGGGGCAGTGAAGAAAGTCAGGGGAATCAAAAAACGTGGAGCTCTGTAAGGCCCAGGAATAAATACTATGGGAATTTGGATGTAAAAGAATGGCAAGGCTAAATGTGAGACTAAGTGTAGTTTATTAGTGTTTCACAAAGAAAATATTTCCTTTTGCAGACAAAGTCCTTGGCATGGCTGGAGAAGTCGTGGAGATAAGAATGAAGAGAGTTAAGGGCCTGGAAGGATATGGAGAGAAAAGGTGTAATCACCTGATGGGGTCTTCCTGCTCACTACACAGACAAAATCATTTCACTGAGACTGCAACACTGCAGTAAAGAAAGAGTTAAATTGACATGAGGCCAGTCACATAGGAGAAGGGGTTATTACTCAAATCAGTCTCCCCAAAAGCTTGGAGGTTAGGGTTTTGCAAGGATGGTTTGGTGGGTTGGGGCTAAAGAACTGAGAACATTGATTGGTTGGGAATGAAATCACAGGGGTGTGGAAAACAGTTCTTGTGTGCTGAGTCACCTTCTGGGTGGGGTCACATGACCTATTGAGTCACAAGTCAGGGGTCCCAGTAGAGTCTGCAGTCATCAGAAATTCAAGTCTGAAAAGGCATCTCAAAAGGCCAGTCTTAGGTTCTACAATAGTGATGTTACCCACAGGAGTAAATGGGGAAGTCACGTAGCTTGTGACCTCTGTAACTGGATGGTTTTCATTTAACTATGCCTATATCTTAATAGAATTCAGGCCCTTCTCATAATCCGAACCTTGTGGCTTTTCATCGGTTTTACAAAGGTGGTTCATTATCACCGTTGTAAGGGCTATTATCATCCTTGCTTTAAGGTTGAAGCACAAACTCAATTTCTTCCCAAAGTTAGCTTGACCTATGCCCAGGATTGACCAAGGACAGCTTGGAGGTCAGAAGTAGGATGGAGTCAACTATGTCAGATTACTCTTACTGTCACAATTTTGCAAAGGTGATTTCAAAGGTTGGGATGGACTATTTCTGTAGAATGTAGGATTCTCTCAGGTAGATAGAAAGGTTGAGGGTAGAGGGAGGTGTATGCCAGGTGCCAGCAATTCCATAAATAAATGTGTCCAAGAAGGAAATAGATTCTCCTTACACAGCAAGCAGGGGTCTCCATGCAGAGGGGAAGGTTTCCCACATAAATAAAGGAGTGGAGGTGCCTGTTAGCCCAAGTCACGCCATTTTGCAGACGCTCACCATTTTATAAACTTGGGTCCGAATGGAAAATTCCACCAGGGCGTGGGCCGTGAGAAACATCCTGTTGGACAGGGGACAGGTCCCAGGCCCAACCCCTGACTGAAGTAAATTCCTTCCTTATCAGCAGCCCAAGACAGTGTCCCCACCCCATTTTGCAACAATCCCAGGCCTCTCCTGCCTGGGCCTATAACTGCCCCAGCCTATAAGCAGGAGGGGGGCTCCAGCGCTCTTTTGTCCAATAAACCTGTGTTACCCTTGAGCTGCTTCTGTTCCGTTCCTTCTCCCTTTGGCTCTAACAGTACCCAGTCAGCCCTGCAGTGCCTTCCTCCATCACACTCTACTAGAGTAACCAGTTCACAGCCCCTCAGAAGCTCCTGTATCTGAAGATGCCTTCCCTGGAAGTGCGCCGAAGCCTGGACGGCCTATGGCCCTGCTCTAGCCCCTGCGGAGCCACATCTGGGCTCACTGGCAGATGAGACTGCAGGCTGACTGCACCAGGCTTGTTTGGCTGCATTGTTTGAAGCAGAACGAAGACATCCCCTTGCGGTCCCCCCAGAAGTGGTGCTAGTGGGACTTTTAGATGTCAGTTCAATTCTCGTGGAAACACTATTCATTTCACAGTTTAGATAACATCTTCCTTCAAGGACATCCTGGGATCACACAGGCCACTGCAATAAGGGAGGGGATGGCGGATGGCAAAGCCTGTTGCTGGCGGCTGTGCTCTAGGTCTGGTGAGGGGAAGGCCTCTCTTCTCAGCAACCCCGTGCTGTCACTATGCTTCTGGTATCCCATTCCAATATTATTTTCACTTTGTTTCAACAGTTTCTCTTTTTTCTTTCAAGACTTTTTTCTGCCTTTATTTCTAATTTTTACTGAGGCCTCTTTTTAACCCCTCATCCCCAACTCACCCCTGCATGAAAACACCCTGTGATAGTCAGCTGGATGCCAGCTCATCTTGGCGGCAGTCCCCAGCCAATCAATACAGCAGTTGTCAGGGTGCTGCTGTGAAGGTGTTGTATATATGTGGTTGAAGCCCATATTCAGTTTATGTGTAAGTGAGATTTTCCTAGATAATCTGGGTGGGGCTGATTCATTCCCTTGAAAGAACCTAAGGGAAGAGCTGAGATTTGCCACAGAAGAAAAAATTGTGCCTGGAGACAGCAGCGTCAGCTCCCATTGGAGTTTCCAGTCCAACAGTTCTCTTCCTGACTGACAGGCTGCTCTAGGGGTTTTGGTCTTGCCTAGCCAGCTTCCTAATCAAGAACCCATTCCTTGCAGTAAATCTCTTAATGTTTATCTCTTACTGGTTTTGTTTCTGTGGTTGAACCCTACCTGATTCCACCTTTTTGTTTTCTCCCTCCATGGTGTGCTGGAGGCAAATAGAACACCATTTACTAGAGGGACAGGTTGCCTAAGCGATTCCATCATCTGTAAAAAACCAGCATATGAAAGCTTGTCTTCAACGCTCACTGAGAGGATTAAATGGTGTGTTACATGTATATGCCATGCCGCAAGGCAAAATCACAATCCTTTAGTTCCATTTCCTTCCTCTGTCCTGTTTCTTTTTCCTCTTATTTACATTGTTCCTCTTCTAGTAACATCTTTTACAATGTGTATTTGATTTTATAAAAAACTTTCTCATTTAAGTCTCCAATATCCATAAATAATAAAGTATCTTTTCAATGGCATGGGACTATTAGCACTTGAAATAACTGAAATCATCAGAATTTGTAAGCAGATCTCTTCATTTTTCAGGTTTTAATTCAATAAGTGAAAGCTGTGGGTCCCTTTTTTTTCTCCTAACAGAGGATTCAGAGTGTAGATTACTAAATAGGCAGCACAGTGGAGATCAATAGGTGAAAAGTAGTCACTATATATTCTTGAAACGGTCAAAGCTTTTCAACATTCCCTTAAAATGCTAATTCAAGCATTCATATTTCATTGTTTTTCTGCTCTTGCCTTGCGCAGGATAATGGATTCTTGGTAGTAAAAATCATATATTTCTTCCTTTTTGTAGAGTGTGCCTTTCCCTCCTCAAGTCCGCCTGCAACCTCCTTTCATTCGTCATCAGTTTGAGCACTTCACTGCTAGACATTCTCTTTGAAATGTCTCAGGAGCTAAACGTCTAATCCCAAATGCTCTATGCAGTGTATCATCAAAGAAAATAAAACCATACAACCTAAACTTAATTATAGATTGCCTAAATAATTTCAGTGGGAAATCAGAAACAGAAAAAATACATGGAATACACACGTAAAGTAGCATAATGCTTCATCTTTCAATGGGAAGAAAATGGCCTCTAGAACTCACTTGCTCCAAGTAATAATCCTGTTATTTCCTAAAATGTGGAGCACAGTCTACACTAGGAGCTCTCTGAGACGGCTACACGTGGAATCCCACTAGGTTGGAAACATCTTGACTTTCAACTTGCATCCAGCATCAATTACATCGGCATCCCTGAGGGTGGGGTCTAGGAGACAGTACTTCTCAAAAGGTACAATGGAATTTGAGACTCTGATTTACACTGAGCTCTTCTTCCTCAAAGTGTGGTTCAGTGGTTCAAGGCCCACCAGCACTGGAGACTTGCAGAATCACGGGCCCCTCCTCAGACCTGTTCAAACAGTCTGCTTTTTAACAAGACTCATAGGTGATTCACTGCTCTAATTAAAGCAATGCTTCATTCCTCTACTTGTTTTGCTCAAAGGTCTTTCATAATTTTTTTTGTTATTTCCTGCACAGTAAGGAGTGGGTTTAGATTCTCCAGTATTCTAAGAAATCACTGTTTTTGTCATATTTATTTTGCATAATTCACACTTTTTATTTTATCAAAGTGTCTATTTACCTGACTGGCTAGCTTTTTAAGATGGAATATCCTGTGTTTTAAGCGACACGTAATTTATTAAACAGTCATATTCTGTTGCCATGATTTGAGTGTTTGTCCTCTCCAAAACTCATGTTGAAATTTAATACCCAATATGGCAGTATAGAGAGGGGGGGCTTTTTAGAGATGATTGAATCATGAGAGCTCTTTCCTCATGAATGGACTAATCCATTTGTTGATTTGGGATTAATTTGTTGATTAATGGATTAATGAGTTACCAAAGGAGTAGGACTGGTGGCTTTATAAGAAGAAGAAGATGAACCTGAGCTAGCATTCTCAGCCTTCTCGCCATGTGATGCCCTCTGCAGAGTCCTAAGGCCCTCACCAGATGCAGGCCCTCAACCTTGGACTTCACAGCCTCCATAAGTATAAGAAATAAATCTTTGTAAATGACCTATGTTGTAAGCAACCAAAAATGGACCAAGACATTTTTCCTTAGCAAGATATTCAATCTGGCTAGACCAGGAGGAATGGCAAGCATATAATTATAACCTAAGTACAAAAGAATATTCCTTTAGACCTCAGCCTGTCACAGAAGAAAAACTGGCAGATTAGAGAAAATTTCTAGGAGAAATGTCCCTCCATTTTGTATCTAATTCGGTTCTTGTCATATCTAAACACTTGACCCTGCCTTTCACAATGAATTAGCACCTTTTCCTTCTTTCTCTCTTAAAACTTTCCAATTGAATTTAATTTACAGTCAATCAAAATATGATGGCCTTACCAACTTCCTCACATGCACATCTTTTTTTATTTTATTTTATTGTTCTAAAGTAACATTCGAACACGCTGTGGAAATACAGGCATTGTTGTATTTAATTTATGACTCTACATGCTCTTCACTTTTACTTCCCCTCTTGGTAGAGATACTTAATGGTTTTTTAAACAAAATTCAGAAGTTAATTACTGACCTTCTGTTAACAGAAGGCAAGTCTAGAAACTAAACCCAACTGGCCTTTGCTAAAGTTTTTTCAACTTCTTATAATAGATGCAAAGGGATAATACAATAAATAATTTGAAACATAAAGTAACAAATTTTTATTAATGCATTTTTCTAACTTTAGTAAAGTGCTTTTTAAAATTTTATATCAATGATGTCACTTCATACTGACACAGCTGGTGACAAGAAAGATAAGTCAAACAATGGAGGAATTTAGGGAATATTTTCCAAGGGTGTGGCCCTGGTGATATTTATATCTGGGGCTACTTCAAATTCACATTACATGTGGGTAGAACAAAAACTGATGCACTACATAAGAGTTTTCTAATATATAATTTTCCCTCCTTAGGAGAGTTACTACTAAGAAAATAAAAAAACAAAGTCAACTTAAAGATGGGCCTCACAGCCCCAGCCTTCCTTCTTACTCTGATTTTAGATGTTACTTTTATTTCTATCTTGTCTACACATCGGTGCACACACAGAATAATTTGTGGTACAGCCAAACACTACAATGGCACCTGTGTGACTGTACCCTAAATATATTTAAAGAATACCAGAGCCTCATTTCCTTTTGGTCAAGTCTCAAAGCATTCAATCACTCCAGTGCCAATGTGGTTGATGGTGTGGAGTTAAGCAGCCAGTCCCTTTGGGAGCGAGGCTGCCTGCTGCATTTGCTCTCACCACATCCTTGAGATTCTTCCCAAAGTAGAAAGCTTTTCCTATTCCTTAGGATTCCTTCAGACATAATAGCTATGTTGTTTTTTCTGCCTTCTTTTTTTGCCTTTTATTCCAAGACCCAAATCCAGGACAATTGCAACACTTTGGCCACAATTTTCATAATTATTGTACCATTTCAACACAATAGCTCTCCAAATCCGCTATTACTACTATACATTTTCTCTTCCACTAATGTAGAACAGGTTAATGACAGATTGACATATTAACCAATATTGAAATAGTTTACCTGTATAAGAATCTGTATGATATTTTCCTTTGGGGGTATAGTAGTAAGCTGTCAACTCCCCTACATATGCCCTAAGATATAGACATATTTGGGCATGTCTTTGTTATCCATAGAATGTTTTGAAAATGATGATTCTGACTACAACAAGATGTTTCCTTATGTCAGCTCCCTTAGAATCATATCCTAGTGTAAAATCTAAAATCTCTCAGAGAAACTCAAATCAAAGGGCAAAATATCTTTTAGTCTTCTTTAGTGGTTACTAATGACTTCTTAATTGAGCATAGAAGAGGCTTAGCTGCTTAAGAAACAGGGCACAACAGAACACATCTGGACTCGAGAAGATACCAGCTCGGCCAGGAGTGTGGGGACCTCCATCCAAGGCCTCAGTGAGGATAAGTGGGATAGAAAGCTGCAGGTCTCACATGGTCTGGCAAGTAAAGTACTTGGCAAAAGCCATCACACAGAGGGTCAAGAGTGGGGAGGAAGAAACTGGAAGATTCCAAAGATGAGGCCATGGACTGTGCTCTTTCATGCACACAGTATGTCTCCCTCTTGGGGGTTGAATTGTATCCCTGTAAATTCAAATGTTGAGGTCCTAATCCCCAGAAACTTGGAATGCGAAATTATTTGAAAATAGTCACTACAGAGGTCATAGGTTAAAATGAGTTCATTAGGGTGGGCCTTAACCCAGTATTATTGGTGTCCTCAATAAATGAGGAAGCTTGGGCACAGGCATGGTTACAGGAGAACGCCGTGTGAACATGATCATCTGTGAAGCAGGAGAAAATCCTGAAACAGATTCTCCCTCACAGCCCTCAGAAGGAACCAACACTGCCAACACCCTGATTGTGGATTTCCAGCCTCCAGAACTGTGAGATAAATGCCTTTTGTCTAGGCCATCCAGTTTGTGGTACTTTGTTAAGGCAGCCTTAGCAGATGCACACAAATCCCTTGAGGATCTCTGAGGTTAGCACCTGGGAAGGCATATCCGCCCCACTTGGAAATGCAAATGTGTTCATTTCCCACTCAGGAGATAATGAGCATCTTTTCTAAGGAGAAAGAATAGCAACTGTTCCCTTTCTCCTGTAGGATCAGTTGTGGCTACTTTCTTTTTATTCAAGCATTAAACACAAAGTCTAAAAGCTCTCTTCCTTGTTGCTTCTAGAGCACCCCACCAAACACAGATTTCATGGCTTCTTTTCTGACATGCTATGCTAATTACACTTTATTCTGCAACATTTTCCTTAAGTGTATCACCAAACTGAAGTGTTAGCCAAAATAACATTTATAGGAGCTATGTACATACCTCTCTCTCTCTCTCTCTCTCTTCCTCTAAATTTAAAAGACTGAGTGGAGGATTGGGTCCCTTCTTTCCTTTTCAATTCATATTTTGAATTCCATCTTTTTAGTCTACACCCCTAATCAGTCATCCATTCCCCTCATCACACTGTCACTTTTATTGAGAGCATGAAACACATTACAAGCTTTTTTCTAGCCACATCCAGCAGTAGTCTAATCAGTACCTTTCTGGCAGCTGTTTTATTTCCAAAGAGAATTGTATTTAGCACAGGCATATTTAAAGGCATATTCCCTGAACTCTTTCAACAGGCTTGCAACTTCTTATCTATTTTCCACCAAAATGAGCCATTCATAAATCTGTAAGGTTTTTTTTTTCCCCCCTAAGGTTCATATGACTGCAAAAATATCTTAGAATTATACATGGTGAATTTATAATAACAGTTCCCACACTACTTTTCATATGACAACTGCTTTATTCCTTGTAAACAAATCCTAGAAAGAAAAGTCCTTCATAAGAATCCATTCCTTTCCTTCATAGCTTTTGAAACAATGTACATTTCTGTTTTAGCCTCTGACTTCTTTTCTCCTGGAGGGATAAGTGCAGGGAGAATAAAAGAGTCAGAGGTTCCTGTCTTTTCATACTTTCCCTCCCCACTCTGTTCTTCCTTTGGGGCTCCCATGCACAGGGTCTCACATCGTTGGCTCCTTTCTGAAGCCCTTGCCTGCCAGCTGCCTTCTTTTCCTGGGGTGCTGACACTCAACAGGCACCTGGCTGCACTTAAACCTTCATAAATTCAGTCTCACATTTCCTGATCTTATGGATTTCACATTTTCTAAATTCCTGATTAGTATTTTATTAGTGAGCAGCAAGTTGAGCCTGAAAGAGAATCAAACAAGCCTTCATCCTCTGTTGAAATGATATGAACCCCATCTTCTCATGTTCATATGTAAGGAATCATTTTCACAGTGGGAAGTGATTGTGAGGAAAATTTGCTCCCACGTGCCTGGGAGCACCAGTGTTGGGGCTGAGGGGCCGTATATTAGTCTGTTTTCATGCTGCTAATAAAAACATATCTGAAACTGGGTAACTTATAAAGGAAAGAGGTTTAATGTGCTCACAGTTCCACATGGCTGGGGAGGCCTCACAATCATGGTGGAAGGTGAATGAGGAGCAAAGTCACATCTTACATGGTGGCAGGCAAGGGAGCTTGTGCAGGGGAACTCCCATTTATAAAACCATCAGATATCATGAGACTTATTCACTACCATAAGAACAATATGGGAGAAACCACCCCCATGATTCAATTATCTTCACTTGGCCCCACCTTTGACATGGGTATTATTACAATTCAATAATACCCATGTGGGACACAGCCAACCCATATCAGGCCACAACAGAAAGGATGGAGAGAAGGTGTCTGTATCTCAGCAGAGGCCAATAAGGTAAACTTGACTGACTCTTTTATAACTTACTAATGTATTTGCATAAATAAAAAGTGTTATGGACTGAATTAATAGAAATTTTTGTGGGCCTCCCATAATTTATATGTTGTATCCAAATCCACAGTACCTCAAATATGACTATAATTATAAATAGGGTCTTTAAAGATATAACTGTGGTAAAATGAGGTTATAGGGGTGGTCACTAATGCAATATGACTTATGTCCTTAAAAGAAGAGGACATTAGACACATACAGAGGAAAGACCATTTGAAGACACAAGAAGAAGATGGCCATTCACCAGCCAAGAGAGGTCTCAGAAGAAACCAGGCATGCTGACACCTTCATCTCAGACTCTAGCCTCCAGAACTCTAAGAAAAAACTTTCTTTCGCTTAAACCACCCAGACTGTGGTACCTTGTTATGGCAGTCCTAGCAATCTGAAACCCATCCTGCATAACCTCTACCTACAGCTATGAGAAGCTGTAAAACAGCAATGTTTCTTCAACATGTCACACATCAGTTTCAAAGGAGGTTTCAATTTGCCATCCCCAGGTGCCATCCCTGTCACTCCTAATCACTTTCTGTAAGTTGGATGGGACGAGTAAGCATTTAGTTAACTCCATTTGAGAGCAAACTTCAGAAGTGCCTACTTCTCGATTGTCTTCCCATGACTGGAAATCGTTGTCACTAGCTGGCGTACAAAGCTTCTGCTCCCTACTTCATGCCATTGGACCCTTCGGGCAGTTCTGCTTTGCTCACAGCTGTCATCTGGGGATGGTATTCCCTGGGTTGTCCTGCCACAGCTGCGCCTGTCTCACGGACAGTTGTTGCCATTCTGTGTGTACAAGCAGGACCATTAATGTTCCCTAATGTCCCACAGGCTCCCTCAGCTGGTTGTCAACCCAGGGCCACCCACACTTTTGCAGGTTGAAATAGGACATACTCAGCTCTTCGCACCACGACCATCCTAATGTTTCTTTCTTTTAGAAATAAATGACGTAGACTCTATTTATGGCTTTTCTGAGATGAGTTGTTGTTGTTGTTGTTAGCCTGAGCCTCAGCGCACTCCTCTCCCCCATCTCTCTTCCGCCCTGGCCACCCCTGTCCTTTCAATGCCAAGCACACTCCATTCTGAGCGTGTGTCCAGTGCTGTTTCTAGGGTACCCACCACTGGGAAGACAATGGCTCTTTCTCTTCCTTTCTTCAGGTCTTTGCTCAAAATGTTTCCCTTCCTTTAAACTTTCCTGATTATCTTAAAACACATCACTATCATTTTCTTTCTTTCACCTAGATTTATTTTTGTGTAATACTATTTTTCACTGCTCTGATACTACATCAAATATCTATGTATCTATTATTGTGCATTTACCTCCATTGGAATGTAAACTACATGAGGGAAGGGACGCTGTATATCCTGTCCACTACTGTAATCCCAGCACCTAGAATAATATTGGCTCATAAATGCTTCAGAATGTTACTCCTCTGAAGCAATGCAGAAATCAATAAGGAGCATCCCTCCTTTATAGCAGTTCCAAGTAATTCCAAGACACAAACCCAGTGGTGGTAAATCTGGCTTAAACCATCAAATGGCTCATTTAAAAATACAATTTAAAACTTTTATTTTAGATTGGGGGCACATGTGCAGGTTTGTTAACTGGGTATATTGCATGATGATGAGGTTTGGGATACAACTGGTCACTCGGGTACTGAGCATAGTACCCAATAGTTAGTATTTCAACCCTTACCTCCCTTCCACCTCTAGTAATCCCCAGTTTCTGTTATTATTATCTTTATGTCTATGAGTACCCCCTATTTAGCTTCAGTGAGAACATGTGGTATCCGATTTTCTGTTCCTGTGTTAATTTGCTTAGGAAAATGACCTCCAGCTGCATCCATGTTGCTGCAAAGAATATGATTTCGTATTTTTTATGGCTGTATAGTATTTCATGGTGTATATGCACCATATTTTCTTTATCCAATCTACCATTGATGGACATGTAGGTTGATTCCATATCTTTGCTATTGTGACTAGTGCTGTGATGAACATATGAGTGCATGTGTCTTCCTGGTAGAAGAATTTATATTCCTTTGGGTATGAATCTAATGTCATCCAATTGCTGAGTCAAATGTTAGTTTTGTTTTAAATTATTTGAGAAATCTCCAAAATGCTTTCGACATGGTCTGAACCTATTGACATTCCCACCAGTAGTGTATAAGCATTCTCTTTTCTCTGCAGCCTCACCAGCATGTACTTTTTTTTTTTTGACTTTTCAATAATAGCCATCTGACTGGCATGAGATGGTATTTAACCATGGTTTTCATTTACATTTCTCCAATGATTAGTGATGTGGAGCATTTTTTCATGTTTGTTGGCTGCTCATATGTCTTCTTTTGATAAGTCTCTGTTCACGTCTTTTGCCTGCTTTTTAATGGGATTTTTTTGCTTGTTCCTTATAGATTATGGATTATGATTTTTGCTTAAGTTCCTTCTAGATTATGGATATTAAACCTTTGTTGGCTGCATAGTTTGCAAATATTTTCTCCCATTCTGTAGCTTGTCTGTTTACTCCATTGATGGTTTCTTTTGCTGGGCAGAAGCTCTTCAGTTTAATTAGGTCCCACTTTCCAATCTTTGTTTTTGTTGCAATTGTTTTGGAGGACCTAGTCATAAATCATTTCCCAACACCAATGTCTAGAATGTCTCCTAAGTTTTTTTCTAGAATTCTTATAGTTTGAGGTCTCACATTTAAATCTCTAATCCACCTTGAGTTAACTTTGGGATATGGTGAGAGATAAAGATCCAGTTTCATTCTTCTATATATGGCTAGCCAGTTATTCCTGCACTATTTATTGAATAGGGAATCCTTTCTTCATTGTTTATTTTTTATCAGTTTTGTTGAAGATAGATGGCTGTAAGTGTGTGGCTTTATTTTGGGGGTTCTCTATTCTGTTGCATTGTTATATGTGTCTATTTTCGTACCAGTACCATGCTGTTTTGGTTACTGTAGCCCTGTAGTATAATTTAAATCAGGTAGCATGATGCCTCCAGCTTTGCTCTTTTTGCTTAGGATCACTTTGGCTAGTCAGGCTCTTTTTTGGTTTCATATGAATTTTAGAATAGTTTTTTTCTAGTTCTTTGAAAAATGATGTTAATAGTTTGATGGGAATAATGTTGAATCTATAGATTCAAGTTGTTTGTTTTTATGTGTGTATGTGCTTGTGTGTGTGCACATGCAAGTGCACATGAACACTCACATGTGGGTCTGCTTTCTGCGTTTAAGAAACATAAAAGTTTACTTCCCTCAAACTAAGCGCAGGCTCCCCAGCCTTACATTCAAAGTCCTTTGCAGAATGGCCTCCTTACCTCCCTCCCTCCTTTCCTCTGGGTTCTTATCTTGCTCTGTTGGATGCATATTTTCTGTGTTTTTCTGCACTTAATGTCTTCCTCTAATAAAATCATCGCCTCTCTGCAATACACACAATCTTACCGCACCTGCTCCAATTCTGTCAACTGCTTTAAGGTTTAGCTTAAATGTCTACTCTGTGGAGATTTATCTGATCTGAAACACCCACTTACCTTTATCCAGAAGTTTAAAATCCTACATGATTTTGTTTATACTTCTCTTCTAACTCATATTCTTGTTTTATATTTTAGGGATGTGTGTTTGTATTTTATTTCTCCCAGAACAACTATCAAGCTCTGTATGAGTTTACTGGGGCTGCTATAACAAAGTGCCATAAACTGGGTGCCCAAAAAACAGAAGTTTATAATCTCACAGTTCTACAGGCCAGAAGTCCAAGATCAAGATGTCAGTAGGGTTGGTTCTTCCCGAGGGCTGGGAGTGAGAATCTTTTCCAGGCCTCGCCCCCCAGATTCTGGCAATTTTCTAGCAATTATTGGAGCTCCTTGTTTTGGGGAAGCATCACCCTGATCTGTGCCTTCTTCTATTTCTCTGTGTGCCTCTGTGTTCACATTTCCTCTTTTTATAAGGACACAGTCATTTTGAATGAGGGCCCATCCTACTCCACTATTATCCCATCTTAACGAATACATGTAAAACAATCTATTTCCATATGTGATCACATTGCTATGGTAGAGGAGGTTAGGACTTTAACTTATGAATTTAAGGGGTGCAAATAATAAGCTTCTTAAAAACAGTCTTTCTTTTCTTCTTTGTAGGTCTCTCTATAGTGCCCAGACCAGTGGGTTTCACATTACAGTGACTTCATAAATATTTTGTTGGATTGAGGTACGCCACTTACTCTGACTCAAGAGTGCCTTTCCCAATATCTGGCACATAGCTAGCATTTCACAATTTTTTTTAAGTTATTATTAGTAATAGGTATCTTTTTTTCTTACACACTTTAGTTGAAAGATTAACCTGCAATTCCATTTCTGCCTTAATGTGGCATGCCCTGGTGATACCAGCCTTGGTACAAGCTTTGCTATTTGCAATAACCTAATACTGAACAATGCTGGGGTCAGAAGGAGGCAGGCTGTGAGTGAGGGAGTGTCAAAGAAGATGAAATGACAAAGGGGAGAAGATAGGACTCTTCTCAGGACTTCAGCCTGCTCAGAATGCAGAAAATCACCTGTTTGAACAGTATCTCTACACAGCGCCCCGGGGACTCATTTATTTACATGTTTTCCTCAAGCTATTGCTCATCTATTTCTTTGAAAACCTCATAGATTCCATGCTTGTTGACTCAAGAAGTGAAGCATCAGATTTATTCCTGTGCACTGTTGCCTTTCAAATTCATATTATCGACTTCCTTTTCAGTGTCTTGTGGTATATGCAATTTGTATTCAAAACGTCTCCTAAGACAATATATCCCTCTAGCCCAGCGATGTGTTTTGAAGTTCCTTTGTAAGATAGTTCCCTCTGTTGCTCCCTGTCAAAGAGATTTTCTAAATGTCCTCCAAGATCATGTTTTCCTTGTTACATAATTTTTAATAGCCCTTGGTACAACTCTCAGTTTGCTGCATAACTGATATCCTCAAAGGAACATTTACCTGAGTCAACTATTAATGAGCTTTACAAATAAAGTGGTACCTTTACCTTTGGGAGAGGAGCAACAACTTTATAAACAAATGAAAATATGCATTTCTCTTAAAAGCTATTTATACATTTCAACATAAAAACAAATTGATTTAAATAAATTAACCAAATTTCAGAATTAAAATAAGTAACACATTGAACTTCTGTAGTCTCTATGTATATTATTAAACAATTTAATGAAAGTATCACAACAGATTCTTAAGAGTTGATCAGGTAATATTGTTATTAATTCTGAGGTGTGATTTCTTCTTTCATTTAATTCAACAGAATTGCAAAATAATTTTTCAAATGTTTTGGTGTACATTAGGACTTCTTTACAGAACGAATTATGTGGAAAGATTTATTCCATTGGATTTGGTGGTATGAGAATTGCAGGTATGATTTAAAAGTGCCAGACTTATTTCTAAGTACAATGTTCATATACCATACCAACATTCATCTAACCATTGGTACTACAATGTAGCCTGTGTTAAATTCTAGGTTGTCAAATGTAAAAACAAATCACTGGTTTAACATGATATTACATGTAAAGAGATTTGGGACTTTGACAAATGACTACATAGTTTAATGTGTTATTAAATTCATTCCTTTTGGTAGAGTTGTGTAATTTTTTTTTGATAACTAAAATATACACTCACCAAGCTAATAAAATTGTTTCAGGAAGATCTATCTTTTCTGGGTTTTAAAAATCTTTTCAATAATAAAGACTTCGTTTAAATTAACATAGTTATGTATTCAAAGAATATTTCCACTACTTTTCAGCATAATGTATGTCTATTGGCCTGAGCCTGACGATACTGACTATACACATAACATAGGTGGGCTGTTTGTCACTTAGCAACTTAAGGAGATCAAGTAATATAAATATTATGTATAAATATACATATGTATATTTATATATACAAATATATATTTATATATATTTTAGAAAAAATATATATATACATATATTTTTTTTTTGAGACAGAGTTTTGTCCTTTGTCGCCCAGGCTGGAGTGCAACAGGCACAACCTTGGCTCGCTGCAACCTCCTCCTCCCGGGTTCAAGCGATCCTCCTGCCTCAGCCTCCAGAGTAGCTGGGATTACAGCCATGCGCCACCATGCCCAGCTAACTTTGTATTTTTAGTAGAGACGGGGTTTCTCCATGTTGGTCAGGCTGGTCTCAAACTCTTGACCTCAGGTGATCCACCCGCCTTGGTCTCCCAAAGTACTGGGATTGCAGGCGTGAGCCACCGTGCCTGGCCCAAGTAAAATCTTATAAGATGTGAATTGGAAGGTATATAAAATGCTTCTTATTGATTTGCTTTTACTAATACTGAAATACAAGTTTCTCTTGCACAATATATGTATATTAAGCATTTGTTTTGTTTGCTTTGTTTTTTATGATTATCTACGAAACGTGACCAGCAACAAACATACTTATTTCATGACGTCAAGAGAATTTCTACAATATAACAAATGATGCACTCTAACTGATAATTCTAGAATGAAATTAGAAGACTTTCGCTCACTTTCAGGGGCTGAATATTCTATGAAGTTGTCTTCTGAAATGTGAGGTCCACTTGTATTAGTTTTTAAATATCTGAGAGAATAAATCTTATAAGGGTTTCTAACTTTCTTCCTCCTCTATGAATTAACCCTCAATTCTAAGGACTCCTGTCGACTTTTAACAGTAAAAAAAGCTTTCAGAAGTTTTCTAAGAATTACATTTTTAGTTTCCTCTTGTTTCAAACACCATTGTGTTCCTGATAATGTTGAATTTTACCCATGTCTTATGTTCCTGGAAAATAATCAAGGTTAAGAAACGCCCTTGTCC